>NC_043970.1:16077146-16445896 GCF_902148855.1 Sphaeramia orbicularis
CCATTGATTTAATATATTTTTCAAATTCAATCAGAAAGACTTTAAAATTTGGCCGTGTTTTGGCATATTTATTTTTGTGAAATTTTCCAAATAAAATGATCAGATTAACAATAAATTCTAAATTACGAATGTCATGTTCAAAATAAGTAAGTACATTTTGAGATGTTATTGCTATATTTTCATTACATTTAGATATAATACAGGGTGGGGAAGCAAAATTTACAATGAACATTTAGTTGTTTTTTCTCAGCAGGCACTACGTCAATTGTTTTGAAACCAAACATATATTGATGTCATAATCATACCTAACACTATTATCCATACCTTTTCAGAAACTTTTGCCCATATGAGTAATCAGGAAAGCAAACATCAAAGAGTGTGTGATTTGCTGAATGCACTCGTCACACCAAAGGAGATTTCAAAAATAGTTGGAGTGTCCATAAAGACTGTTTATAATGGAAAGAAGAGAATGACTATGAGCAAAACTATTACGAGAAAGTCTGGAAGATACTATTAAAGAAGAATGGGAGAAGTTGTCACCCGAATATTTGAGGAACACTTGCGCAAGTTTCAGGAAGCGTGTGAAGGCAGTTATTGAGAAAGAAGGAGGACACATAGAATAAAAACATTTTCTATTATGTCAATTTTCTTGTGGCAAATAAATTCTCATGACTTTCAATAAACTAATTGGTCACACACTGTCTTTCAATCCCTGCCTCAAAATATTGTAAATTTTGCTTCCCCACCCTGTATAACCTGTAATAAGTGGTGCCAGACGCAACAAACCCCACCCCTCGCACATATTTCACCCATTATAAGTAAATGGGAAGATTTTAAAAATTCATAAAAATTTTTAACTTTGACCTACTTTTCCCAAAATAAAATCACATCTATTCTGGGTCACTGTCAATCTATAAACCCAATTTGGTAAAGAAGAGAATGACTATGAGCAAAACTATTACGAGAAAGTCTGGAAGTGGAGAAAGCAACAAAAAACGTACCAAAGCTTTTATTAAAGCTCTCAAATCCAAATCCTAAAGGATCCAACCAAATCCATGAGAAAAATGGCAATTGAACTTGAGGTAGACAACAAGACCGTTAGAAATGCAGTAAAATATGATTTGAAGTTAAAATCTTACACAAGAACAACAAAACACTTGTTGACAACAGCAACAAATCCAACTTTAGTAATTTTTGGGAATCATGTTTGTGGCCGCCTTCTAGCCCAGATCTAAACCCTCTGGATTCTGCTATTTGGGGCGTTTTAGAACATGCTACCAATAGAACATCACACAGCAATGTCGACTTTCTTAACCCTTTCATGCATAGTGGTCACTACAGTGGACAGTTACTCGACAACTTTACTCTTGTATATTCATGGGTTTTGTTTTTTTAGTTCCGTATCAACCAACACAGTGGACACTTATGCATCATCTCATAAACTGCAATTCATACCATTATTGTAACTTTGCTGTTCTTGATTGGTTCTTGAGTAGAAATCAGTTGTTAATATTTATTTTTTGCATATCATCTCCATGAAGTGAGTAATAACTAGTATTAGAATATGTTAAAATGTGAGAAAACATCAGATTAGCTGCATTAAACATGGTTTCATTTCACTGTTTTCATATCACTTTATGATATTGGGTTTTAAATACATGTTTCTTTGCTTCAAGAATAAAATTCATGGTGCAGCTAAGTGGACATTTTTGTAACTCCATGAAAAACAGGTTGATTAAAAAAAAAAAAAAAATTCAATCACATTGTTTTTTTTCATGCCTAAAGAGGAATAAAAACACTCAGGAAAAAAAAAAAAATCTTGATTAAGGTTCTAATAATTCATGCATGAAAGGGTTAAAGATACTATTAAAGAAGAATGGGAGAAGTTGTCACCCGAATATTTGAGGAACACCGGCGCAAGTTTCAGGAAGCGTGTGAAGGCAGTTATTGAGAAAGAAGGAGGACACATAGAATAAAAACATTTTCTATTATGGAAATTTTCTTGTGGCAAATAAATTCTCATGACTTTCAATAAACTAATTGGTCATACACTGTCTTTCAATCCCTGCCTCAAAATATTGTAAATTTTGCTTCCCCACCCTGTATAACCTGTAATAAGTGGTGCCAGACGCAACAAACCCCACCCCTCGCACATATTTCACCCATTATAAGTAAATGGGAAGATTTTAAAAATTCATAAAAATTTTTAACTTTGACCTACTTTTCCCAAAATAAAATCACATCTATTCTGGGTCACTGTCAATCTATAAACCCAATTTGGTAAAGAAGAGAATGACTATGAGCAAAACTATTACGAGAAAGTCTGGAAGTGGAGAAAGCAACAAAAAACGTACCAAAGCTTTTATTAAAGCTCTCAAATCCAAAATCCTAAAGGATCCAACCAAATCCATGAGAAAAATGGCAATTGAACTTGAGGTAGACAACAAGACCGTTAGAAATGCAGTAAAATATGATTTGAAGTTAAAATCTTACACAAGAACAACAAAACACTTGTTGACAACAGCAACAAATCCAACTTTAGTAATTTTTGGGAATCATGTTTGTGGCCGCCTTCTAGCCCAGATCTAAACCCTCTGGATTCTGCTATTTGGGGCGTTTTAGAACATGCTACCAATAGAACATCACACAGCAATGTCGACTTTCTTAACCCTTTCATGCATAGTGGTCACTACAGTGGACAGTTACTCGACAACTTTACTCTTGTATATTCATGGGTTTTGTTTTTTTAGTTCCGTATCAACCAACACAGTGGACACTTATGCATCATCTCATGAACTGCAATTCATACCATTATGGTAACTTTGCTGTTCTTGATTGGTTCTTGAGTAGAAATCAATTGTTAATATTTATTTTTTGCATATCATCTCCATGAAGTATTTAATAACTAGTATTAGAATATGTTAAAATGTGAGAAAACATCAGATTAGCTGCATTAAACATGGTTTCATTTCACTGTTTTCATATCACTTTATGATATTGGGTTTTAAATACATGTTTCTTTGCTTCAAGAATAAAATTCATGGTGCAGCTAAGTGGACATTTTTGTAACTCCATGAAAAACAGGTTGATTAAAAAAAAAAAAAAAAAAAAAAAAAAATTCAATCACATTGTTTTTTTTCATGCCTAAAGAGGAATAAAAACACTCAGGAAAAAAAAAAAAATCTTGATTAAGGTTCTAATAATTCATGCATGAAAGGGTTAAAGATACTATTAAAGAAGAATGGGAGAAGTTGTCACCCGAATATTTGAGGAACACCGGCGCAAGTTTCAGGAAGCGTGTGAAGGCAG
Source organism: Sphaeramia orbicularis (assembly GCF_902148855.1). Classification (NCBI taxonomy): domain Eukaryota; kingdom Metazoa; phylum Chordata; class Actinopteri; order Kurtiformes; family Apogonidae; genus Sphaeramia; species Sphaeramia orbicularis. Next base: position 16,080,456 of record NC_043970.1, read on the forward strand.
TTATTGAGAAAGAAGGAGGACACGTAGAATAAAAACATTTTCTATTATGGAAATTTTCTTGTGGCAAATAAATGCTCATGACTTTCAATAAACTAATTGGTCATACACTGTCTTTCAATCCCTGCTTCAAAATATTGTAAATTTTGCTTCCCCACCCTGTATTGTTTTCCATTTTAAACCAGAAGTCTTTAGTCAGACTTTTAAATCCTGTTGGAGTCTTTCCTTGAGGTCAGCAGTGGGACTGATCTGTCCAACCTCCAGTTTCCACCAACAGAGGGCAGTAACACATCACTACAGGGCAGGTAGCTCTGGCCCAGTCCAGGGGAGAACCTTTAGGCAGAGGTAGAAAAAAAAAAATATGATGAAACACAGAGTAAGCCTCCCCTATGGATATTAATGTTGGCGTTCTTCTAACAGAGACAGTTTTGTGCTGTGTGATATGAACAGATGGAGAGCTGGACAGATTGAATCAGTCATTGACAGAACAGGAGTGTTTTCCACTGAATAAACAGAGAATCAACACACCAGCCCATTGTTCAAGATTGGACTCCAGATTTAATAAATGCGTCTTCATTACTTCGCTGTTTTCTCATCATTGTCTCACTTATTTGTTGTTTTGCTCATTAATATATTTATTGTTTTGTTTTTCATTAGTGTGTTCATTTATTTATTGGCTTTCTTTGTTTATCTATTTATTTTAAAAAAAAGACTTGCCGCTTTCAGTTCTTTTTCCACTTTTTCTGACTTTGTTTAGCCTTCACAATTTAATCCCCCATAGTCTGCAGTCCTTTTAATTAACAGCAAACAAACTGAATGTTTGACCCAAATGGATAAAGGACGCACACTTTCAAAGCCCCTTTTTTTTTTTCTTTTTTTTTTTTTTTTGCAATCTTTCAACTTAATTGGTATCCTCCTGTAATGATGTAGCTGAGGACTGTTGTAAATGATTAAAGGTAATTATTGTAACTGTCTTTGCTGAAAGTCTGAAAAATAAAATATACTAAAAACACAAATTAAGCTCACGATCCACTTTCAAAGAAACAATCGTAGAGGGAATTTAAGTTCAGTTCATCACAATTATAAACAATTATCTTTTTTCAGTTGTAATTTATGTTGAACTCCCAGGCATTTCCCTGCTTTACAGACCTTGGGTACCTTTAATTCTTTGTTTGCTTTTTACTCTGAACAGCGGGGCTCTGAAAACAGATCGCTTTAAAGAGGGCAACTGAGTCTGCACAACCAGAATTTAGTAATATTCACATAAAACAGTGTCATATATTGGGTGATATAATTGTGTTGTCAATTTGATCAGTCTAATCAATATCAATCTGATCAGCAAATCATCACTGTCTTCAAAATGTTAGCCCATAAAAACCTGGAACTATTTTTATGGTAATTCTTCTCCACATCTAACCTTTTCTTAGTGATTTGACACCATTTATTTTTTTTTATCGTCTGAATTTGTATATTTGATTTACTGATACATGTAGATATTCATTAAAGTTTAGTTCAAATTCGAAGGTAATTATATTAGACTACAGACAGCTTGAGCAAAAGTCACGTTTTCAACAAAATAAATCATTAATTTATCATAAAACAAATTGTCAGTTATCAAATTGTGTGGGTTTTATTGATGTATTAACATGGCAAAGAATGACTGTTTAAATGTTCACTATGGAGCGTCTGAACGTCCAAATGGGTCATATCTGATTCTGCTAAAAAAAAAAAAAAAAAAAAAAAAAAGCTTAGAGTCTGTATATATTGATAGGATTAGTGGTTGAAAAGTTGTCAAACCCATAAATAAATAAAAACCCTGTGTATGAACTGTGCTATACAAATAAATCTGCCTTGCCTAACTGTAAACTGGCTTAAAAAGGATCCTCCTACATTTAATACATGGCAGTCAGTAGTTAGGAGAATTTTTATTATGGAAAAGATAACTTTTATGTTGAGACTCCAAAGCACACAATTTGTGGATCGATGGGCACCGTGGCTGAAGGTGGTAGGTGAGGAATGGGGTTAGGTGAGGGTGGAAAACCTGTACATCTGGGAGAGGAACTGTGAAAAATTGCTTCTTTTACATTACACTGGTCAACAACAAATTTATTGTTGAAGTTTTTTGAGCTGATTTAGGATAATTTTGGTGTGCTGAATCCAAAAATCACATTAATTTTGCTCAATCAGGTCAACTTTCTGAACTATGCTACATATTGGCTTTTTAACATTTTTGCTTACATTTATGGGCATTTTCACATCATATGATACAAAATTCTTTCATATTTCTTGCAATAAACGAGTTCTGAAGATTTTACTTTTGCCAATTTATGATTAATGTTTTTTTTAATATTACAGGTGAATGAAATGGCTTCGACTAGAAGATCTTGCAAAAATAAGCCTGACGTATTCTGCTACATCTGCGGTGAATACACCATTGTACCTAACAGGAATCCTGTTAGAAAATGATTTTTATTCTCTTAAAACCTATTTTGGGTGAGAACTATATAAAAAATCAACTGATAAAGTCACAAAAATATAATCAATTTTATGAGAAGATCAAATTTTTCAAAATCAAATTAGCAAAAAAAACCTGACCTGATTGAGAAAAACAGATGTCTTTTTTGGATTTAGCAAAATGGTCCTAATTCAGTTGAAAAAACCTAGACAACTTGCAAAAAAACATTTTTTTGTAACCCAGTGTTATCATTGTTGTCTTTGTCTTATGATCCAGTAGAATGTACAAAAACAAAAACAAATGTAACAACTGGAATGTGTATTTTTCTGTGACGGTGTTCAATAAAAATATAAAGTTGAAGAAAAATAAATAAATAAAGATCTATTCAAGATATATCCCGTGGACTTCAAAAGTCTGTCAATTATATATTGACCCGGATGCTACTGGTCGTCGGTGGCTTTTTTGGGTCTTTATGGGTTAAATCAGGAGATGATTTTGGTCGCCGGTAGCAGTTTAGGACTTAGAGGTTTAAAAGTTGGAAAAAGTTAAATTTTTTCCAGCATTTGAATTTACTTTCTGCTTTGTTTTTATCCATGTATGTTTTATGCTTGCTGTTTTATAGGCTACATGTGTTCTGTGAAACATGAAACATTAAAGAAAAGTAATATCTTTCGTTATGACTGTAAAACAGCGGTTCTACATTGTACTGGTTCAAAGAGGCACAGAGACAGTTTTTGTCATGGCGTTGTAAAAAATATTCTCGGTAAAATTTCAGACAACAATCTCCCAATGTGACCGCTGCCACGAGCTGCTTTTACCTACCAACTAATAGGAATGTGGCACAGGCTCCGTTCGTACTTAGCAGTCAGTACAGCAGTGCAGGTGGGCAACACACGCTGATAATCATTCTTGTATATTTGCATCATGGCCTGATTCAGTAGGTGTTACAAAGTTGATGTCATTAGATCCATGTCACACAGGGTAGCTTGTGATAAAACTTACAAAAATGCTGAAATCTCAGTTTGTGTAGGCATCATTAGTCATCCCTTTCCCTGTTTATTGGCAATTACACAGCTCTGCAGTCACTGAGTTTTGACTATTATCTGCAGGCAATGACCCGCACTTTTTCAGTTATTGGCTATTTTCTAAAAACAATCTTTACATTTTAACTTAACAGAGTATTTATCTAGAAAGAGTCGGAGGTCTGTGGTTAATTTATTAAGTTATTAAGTCCTTTTGCCTTGGGTCAAGTCTTAGCCAGCTCTGTAATGGGATTGTATAAATTGACTTAGGTGAGGCAGACAAAGGTTTAGAAAAAGGTTTTGTTGTCAAGTAAAGGTGGAGGGGAGTCGTTTGTGAAAGTCTGGACATGCAGGTAAGAAGGGGAGAGGAGCAGGGGGGTAGAAGTTAGAAAGAGGTACAGAGAACGTAAAGCAGGCAGAACATCATCACAATGTTTTGTCATGAGAATGTTAGGATTTTTTGTGTTCGTTGATTGGAAGCTCCAAAGATGAGTTCAGGATGTACAGGGTGACCCAAAAAAACGGGAATTTTTGAAGTGCGTATTGGCAGACATGAGCAAGTGGCAGCACTGTGAGACAGTGACCTTGAGCAAGTAAACACACCCCCATTTTAGTAACCATGGATCAGTGGAACGGGCAACAGCGTGCGTTAGCCATAAAAATGTTTTATAAAAACGGTGATAGTTTGACAGCTGCGCAGAGGGAGTTCCGACGTTTATACAACTTAGGACGTCATGGTGCTGTTCCATCAAAACACGCGATAAAATGTTGGATTAATAACCTTGAAGAGACTCGGTAAGATCGCCAAGATTCGGTAACATTCCCTGGCCCCCTAGATCGCCAGATTTGTCCGTTTGTGATTTTTTCTTGTGGGGCTATCTCAAGAGTAAAGGTTACACGACTCGACCAAGAACTCTGGTTGAGTTAAAACAGAGAATTCAGGATGAAATTCACAGTATTCCAGCTGAGATGTTGCAGCGGTCAATGAGGAATCTCAACAGCAGATTTCAAGAATGCATTCGTACAGGAGGACGTCATCTACAGGAAGTAATTTTTAAAAAATGAAAATTCCATCATTGTTTCTTAAATGGCATGTTTTAAGGTTTCAATTACTATGAATAAAATATTTTTCTTCCATCACTCTTGGTTTTATTGGATTGTTAAAAAGTTCCCATTTTTTTTGTGTCACCCTGTACTTGGTCTCAGTTTAAGAATTTATTCAGATCACATGTGAAATATAAAAGCCTGGTCTCTCTGGACAAGAGCTCCCACAGGAACTCGAGTCAAATGCCATGTTTTGACTGCGTGGTCGACTGCGACTCAACTTGACTCAGCTCGGCCTTTTTGCGTTTCCATTATGAAAAAGGACCTGGAATCTGGTACCCGGTACTAGTTTTTTGGTATCACCTCCGCCGAGGTTCCAAGCAATACTAAACCATGACGTATAACGCTGCAGACCACTGATTGGTCAGACAGTTTTCTCTGTGACCCGCCGTTTTACAAAAAACAGATGTGGAAGTGGACAGTAAATATAGCAGTACGTTAATCTACATCACAGGTGTCAAACATGCGGCCCGGGGGCCAAATCCAGCCCACCAAAGGGTCCAGTCTGGCCCCTGGAATGAATTTATGAAATGCAAAAATTACACCGAAGAATTATCAATCAAGGATGTTCAATCTAAAGTAAAATACTGTCATAATAACCTATGAATAATGAAAAACAGCTATTTTTTTCTTTTTGTTTTAGTGTCAAAAAAGTAAAATTACACAAAAATGTTTACATTTACAGACTGGCTTTTCACAAAAAATATGAACAACCTGAAATGTCTTAATAGAAGTACGTGGTAATTTAACAATATTCTGCTTGTTCGTAAATGTTGTGTGTTTTTGTCGATCCACTGTGATCTATAAGTTGTGATGCACATGTATAAATGATAAACTGAGGTGTGATATTGTTAAAATTACACTTTTTTTTCTTAAGAATTTTTATGTTGTTCATATTTTTTCATGTTACATTCAAGTACGGTTCGTAGATGTAAACGTTTTAATTACGGAATTTTACTTTTTTCTCTCAAAAACATAGAGAAAACTTTGGAGTTGATATTATTTATCAGTTCTTACACTATTATTTACATTATTTTACTGGTCCGGCCCACTTTATTTCATATTAGGCTGAATGTGGCCCCTGAACTCAAATGAGTTTGACACCCCTGATCTACATGATAACAGCCCAAAACTACACTGTGGTCGGTCGAGGAGATTCAGTCTTTGGTGGCCGACGTAAAAATTCAGACGAGACAACACGCAACGAGCGAGTTTATCAGCAACTCTCTGAGCAGACAACACGGAAATAACGTGCCGCATTGCTCTGACGTCCAGGTACTATAAAGTCAGTAGTATCCTGTAATGGACACGGTCTCCGGGAATACCGAGTCGAGCCGAGCCGAGTCGAGCTGGTTCCACGTAGTGATCCCCAAATTGCGGGTGTGGTTGACAGTTATCTTCTTGAGTGACTCCACCCTGAACAAATGGGTTGGACTTTACAACGTCATCTGACTCCGTCTTCTGATTGGGCCTCACCTATTGACGTGGCTTGCCAACCGTCAGTCCACGTCTCGTCACTGGGATGTGCTATGCAAAGTGTCATGACTTGTTTTAGACGTGTATCTATTGGAATTAAGGTCCTAGCTTCTGTAGCTACAACATCTTCTTCAGTGAGCAGAACTGACCATGAATCTTATCAGTAGCGGTGTCCATGAGTTTACTGGGAGACAAGCTTCATCAGTAGAGAAATACATAAGGTTACTGTAACATTTTAGAGCAGCTCAGAGCAATACTGTAATTATACTACAGGGTGTCCCATTAGTCTCCATACATAGGAGACATAATACATTCCATACATATATGGTTCTAACATGTATTTCTTTATATTTCAGATAACCCAAAGAATGCATTTGAATAAGGAGCAACGAATTGAAATCATCCTGATGGCCGGTTCAGCAAGCAGTCGTATGGTTGCAAGCGCATTTAACAGAAAACATGGGACGAGTATCACATACGACACTGTGGCAAAACTTACTGTCAAGTTCAAAAAAACAGGAAGTGTTTTGGATCAATTTGTTCCCGACAAAATGGCAGTCATATAGAGCATATTATATACACTGAACAAAAATATAAACGCACCACTTTTGTTTTTGCTCCCATTTTTCATGAGCTGAACTCAAAGATCTAAAACTTTTTCTGTGTACACACAAGGTTTATTTCTCTCAAATATTGTTCCCAAATCTGTCTAAATTTGTGTTAGTGAACACTTCTTCTTTGCTGAGATAATCCATCCACCTCACAGGTGTGGCATATCAAGATGCTGATTAGACAGCATGATTTTTGCACAAAAAATAAAAGGCCACTCCAAAATGTGCAGTTTTATCACACAGCACGATACCACAGATGTCACAAGTTTTGAGGGAATATGAAATCGGCATGCTGACTTCAGGAATCTCCACCAGAGCTTTTGCCTGTGAATTGAATATTCATTTCTCTACCATAAGCCATCTCCAAAGCTGTTTCAGAGAATTCATGAAGAAGACTGTGCAAGGAAAATGGTGGTCACACCAAATACTGACTGGTTTTCTGACCCCCCTGGACCACCCAATACAGTAAAACTGCACATTTTAGAGTGGCCTTTTATTGTGGCCAGCCTAAGTCACACCTGTGCAATAATCCTGCTGTCTAATCAGCATCTTGATCTGCCACACCTGTGAGGTGGATGGAGTATCTCAGCAAAGGACAAAGGAGAAGTGCTCACTAACACAGATTTAGAGAAATTTATGCACAATATTTGAGAGAAATAGGCCTTTTGTGTACATAGAAAAAGTTTTAGATCTTTGAGTTCAGCTCATGAAAAATGGGAGCAAAAACAAAAGTGGTGCGTTTATATTTTTGTTCAGTGTAAATAAAAATGGTTTATGTCAAGAAACGTTTATTTTTCCTATGTATGGAGACTTATGGGACACCCTGTATAAACCACCTTCGAGAACAGGGGTCTCAAACTCATTTTCCTTTAGGGGCCACATTCAGTCCGATTAGATCTCCAGTGGGCCGGACCAGTAAAATAATAACATAATAACCTATAAATAATGACAACTCTAGATTTTTGTCTTTGTTTTACTGCAAAAAAACCCCCCATTAAATTATGAAAATACTTACTTTTATAAACTATGCAAACAAAAAGATGTGAATAACCTGAAAAAACTGAAATTTCTTAAGAAAAATAAGTGCAATTTTAACAATATTCTGCCTCAACATATCATTTCTACATGTGCATTATGGATCAGATTTACAAAGACACTAAACACTTAATAACAGGCAGAAAATTGTTAAAATTGTGCTTAATTTTCTTTAGACATTTCAGGTTGTTCACATTGTATTGTTACAGGATAGTTTGTAAATTTAAATATTTTCATGATTTAATGTTATTTTTTGCACTAAAACAAAGACAAAAATTTTAAGTTGTCATTTTTTATAGGGGTAATGTTTTTTTTTCACATCATACCAAGAAGAAAATATGGAGTCATTATTTCTTGCAGGTTATTATTATTTTACTTGAGATCATATTGAACCTGAACTAAAATGAGTTCCACAGCCTTTGATTGTGGAATTTTTGCTCTTCACAAATTCATCCCATGGGCCGCATTGGAACCTTTGGCAGGCCACATTTGGCCCCCGGGCTGCATGTTTGAGACCCCTGTTCAAGAACCATCACAAGTGTTTGCTCCTGGAGGATTCTGTTGGGTTCTGTACATTGGCTTTGTAAATTTGGTTTTGACCAGCTCTACAGGGTGGGGAAGCAAAATTTACAATATTTTGAGGCAGGGATTGAAAGACAGTGTATGACCAATTAGTTTATTGAAAGTCATGAGAATTTATTTGCCACAAGAAAACTGACATAATAGAAAATGTTTTTATTCTGTGTGTCCTCCTTCTTTCTCAATAACTGCCTTCACACGCTTCCTGAAACTTGCGCAAGTGTTCCTCAAATATTTGGGTGACAACTTCTCCCATTCTTCTTTAATAGTATCTTCCAGACTTCCCCGTAATAGTTTTGCTCAATGTCATTCTCTTCTTTACATTATAAACAGTCTTTATGGACACTCCAACTATTTTTGAAATCTCCTTTGGTGTGACGAGTGCATTCAGCAAATCACACACTCTTTGACATTTGCTTTCCTGATTACTCATATGGGCAAAAGTTTCTGAAAAGGTATGGATAATAGTGTTAGGTATGATTATGACATCAATATATGTTTGGTTTCAAAACAATAGACGTAGTGCCTGCTGAGAAAAAACAACTAAATGTTCATTGTAAATTTTGCTTCCCCACCCTGTATATGTAAAGTGTCATGGGATAAGTTTTTTTATGATTTGGTGCTATATAAATAAAAGTTGATTGATTGATTGGTTGGTTGGTTGGTTGGTTGGTTGGTTGGTTGATTGATTGATTGATTGAACCAAAAGGGATAAGACTAGAAGTAGAGCAAGAACAAAGTAGGTTCAGAAGATCATCAGGCTGAAGAAAAAAACATAACAAAAACTAGAAGCACTCGGAGAGCGCAGACCTCCGCCAAGGCTGATCAGTGGGCCCCCCCACCCCCGATCACCCCCAAAAGTTAATCATTTCTTCCTTATCCCATTTCCAACAAACCCTGAAAATTTCATCAAAATCTGTCCATAACTTTTTGAGTTATGTTGCACACTAACGGACAGACAAACAGACAGACAAACAAACCCTGGCAAAAACATAACCTCCTTGGCGGAGGTAAAAACATGGTGTTTTCAAAGAAGGTCAAACTAAGGTTCATGTCTTTCCATCCAGTTTTAGTATTTATGCATCTGATGTTAATGTTTCAGAAAATGACAAATTAATAATGTGCCAAGTCCAAAGAGGGTCTTGGGGTTTCTGGAGTCTATCCAAGTTACCAACACAGATAGACCCCCGTCAGCCACTCCTGGGATCCATCGCTTGCCCTTCTTCCTATGAGGTGACAGTGCCATGGTTATTTTCCTGTTTTTTGTAACAACAGATGCACATAATTTCCTTAGATATGTAGTATGTGTGTTTTCTGTGGGTTTAGTTCACCAAGAACTCTCTTCTGTCTTGATATTTTTTTTTACACTACTTTTACTACAGGCAGGGTACAAGTAGTTTATGTGTTTATGTTTATATTTATGCATTTGGCAGATGCTTTTTTCCAAAGTGACTTACAGGGGAAAACCAATCAAATCACTCAATCAATCAAATTTTATTTATATAGTGCCAGATCACAACAAAAAAGTTATCTCATGACACTTTATATATAGAGTTGGTCAAAACCAGACTCTAAGCCAGGCGTGTCAAACTCATTTTCTTTCAGGGGCCAAACTGAGCCCAATTTGACCTCCAGAGGGCCGGACCAGTAAAATAATTGCAGAATAGCCTATAAATAATGACAACTACAAATTTTTTAGTGCAAAAAATAACATTAGATGATGAAACTATTTCTATCCAAAAAAAAAAAAAAAAAGGTGAAGAACTGGAAAAAAATGAAATTTCTGAAGAAAAACAAGTACAATTTTATCAATATTCTGCCTCAACTTATGATTCATTCAGTGTGCATTACAGATCAGATCTACCAAGACACAAAACAGGCAGAATATTGTTAAAATTGCACTTATTTTTTTTTAGACATTCCAGGTTGTTCATATTTGTTCAGGTTATTGACGTTTTATTATTAAAGGATATCAGAGTTTAATGTTCTTTACATTAAATCAAAGAGAAAAAATGGGCGTTGCCATTATTTATAGGCATGATGTCATATTATTTTTTTCACATTAAACCAAGAAGAACATTTGGAATCATTATTTCTAGTTTATTAAGTTGTTATTTTTGAGTTTGATGCCCTTGACTGTTAACATCTTCAGGGTAATTTTTGTCTTTTGCACTTTGTAAATTCATCTCGCGGGCCAGATTGGAATCTTTGGCGGGCCGGTTTTGGCCCCCGGGCCGCATGTTTGACACCTGTGCTCTAAGCCAATTTACAGAAACCCAACAGAATCCACCAGGAGCAAGTAGTGTACCATAAGTAGCTGGGATAGGCTCCAACGACCCCTGTGACCCTAGTGAGAATAAAGCGGGTTCCGAAAATGAATGAATGAATGAATGAAAAAAAAAAAAATTCATCTCATACTCTATTTTACAAGCAACTTATTTTTCTACATAGTATGTTTATTATGGATGATGACACAGGTAACCACATTTGTTGCTGCCTGGCTGTGGAATTAAGACACTCGACAAAGAAAAGCTCAAAATGTAAATATGACAAACCAGAATAGAATAGAATAGAATAGAATAGAACTCAGTGACATGAAACTTGGGGCTCTAACATCTAGTGAAGAATCGATTGGATCTATCATAAAAGCTAAATTCAGTTGTACCGCTCCTATCCCACAGATGCTTCATGTTGTTAAGAGGCTGATGCTATCCCAGCAGCTTCTTTAAATAGTTTATGACAGTGCAGCTGCAGATGTATTATGTATGGTCAGTGTGTCACTGCTGGCTACCTTTCTCCAATCTGCTTGTAAAATTACTTTTGCACAACCTTCTTTGGAAAAGAGCAACTTCTATTCTTCTACACATTAGATCAATATCCCACATAATATTTTTGAGTAGAGAAAAAAAAACCTGGTGCAGCTTGAGTCAAATACTTACTCAAAGAGCACATTTCAGGTTGTCCAGTGGTTTCAACACAGTACTGAATCATATAAAAATTAAAAAAAAAAGGTTAAAGATCGGGAAGAACAAAAGAGAAACCCTCAGAATGGTAATGATCGCTCTACTTTTTCATGAATTAACTGCCAGGATGTCTCAATTAGATCCTTCTTTTTATTAATTTGAACTGAAATGAACTCTTTTCTAAGTACTTTACCTCAGAAATATGAACTAAATAGATTTATTTGAAATTAGTTAAATAAGTGAATGACGGACCTGGTTCTGTAGCTCAGTAATAATCTCTCCATGTCGCACAAATATTGTTTCATTTAATTAAAACAATAATAATTAAACAAATATTCAACATATTTGATTAACCCTTTATAGGGCACTCATAGAAATTATTCTGAAATTCCAAATTTCAACCTTAGTGTGCTATTGAAGGACATAACAAGACTTTATTACTTTGGTAAATATTTTCCTAATTTTTTTATTATGTAGAAAATCAAGGTCAATGAAGAAAATATATTTGGCCACCCATAAGTGGCAAAAAAAAAGAAAAATATGAGATGTCAATATAAAAAATACAAGAAAAAAATCATGTAATGTGAAAGGACCATGTATTTTAGAACATTAGAACATGCATTTTAGAACATTAGACCATCATAAGTGCTGATCCAGACCCCTGTCCACATCCACATTCTCCCTTTGAACATCATTCCTTACATTAGTACCATTACTTCATGGTACCTAACAAAGCAGGTACACTCACTGTTCATGCAGAGGTGGACCTTACAGACCCTGGAGACCACATTGGACCTGAGATTGTTGACTCACAGTCCTCATTGTATCTGTTACTGTCACTGTCTTGTAATGAATAGCGAAATGACCAAAAATAGTCACTTACCCAATAAAGGGTTAAAGACAACACCTGCTTATGGATGAGTCTGCTGCATAGTGGTGTAATCTAGTTTATCACAGGTTATGGACAGACCCTGAGGTTTCTTTACCTCTGTTTTTTTTTAGGTAGTGGTTCTCCTAGTTGCTCTTTGCACTGCTTTGGAACTCTTAAGGCAGTGTTTTTCAACCTTGGGGTCAGGACTTGGGGATGCCTGAAATTTCAAGTAACTGATAAAAAAAAAAGAAAAAAAAATTGCTAAAATAAATAAATAAATAAATAAATAAATGAAGCTGAAACTGAAGCACTGTGGTTCTGTTTGTCTTTCAAATGTTCATTGTGGTCAGTTTCAGATGCTGCAGCTCTTTCATAATTCATAGTTTTATTGTTTGTTCAGTATTAATTGTCAGCCTTGTAAATCCAAGCTGGACTGACTGTACATATCCTGACCAAGAAAAATAAAATTCTCACTTTGTCCAGTAATCTACACCTGGCTTTTCTGCCTCCGTCCATAATAATATACATTCTATAGACTAAATGTCGTCTAAAATTAATGTTTATTTGCAGCATAGTATAGCAAACTACAGGGTGTCCCATAAGTCTCCATACATAGGAGACATAATACATTCCATACATATATGGTTCTAACATGTATTTCTTTATATTTCTTCTTTATAGTTCTTCAGCAGACACGCATTGAAATGTGTTCCCGACAAAATGGCAGTCATATAGAGCATATTATATAAATAAAAATGGTTTATGTCAAGAAACGTTTATTTTTCCTATGTATGGAGACTTATGGGACACCCTGTATTATATGATCAAAAACAAATTAATTTTACCCCCCCCCCCAAAAAAAAGTCTCCATTTTGTATGTCTGGGGTTGCCAGAAATTTGTGATGTTAAAATAGGGTCATGAGCCAAAAAAGGTTGGGAACCACTGTCTTAAGGCATTCATTAATAATCATCTCTAGAAGTGAATGACCCTGATGTGTGTCGACACCGTTATGTGACAGACTGTAACATGGCTGGTTGAACAAGGATGTGACTGTGTGATCATCTCAGCTTTCTTTACTGAAGTCAGTTTATAATATGACATTTACGAGTGAACCCCAGTGTGATCACTTCAATAAAAGTGTCTCTGGTAAAACAGTGTATAATGTTTTTGTTATTCAATGAAATATTCATACACTGTAGGCCTATATAAAGTGATACAAAACTAAAACATCCTTTATAACAGCCACAGTGAGGTTACATTGGTAGCACTTTTTTTTTCTCTAAATCCCTTCATTTAGATGCACGCTATTGGATAATTAAAACCTTTGGGCTATGCCAAAATTATTCCGGTTTTAGGAGCATTCTGAATATGATTCTCAGTTTGGGGTTTTCGGTGTTGTTCACACTGAGCATCTTACCTGTTCACATTCTGGTTTGTGCATTGTACTGTACACTAACCAAACAGCCAACAGTTTGCAATGCAGAGGGAGGGATGTGTGACCAAATGAAAAGCTTGCGTACAAAAAAAAATGACTAACACATTTATGGATTTGAGCGAACACTTCAATAAAAACATTTTCAAGAAGGGATGAAGTAGGGAGACAATCTAGACTTGACTAATCTGATGAGTTAGACAGTGACGTGCAGTGGGGTTCATGGCTGGGGAGGCACTGACTCTTTCAGAGCCAGATGTACAAATATATGGTGGCCTGAGAAACTGGAATAGAGAGAGTGAGCAAAAGGAATGGCCTGGGTATATGGGCTCTGCATCAAGTCAGCATAGGTAGACTGGCAGGAACTCAACAGAAAGCCTTCAAAAAGAGCCATTTCAAACTAAAAATTAAAAAAAAAGTTTATGGTCTTACCTTTATTTGTACATGAAATCCATCCATTCTCAGCTCAGAAATGTAATCCTCCATTTTTGATGAGGTGAATTAAAGTGTATAAAAAAGAACGAAGAAGATTATAAGCGCATGAATCTGTGGACTCACTGGCGCCATCTATCATGAGGCAGGGGTACTGTTTGCCTCCCCTAGTGACTTTTTCACTGCGGTTTTATGATTAATCTGCAAGTCTAAACACATTACAGAAATAAGTAAAGTAAGTAAAGTAAATTTTATTTATAGAGCACTTTTCACAGACAGAGTCACAAAGTGCTTATAAATACATTCCATACGTTATGCAGATTATGGAAGGATAGAGCATGTAATCAGTGTTTGAAAGCATTTTAACAGCGATATACAGAGGGACAGCGACACAATATTTTCATCGGTACCAGCAGAGTTCATGAGGGGAGTAGACAGTTCTCCTGGAGGCACAGCACAGCGCTGCCTCACAACGCATCTCCTCCCTGTATTTGAACGGAGTATGCGGAAATTCTGCTATTCTAATTGGAAAAAAAAAAAGATAATAATAACAATATTGGATTTGAACGGAAAATGAGTTTATAGGACATACCAGCTGACAACTATCAACATTTACTATATTTTATAATTAACTTTTTTTTCTTTTCAAGATTGACAAGGGAGGCTCTGCCTCCCCTGCCTCCTCTGACTGCACGTCACTGGAGTTAGAGCTGAATGTGAGTCATATTTAATCTATTAGCTGTATTTACAAGAACATGGTCTTATCAGGGAATGCATGCATGTCTTAATACTATGTTAACATCCCTTTTCTGTGAATGACACTGCTCAGTTATAGTACTGTACACTGTAAGCCCAGACTTTGTATTTACTAAAAGGCTTTAATTACAATGTACTTAAATGATTGAAGTTTTATCACAGTACTATAAAATGTTAAGTATATTCTACTAATTTGTAGACATAGTCGAAAGTACAAAAAAGTTCAAGTTGAATGGAATTAAATCACTAAGTTTTAGTCATGACCACACCTTTTTATCTCTGCATTGCATTGTGGGTATTGGGCATGTTGTTGAAAATGTGTTCTTTTTCTGTGTAGGGGTTCAGTGGGGTTGTGGTGTTAGTGTTAATTTGGACTGAATGTGTGTATGTCAGTGTTTATTGACCTTTTTGTGTTTTTGTATTTTTTGTAGAGCTGCACTGTGAATGAGAGGCACAGGAAGAACAATGGATTTACTGTTCAACCAATTTTGTGCTTGTTCAATGTAAATCTCTATACCTTGCCAAATAAAAGCACTTTCTGTACTGGCAAATTACAAAGAGCTAACTTCCTGCCTAACTTCCATCCACATTACAATGTACAGTCTACTCTCGTTAAACCGCCCGCCGTTATACCGCCATTTCCGCTTATCGCCATCTGCCAGCCCAGTTCCATGCACAAACAACACTTATACCATTGATTTCCCGACCGTTATACCGCCAGCGTCGCGGCGCGGCACCTCCGAGGTGCGCCGCCGTGGCACCTCCGAGGTGCGGCTCCCAGTGTTGTCTTTTCCGTGGAAACCGGGTCGAAATGGCTCTTTGAGTGTTAAAGGTTGCCGATCCCTGCCTTACAACATAACAGAATCAAGATTTATTTAGAAACGCAATTAGAACGGGTTAACGGAGGCAGCATAGACATCATATAGTAAAGACATGCACATTATGGACGCAACCCGTTGTAACGCCATTTTCGCTATACCGCCAATTTGGCCGTGAACGGAAGTTGGCGGTATAACGAGAGTAGACTGTATTAGGTTTAATAATTATAAAAAGCAATTTATATTGCAAAATATTTTAATTTAAACCTGCTTGGAATTGTATACAATGAACTAATGATATTAAGTTAATGATTACACAAAGCAATTGACATTACAACAAATTTTAAGTTAAATAAACTGGACATTTTGTGTGTTGTACTTAAAACAGCAATTCCATTGAAATCAAGCTTTTAAGTTTAATACACTCAAGTTGTCGTTACTCATTACTTAAATTTTTTAAGGTAACCGGTTTACTCAAATTTTTTAAGTAAACTCAACTTATTCGGTCTTACAGTGTATATACAGGGTGTCCATATAGTCTCTTTACAATTAAAAAAAAAAAAAATTACAAAAGCAATTGATGAGATATGTTAATTAGATTTGCTCTGTACTCAGTGGTTATCAACGTGTTTTAATCACATTGTATTTGTGCATTTCAGGTATCATGTTGATGAAATAGGTTTTGTTAAAACATGTATCGCACAAAGATACAGGACATCAACAACCTGAAGCAAAAGATCACTGATGCCATTGACAGTATTGATGAGTCTATGATACAGCCAACATGGAAACAAATCCAGTACTGTCTGGATGTGCTTCATGGAACTAACGGTGTCCATGTAGAGGCAAAAAAAAAAACCCAACAACTTCAATATCGACTTTTCATTTAGTAATAATTTCTATAGATTTGTGTATTTATTCTGTTTTGTAATAAATTTGTTAAATTGTAAAGAGACATTTATGGACACCATATAGTTGTTACCCGCCCCCCAAAAGGGGAGGCAAGGGGTATTGTTGTGGTTCGTCTGTTTGTCTGTTAGCAAGATAACTCAAAAAGTTATGGACGGATTTTGATGAAATTTTCAGTAAATGGTGACACTGGCACAAGGAAAAAATTATGAAATTTTGGTGGTGATCGGTGGGGGGGGTGGGTGGGGGGGGGCTCATGTGCTTTGGCAGAGATCTGCGCTGTCTGAGTGCTTTTCTAGCTTTTGTTTAATTTTGTTTGTTTGTTTGTTTGTTAACACTCTAGCACCAAAACTATTAGTTGAATTCATACCAAATTGGGTTTATAGATTGACAGTGACCCAGAATAGATGTGATTTTATTTTGGGAAAAGTAGGTCAAAGTTAAAAATTTTTATGAATTTTTAAAATCTTCCCATTTACTTATAATGGGTGAAATATGTGCGAGGGGTGGGGTTTGCTATGCCTGGCACCACTTGTTACAGGTTGTACAGGGTGGGGAAGCAAAATTTACAATATTTTGAGGCAGGGATTGAAAGACAGTGTATGACCAATTAGTTTATTGAAAGTCATGAGAATTTATTTGCCACAAGAAAATTGACATAATAGAAAATGTTTTTATTCTATGTGTCCTCCTTCTTTCTCAATAACTGCCTTCACACGCTTCCTGAAACTTGCGCAAGTGTTCCTCAAATATTCGGGTGACAACTTCTGCCATTCTTCTTTAATAGTATCTTCCAGACTTTCTCGTAATAGTTTTGCTCATAGTCATTCTCTTCTTTCCATTATAAACGGTCTTTATGGACACTCCAACTATTTTTGAAATCTCCTTTGGTGTGACGAGTGCATTCAGCAAATCACACACTCTTTGACGTTTGCTTTCCTGATTACTCATATGGGCAAAAGTTTCACGCTTCCTGAAACTTGCGCAAGTGCTCCTCAAATATTCGGGTGACAACTTCTCCCATTCTTCTTTAATAGTATCTTCAAGAAAGTCAACATTGCTGTGTGATGTTCTATTGGTAGCATGTTCTAAAACGCCCCAAATAGCAGAATCCAGAGGGTTTAGATCTGGGCTAGAAGGCGGCCATAAACATGATTCCCAAAAATTGCTAAAGTTGGATTTGTTGCTGTTGTCAACAAGTGTTTTGGTGTTCTTGTGTAAGATTTTAACTTCAATTCATATTTTACTGCATTTCTAACGGTCTTGTTGTCTACCTCAAGTTCAATTGCCATTTTTCTCATGGATTTGGTTGGATCCTTTAGGATTTTGGATTTGAGAGCTTTAATAAAAGCTTTGGTACGTTTTTTGTTGCTTCCTCCACTTCCAGACTTTGTCGTAATAGTTTTGCTCATAGTCATTCTCTTCTTTCCATTATAAACAGTCTTTATGGACACTCCAACTATTTTTGAAATCTCCTTTGGTGTGACGAGTGCATTCAGCAAATCACACACTCTTTGACGTTTGCTTTCCTGATTACTCATATGGGCAAAAGTTTCTGAAAAGGTATGGATAGTAGTGTTAGGTATGATTATGACATCAATATATGTTTGGTTTCAAAACAATTGACGTAGTGCCTGCTGAGAAAAAACAACTAAATGTTCATTGTAAATTTTGCTTCCCCACCCTGTATTTGAATTAACAATGATTAGATTTCTATACAAAAGTCTTGCACAAACACGTAACTCAGAATCAACCTCTTCCCAGGTTAAATATTCTTATTTAAACGTTAACGTCTATAAGGCCTCAGCTGTGAACTACATTCAACTCTAAATTAGCCTGGTGCACCATCAAATAAATGAGTTGCTAAATGACCACGAATACACAAGAGTATGCGTTATCAGAACAGCTTTGAATCATCATGGCCCTGCAATAGAGCTTAAAGATGACCATGGCAGCTGTTCCACATTAATTTCCCAACAGAGCCATATAGGTAGTTTGATGAGACATTTAAATGACTGAGAGGCCTTGTAATAATTAGTTTCGTGCCATCTGTAAATGTAATGTTTCAGCAGCACATGCATGTCACACTTTGTAGCGCGGTGCAGAAACACTTTCCTGTTATGAATGAGAGTGTGAGGTAGTGGAAGTGTACGGCTCTGAATATCATGGCAAGCGATCACCAGCTGAAGGCAGCATTGAGCCACCGCTGGAAAAAGAGTTGGATTCAATTAATGCAAGGGTTAATGAAGTGTCAGAAAGGAGGTGCCTGGAATGAGTATGTGAAATATAGAGTTAGAGCTTAACAGTGATAAAGATTAGTTTGCCAGGCTCAGAATGATTATTGCCATCGCCCTGGCACAGCTGCTCTCTGCTGGGGAAGGGAGTGATCAGGGTGGTGGTGAAGAAGCAGATGTGCTCGAGCTGCTGAGGTTGTTGGTACCTCAGCGTAATGAGAGACAGACAATCATCCTCCTGACCCACATCACTCATTAAGTTTGGGAAAGAGACTCACCACAGCTTTAATGTCTCCAAGATTTTGTTCATCAACGTGCTGCAGAGAGTGTTCCCTAACAACACTGATCTGACTAACACATTGACTGACACTTTCTCTGCTAATGTCCGATATCACGTCAGAGCATGATGACGCACAAAAAAACATTAGTGTTTAAGCATTTTTTAAATTCATTTTTTTTAATGCTATCATATGCACATTCACATCTCAAAAGACTTCACCTAGAAAAGATGATTAAAAGTGAATTCTATTATGGCTTTTCACTCTAATTTCTAAAATGTCATAATTTACTACACCTCTCACTCACCATGTACTATCAATGTGTACCTAATAAAGTGGCCATTGAGAGTATACACCGCTGCAGCAGCCCACACTGGAAAAAATTAAAATATTACCAAGTATATTTTTTTTCATTTCTAGTCAAAATATCTCATCACACTTAAAATAAGGCATAATCACCTAAAGAGTAACTTTTCAGTGAGATATAAGAACTTATTTTAGACAATAGAGCTTGAAAATCTTATTTCAAGAAATCTTATCAAGATAATTTTCACTTGTTTCATTGGCAGATTTTTTTGGTTAATTCAAGATTCAAGATCTATTTTCTAAAAATAAGTTCTTATATCTCACTGAAAAGTTACTCTTTAGGTGATTCTGTCTTTAAAAAATTGACTGTTTAAAAAATTAAAATCTTACCTAGTGTATTTTTCTCATTTCTAGTCAATATATCTCATCACACTTAAAATAAGACATAATCACCTAAAGAGTAACTTTTCAGTGAGATATAAGAACTTATTTTTAGAAAATAGATCTTGAATCTTGAATTAACCAAAAAAATCTGCCAATGGAAGAAGTGAAAATTATCTTGGTAAGATTTCTTGAAATAAGATTTTCAAGATCTATTGTCTAAAAATAAGTTGTTATAGCTCACTGAAAAGTTACTCTTTAGGTGATTATGTCTTATTTTAAGTGTGATAAGATATTTTGACAAGAAATGAGAAAAATACTCTTTGTAATATTTTCATTTTTTCCAGTGTGGGCTGCTGCAGAAGTGTATACTCTCAATGGCCACTTTATTAGGTACACATTGATAGTACAGGGTGAGTGAGAGGTGTAGTAAATTATGGCATTTTAGAAATTAAAGTGAAAAGCCATAATAGAATTCACTTTTAATCATCTTTTCTAGGTGCACTACATGCGTGCCTATATGAAGTTGATGTTAGAGTCCATTTTGTGCTGGAAGGCAGGCATTTGTTGACATGAGCTAACTATATTGCCAGGGAAATGGTAGTCTTGGTTGCTTACATCTATGTAAAGGCCCATACACACTGATTTCCATATGTACAGGACCTAGGATGGATTATCTCTGGAAACCCTCACTTGCCTCCCTTCTGCCGCTCTATGCCCACAAGGTTGTGGTTTTGCCTGATGCAGTTTTTTACGGATGTTTTTAACCCCACAGGCCAAAAATACGACTCAGTGGCCACTTTATTTATTACACCTAGTACTATCAATGTGTACCTGATAAAGTGGCCATTGAGAGTACACACTGCTGCAGCAGCCCACACTGGAAACAGTCAAAATCTTGCCAAGTGTATTTTTCTCATTTCTAGTCAAAATATCTCATCACACTTAAAATAAGACATAATCACCTAAAGAGTAACTTTTCAGTGAGATATAAGAACTTATTTTAGACAATAGATCTTGAAACTCTTTTTTCAAGAAATCTTACCAAGATAATTCTCACTTGTTCCATTGGCAGATTTTGTTTTGCTTGAATCAAACAACAAAAAATTGTATTAAGCCAAAAAATCTGCCAGTGGAACAAGTGAGAATTATCTTGGTAAGATTTGTTGAAATAAGATTTTCAAGATCCATTGTTCGACCACCACCAAACATTCCCACACCAGTGTGAGTAGCAGCACTGTAGGCAAGGGCGATGAAGTGTCTTGCCCAAGGACACACCAGCACATGGACAGAGCAGGATTCGAACCACCAACCCTTCGGTTATTGGACGACCCGCTCTACCATCTGAGCCATGGTATGCATAGAACTTTACAGAGGCCTTTACTGTAAGTGGAATTACATGTTTGGGTTTTTTCGTTTTTTTTCAACAAAACTTATTTGCATATAAAGGGCCCCATTTTCCTCCAAATGTATGAATATTCCCAATAGTGAGGTGGCTTAGTAAAATTACCATTACTGGTTGGATAAAAGCAGCGTTTTTGGCACAATGTTTCCTCTGGGTCTGTGAAAGAATATTAACCTAGGAGGCCCTGGAAATGTTTCTGTAAAATATTAACTTCCAACACATTCAACGCCTCCTTCAGGCTCAGGTCCTCTACCAGAGTCTGAGGGTTTTGCGCATGAGATCTCAAATGTTGTTCCTGGTATCTACTGGTTCCATCCACTCAGCTTGGGGGTCACTGTTCCTAGTGCCCCCATCACTACTGGTACCGCTGTTGCCTTTACACCCCACATTTGCTCTATTTCCTCTTTCAGACCTTGGTATTTCTTGAACTTGTCATGTTCTTTTTTCCTGATGTTGCGATCACTTGGGATTGCAACATCTATTCTGAGGTTTATCGACCACCACTATGTCAGGCTAACTGGCCGCCACCACCTTGTTGGTCTGGATCTGGAAGTCTCACAGAGTCTTGACCTGTTTGTTCTCTATCTCCCTCCCGTCTTCACCCTGGGACCTCCAACAGAAGCAGGAAGTAGTAGAGTTCCCCCTGGACTTCATGATTCTCTCCCTCAGGTCAGCTGCCCCTGTGTTTAGTCTCGATTAAGGGTGGGCAATACTGGGATTTTGGTATTGCTGATACCGATACATATACCGACACTGATACTTTTTACTTGAAATGTACGATCATTAATAATTCTGTGATTTCGGCTTTAGTTAGTTTGATTATGATTATGATCAAGCTCAGGACAAAGATTTTAGGCAAATATTAACTAACTACAATAAAAAACAATTTAACAGTATGAAAATAATAAAATAATTACCTCCGCCAAGGAGGTTATGTTTTTGCCAGGGTTTGTTTGTCTGTCTGTTTGTTTGTCTGTCCGTTAGTGTGCAACATAACTCAAAAAGTTATGGACAGATTTTGATGAAATTTTCGGGGTTTGTTGGAAATGGGATAAGGAAGAAATGATTAACTTTTGGGGGTGATCCGGAAGAAATCCTGGATTCTGGATCACTTTGAAATTTTCGTTAACATTGTGGTAAATGGGGCCAAAATTTTCGTTTCCCAATATCTCGCTTAATTATTGACCAAAACTCATAAAATTTAACTCAGGAATTGACAATGGGGTCCTCTATCACATTTCAAAGGCTGATCCGGATCTGATCCAGAAGGCGGATTTTATCTCAATTTATATAAAAAATGGGGGTGCCCTTACTTTTTGGCCTACTGTGCCTTTAATATTAAAGGTAGAAATTTCTGACAAGCGCCATCGTGTAGCTCAGTCAGTTCCGCATCGGGAGTATGCCACCGGATTTCATGTAGCTTTAATACTTAAGGAGCTAGATCCAGAAGAAAACCGCCATTACGAGAAATGTGATTTTCGTGAATAACTACTGAACTAATAAGGATATAATTATGAATCCAGTTGCTAATGGTATGTTTTCATGGTCAAGGAATCTTAAAATATAGGTAAAATAAATATGGGACTAATATTTATGGTGGAAATCACAATATGGGGGAATTGTGCAAATCTTATGCAATTTGACTCAGGGATTTACAATGGGGTGTTCTATCAAATGGCAAAGACTGATCCGGATCTTTCAAAAAGTTATGGACAGATTTGGATGAAAATTTCAGGAAATATTGATACTGGCACAAGGAACAAATGATTAAATTTTGGTGGTGATCAGGGGGGTGGGGTGGGGGGGGCACTGATCTGCCTTGGCGGAGGTCTGCGCTCTCAGAGTGCTTTTCTAGTTTACCTTTTACTACACACAATTGTTTACAAAAAAATCACTAGTACAAAATAACAAAAAAGCAATAATGTAACAAAATATAACAATGTCAACAATGAGAGAAAGAGAAAAACGTATAGAAGAGAAACTGCAATAAAAGTATCGATGTCATCACACCGGTATTGATCCGATACCGATACTCACCTTGGTTTCGATACTATCAATATTTAGATCGATACGCCCATCCCTAGTCTCGATATTTGGGAGTGATGGTGAAACCACTCCCAAGCTGACCTGTCGCCCTAGCTCCCCCTTGCTGTAGCATCTTTGTACCGTGATCATCAATCTCTAGCTGTGATAGCAACTTCTTATTGCAGATATTCGAACACTGAGCTAAAAGCTGTTTCTTGTTTCTTGGAATTGAAGATGTGGGGTTTTGACGCAACCATTTCTTCTACATCCTCTGCATATATCCCCTCTCATTGGGATTGCTACCATAGTAACACACCATTCGTACCATGTTCTGAGGCAGCATGACATGTATATCACAGTGAAAATGTGATATGGGTCAAGTCACGCGGTTATGTAGGGAGTGCCCGACTATATTTTATACTCCAATTCAAAAAGTATTTAAGCTAGAGACATGAATAATACATCATTTTAAAGGTATTAACTAGTATTTGAAGCTCATGAAAAGAACCAAAAGCTATAGTGCCATCTTTTGCCATAAAAATTTGAAAAACTGCATGGTTATGTATGTAGGGATTAGTGTCTCCTAACTATGAAAATTTGCTCAGATGTTCTTTAAGGTGTCTATTTTGATAAACTATGGATGCATTTTTTATTTTTTAAATATAACTATGACTTTTGGCAAGAGTTTTAAAGAATGGAATGGTTATGTAGGGATTTAGGAATTTCGGTTATGTAGGGAAAGAAAAGACAGGTAACAAATTTATGCATTTTTATACATATATGTTTTTTACAAACTGCACAAATTAAAATCAGATTCAGCTCATTCAATAGCCTAAATAATTGCATATTGTCATCAGTGTTATTCTTGAGACTCCTCAAACGCAATATTTGTTCTTAGATGCAGACCACATGAGGCTGTGTGTTTTGGGAGAAGTTTTTGAAATCTCCCATGGGCTCCTAGGCCAAAATGTTTTGTTAGAATTTGAAGAAGCCTCATGCACAATATGATGCTTTTATCTACCTGGTAACAATACATTTGAATAATAGCTTTAATACACCAGACTACAAATACCATTACTGTAAATGACACTGGTGCAGCATTGGCTCAGGCTGCATGGCAGTGCAATTTGCAGTAAATTCCACCTTTCTGGTTGCATTGAGAATTAATTAAGTGTTACATTTTCATGTCATTTGGAAAAATCATACAATCTTCTAGTTGATCTGGTCCTATGTCTTTTATTAGGGGTTTGTGGAATAAATTATATACAGCATGCTTAAAAGTCTGATAAATATTCATAGTGTTAGATGGACACATTCAGAAGTATGATTAACTTTCAGTATATGTTTGTCTACATAACAACAGTATCCTTTTTTTCTTTCTTTCTTTCTTTAGGATCCCCATTAGCTGTACCGTAGCTACAGCTATTCTTCCTGGGGTCCTTACAATAATCTTTACAACTAGTCAACGCAAATAACATACAATATAATCATACAAAACAATTTTTCACATACTACATAACATAAAAGAAAGTAAATAACAGACAAAATACAGATACGACAGCTCCTTTAGGTCAGCAGTGGTACAGTACAGGGTGGGGAAGCAAAATTTACAATGAACATTTAGTTGTTTTTTCTCAGCAGGCACTATGTCAATTGTTTTGAAACCAAACATATATTGATGTCATAATCATACCTAACACTATTATCCATACCTTTTCAGAAACTTTTGCCCATATGAGTAATCAGGAAAGCAAACGTCAAAGAGTGTGTGATTTGCTGAATGCACTCGTCACACCAAAGGAGATTTCAAAAATAGTTGGAGTGTCCATAAAGACTGTTTATAATGGAAAGAAGAGAATGACTATGAGCAAAACTATTACGAGAAAGTCTGGAAGATACTATTAAAGAAGAATGGGAGAAGTTGTCACCCGAATATTTGAGGAACACTTGCGCAAGTTTCAGGAAGCGTGTGAAGGCAGTTATTGAGAAAGAAGGAGGACACATAGAATAAAAACATTTTCTATTATGTCAATTTTCTTGTTGCAAATAAATTCTCATTACTTTCAATAAACTAATTGGTCATACACTGTCTTTCAATCCCTGCCTCAAAATATTGTAAATTTTGCTTCCCCACCCTGTATATACAGTACATATATTCAATTAGCCCAAGTATCAATCATTTATGGTCAATAGATGCTTCTTAGCTGATTTCTTAAATTTCATTTTACAGTTTTTTTTGTGTGATGTACTCCAGTAGTTTGTTCCATTCTTGCCTAGCTCTGTGTATTACCATTCGTTTCATTGCATTTGTTCTTGATTTGGGTAGTGTAAAATTACCTCTGGTCGCCTGCTTGGTTGCATAGCTATGTCTATCTGAGCTAAAACAAACATTTTTGTACTAGATGGATGTTTTGGTTTTTTTTTGTTTTAATAATACTTCTAAAGAAAACCAGTAGTGAATAAAGTAATCTTTTTTTTTTAACAGAGAGCCAGTTCAAGTGCTCCTCTGGATTATGACACAAAACACCTGTATGTTTTAGGTTCCAACCACTTGTATTATTTCAGCATAGGGGATGGGCAGAGCTCAAGAGCTGCAGAGACCATTTCCATGGAGAAAAAGCCAGTCAGAGATATAAATCAGAGAAAGTCTGAATTCTAAACCCTTTGTTGTTGTAGATGATATTCAAGTTCAGAGTTAGGACATGTGTGCTGCATTTCTTGTCTTCCCCTTTCCATTGTTGATATGCTATTTTTAACATCCACGTCCATATATGCTAGAAACATAACAATAGCTTGTATGGTTCTTACTAAAATCCATCCATCCGAGAAAATGCTGCCTATCCATCAGACAATACTGTCTATTGTGGAATGCATTGACATTTTATTCTTCCAACTTTATGTTTGTAGAGGAGGTTGTTACATCCCATGTGCATTTTTTCTGCTGCAATGTAAAGTTTGTTTTTAACTTTGTATTTACGTTTGCTTTATATATCACTTATCAGGAAGAAAATTCTATTTATATTTCATTCTACCTCCTTCAATGTAGGGATGCACCGATACCGATACGAGTATCGGCATCGGCTCCGATACTCAGTGTCTGTACTCATACTCGTGAAAGTAATCCGATACAATTGCACCTATACCACTTACAGCCGTGTGACATTCACAGTTCAGTGCAGCAGGTACGCGGTGGTGGAATAATGTGTGGGGAGTGTGAAGAGTGTGGAGATTTTTCAAAATAAATGACGGTGATAAAAGTAACGCTGACTGCAAGTAACGTTAAAGACACAGACAGACACGGATGCAGCGTTCTGTCCGTCCTCTGCGTACATTCCATCTGTTTTCCAGGCGCTGGTGGATGCGTACACAGAATGAGAATACAAGCGGATGTACGCCGCCAGCAGAAGTGAAAACGAAACTTATCACTTATTTCTCTTTTCTCTACCTGCTGAAGCTAAACTTTTAAACCTTACTAGCAAAAACGCTGCAATATTAGTATCACATTAGTGTTACCTCCGTCGTCTCCATGTTTATTATTACTGACTTTCTTCTTCTTCTCAAAAAACTTTACTCTTCTTCGTGGTATTTGTCCAGTATGGTTAATTCAGAGCGGCGCCTCCTGGTGGATTAATTGAGAAACGCTCATTCCAACACATTTAATGTCAGTAGCAGCACTTTGTTCCAGTCAGACTAATGACAACGACAATAAAGCACATTTACAAAAGGAACTCAGAACTGGAATGGGATTACAGTGATCCCTTGCCAATTTGCGCTTTAAAGCTGCAGTATGTAGGAATTATGTTCAAAGTAATCATAAAATGGTCCAGATATGTCATCAGACATTAAGGAATCATGTTCATTTGAAATACTGATATAACTGACAGCAGCAGTCCAGCCAGAATATCCGTATTTGAAAAGCTCAGTGTCAGCCCTGAAATGATGTTTATGTTTACATTGTGTGTTTTGGTCTGAGGCTCCGCCCATCGCCTATCGCCCAATCACAGAGTCAGGAGCGTTTGGGCATCGAGGTTGCCGTTTACCAGTGAGCCACAGCTCTGTCCGCAATGTCTGACGTTACAAAGCCTAAAAGGCCTCGTTATGATTCCCAAATAAGTCATGACAAGGTCAGAAACAAAACAAGGATATGTATAGGAGATGCTTTTGAAAGATGGAGACGACTGAAAGCGGAGAAGAATTTGAAGACCGACGCCGAAGTCGTAAATTTTCTCCTGGACAGGTAAGATTCAGCTACGTTTGGCTAACTCTATTCTACTTACTGTAATCACGGATATTTCAATTATTCTCGACAGTCAATAACGTTATGCATGTTCGTTCATAGTAGCTAGCCCGTATGCAGTTGGGTCATAATATTGACCGGGTAATAGATTGTTTGAGAAACGAAAACGGTGACTCGTTATCGCTAACTTTAGGAATGCATTATGCTAAGACGCTGTTAGCACAACATGGCAATATGAAACGTAATTTATGCAATACATCGGTTAAATAAGTCCTCTCTCTGTCTTTACGCATAGTATAGTGTCCCGTAGAACAGAAACAATGGGCGCATACCGAGGCATTGGAATGGATTCTGTGGCGGCTGCCCCAAGGCATGTAGCCGGGCTAACAGTAGCACTAAGCCGCAGCAGCTGCCCTGAGAGCCGCGGTGAACCCATGCTAGTGTGCTCGCTGTTTGTCCCGTTGAACTTGTTTGACTATTCACGCCGAAGAGTGAAGAGCAAGCTGACCAATATGACCACTGCTAACGTTTTTTGTCAGTAGCCTCGAGATTGAACTGAATAAGTTACTATCCTGCAACAGCCAACCACTTGTGTTACTGAAACTGGACACGGCTTGATTTACCCCGCGATATCTCTGTGGCAAATGTGTTGGTTGTTATATATTTGTTATGTATGATAAAATGTTTGTCTCTTCAGCTATGATGGTCCCAGCACCTCAACCCCCAGTAAGAGGCAGAGAAAGTGGAAGAAGCACCCCTTGACTGCACCCTCACTTTCCAGTATTGGATGTCCATCATCTGAAACACTTTCAAATCGGTAAGTGGTCAGTGTCACATAGTTTTCATTTCCATTTTATGTATGGAAACATTTCCAGTGTTCCAACACACCTACACTATCTGTAGAGAGGACCAGCTGCCTGTGACGGAAAGACTGGAAAATCCTGAGAGCACCATGGATGCCACTGAGGTTCTAGAGGAAAGGTAGATAAAGCATTTCAAGCTTCCTCATTTACTTAAAAATGAGAAATGACATTGAACATGTACTTATTTACACCAATCCATAGTGTGACAGCCAAATTGTTTTCTTTTAGTCTATAGAACATGAGCATCCAGGATGCTCATGTTCAGGATCATGTTCATATCCAGGATCCTTTTTATGTTATGTGATACTGATTTGGTAAATGCTTTAAATAAGATTAACGAGGTATAACATTTCACAAGGTAATTCATTTTAAATTATTTTGAATAAAGAGATTATTACTATGTTCTAGAAAGTCATTGCTTTCCTTTACTCATTTTTGACAGGCTTTTTGAAATTTTTGTTCTTTTATGTTTGATGTGGGCATTCCATGAAAATTTGTTATCAGTTATTACTCCAAAGAATTCATTTTCCGTTACACTTGGTAATTTTACACTGTCTATTTTTCCTTGTAATTCTGGGTTACTTTTATGATTACCAAATATCAATACTTTTGTTTTACTTATGTTTAGAATTAACTTATTGTTATCCATTCATTTTTTTTTATTTTATTAAGTTCTTAATTTACTGTACTCACGAGCACAGTAAATGTACTTACAAAGACCATCATCAGCACTGGAGTACGTACTATGTGCATGCTTGTTTTGGTCTGTGCATAATATGTATAAATTTTTTGTAGGAGTTGTGGCTTGGACTTCTACATCATGTCACACATGAACACAAGTGGGTACTGGGAGGCTGCCAGCATGCAGACTTGGAATCTGGTGGAAGTCAACAGTGGCTTGTGAGAGACTCCATGGCACATGAGGCCCTGAAGAGCATCATTAGAAACAAGCGGTGGCTTAACGAGGTCCACAAATACCTGAACTTTAGGTAATGTGATGGTTTTTTTCTAATAAGTACATACTTCTGGTAGAAAGTGATTTTAAAAATCCCCCAAAATGTCAATTTTCCCCCACCACCCACAGGTCCACTGGTGATCTGGGGTCCTTCCAGAATCACATTTTAATGTATGCCAACAAGCATACAGCATTTAGCCCTCCTGTCTTTGAGGCCAGGATGCTCCTTGCAGCGATGGACTATAATTATCACAAGGACCACTCTGAGTTTTGCAAATCAGATGGAAGCAAACTGTAAGTCACTTACTCATTTGTAAATGCTGTTGTTTGCAACATGTACCAGATTACATCCGCGTTAAAATACTATAAAACATGGCCCTTGGAATGTAAATGTCTTCTTCACTCCCCTCTCTGCATCTAACTATTTCAGGTATAAGAGACTGTATAACAAAAATGCACGCAGGTATATGCTGTACACTGTGAAGGCATCTAAGACGTATGGCTACATCCCACAACTGCAAACTATGATTCTTCGGAAGAGAATAGCTGGGAAGGGGATGCCCAGACGGAGGACACTTCGACCTGATGACCCCAGAAGGTACGGCCTGCTTCCCCCTGTGCTGGCACCAACCATCGAGGAACTCCAGCACACCCACATCAAGAGAGGTCTTGGTAGGTATAATTCCAGTGTATTTCTTTTTCACCTTGGGCTACATGCCACACTCCAAGTTAGATATCATGCATAATACAACTAAAGTTGATATACACTGTTTTTTTGGTTTCTCTCCTCAGTTCCAGCATTCCAGACTGAAGACCAGTGAAGCCCAGTTTACAGAGCCTCGCAACCTTGACCTTAGTTGTTGTCATGTTGCATTTAGTGTCACAAGCTGGTTCTCACCACTTTGAGACTAAAAAGATTGTAAAGTACAAAGGAACTTAGTCAAGTTATCTATTTATATGTTTAATAAACCTTTACCACTATACCATACTTTGTTTTGGTATTGGTCCTCTACATACTGATTGTTGCATTCCTAATATGCCATCTTATGGAAAAAGGGACAACACTGTTATTCTGAATAAACTTTTTTATTGAAAAAAGGAGAACGGTTCATTACAAACTTAAATCTAAAACAACCATATATACAGTAATAAATAACTGAAAGTAAACAGTTTACAGTAAATCAAAATAAATAGTGGTTACAAAGCCTGAGTTTGATTAAATGGTGGGTACAAAGCCTGTGTACTGGCCCTGTGGGTCAGGGTATTTGTCCCTTACTCTCCATACACAGCAGCTGGGAATAACACGGCGGTTACCCTGACCCAGTGCCCCATGCTGCCAAAAGATATATTGCCGATAGGCAGCATACCTGAATTGTCTATTATCATCCCCTGGCTCTCTAGGTTCACCTACAACCAACACATCATTTCTGTACTGTCTGTGGAGACGCAAATAACCATCTTCCAAACAGTACACTTCAAAGTGCGGCAGTTTGCTGATGCAGTGGTCAGGCCCCTGGCCACAGCACTTTCTTTCAGCGTCTGTAGCCATTTCCCTGCAGTTTCCACAGGTGCACCATGGAAGAGCAGCAGCAGGTGGGAGAGTGGGTGTGCCTTGGAGTGAAATTAGGGCATCGAAAACTAATCCAGGTTCCCGGGCGAAGAGCTGGGTTGTTAATTGTCATAGCTCCAACCTCACTCATCTGCTGAACGAGCGCCTAAGTAAACACACCACAAAAAGCATTTTGGCATTTAAATTTGGTTAAAAGTAAAAAAAGATGATGACATTTTAAATCAGATGATAAGATTTTACTTTAAGCCATGAAGTTACTGCAGTCTAACAAATGCTTTGCATACTCTTGTAAAATCTCAGGAGAAATGCATACCTCTGTCTGTACCGTCCTCTCATTTTGGAGAACCTGAATTCTGTCCTCCTCTACTGCATCTGCCTCCTCTCCCTCTTCTCCATCTTCCTCCATCTCCAGTGCTGGGACCTGCATTATTTCCTCCTCTTGAACCTCTCTGGCCTCTACCACCTGAAACAGGACCTGCACTTTCTCTTCCTGCTCTTTGGACACTGCCACCTGGTCCATCTCCTCCCCCTGGTCTCTCTCCTCCTTCTCTCTACTCTGTGTGTCCTGCATCAATGCTTGCACGCTCTCTTCCTCTTGTCCTTCTCCCTTTTGCTTTTCTTTTCCTTGGTCTGTGCCTCCTCTCTCCTACCCAGCTCTCATCAGCCTCACTCAGGACAATGGGCACCTCATAACTGAGGTCTGCATCAGGCTGTCCCAGGCTGAAACAAGTGAGAATAGTACAAGTGTTAGCCCGAAATAAACATGAAATAACCTTATCTGTTCAGTTTGTCAATACTCTGTGCATATTCCACCTATTGGGCTATGCAGCAACCTAGCATTATTTTAGAAGCACAAAGTGGAATTCCATGGAAAATGAAGTTTTTGTCACGTCCATAATGCCAATGAAACGCCATGGTAAAATAGAACAGAATCTTTATCACATTACACTGACAAGCTCAGATTGTGCAAAAAATGATGTAGATATAATAAAAAAATAAAAATAGACATCTTTAATATAAATAATAGTAAAAAATAACAATAGTAAAAATACAATATGCATGGAAAGATAGAAATGCAAGAAAAATAGCGTTCCCTGACTGTGTGTTTTTTTTTTGGGGGGGGGGGGTGGGGCTGGCGTTCCATGATTGTCGGACCGGTGGGGGGGGGGGGGGGGGGTAGCGGTCCCATACTGTACTTGCTATATGAGCTCCCCGGGTAATACATGGATCTGACGAATTTGTCATGTTTAAACCCGCTCCCCCCAACGGCGCCCCAGATCATTCACGTTATGGATTACCATGATATGTTCCGGTTATGAACGTGACAGAAAAGAAAGTTCATTTTGCATGGAAATGCCCCTCGACTTTTGGATGCTATTCTGCCATGGTGGTAGGTAAGGTAAGCTAAAAGCCTGATGCTTCCGTACATTATCAACAAGGAATTGTCTATGCTAGCCCGTGCATTTATGCTAAATGCACTTCTGAAAAACTTTACATTGCACTGTTAGCCTAACGAAGACATTTAGCAGGGTAATGAAAACAATCCATGTTTCAACAGGAGTGAGCTATTGCAGTACTTATCTTTACAATTTTTTGGCTTATCGCCATTAGTCAATTTTAACTTGACATAATTACTTCGCAAACCATCATGAATGAAGCATACATATTATTAGCAGATGATAAACTTACAGTGTAGGACTCGCCGCTGGCCATGGTAGCTCCTTATAGTGGACGCTGAAGCAGGATCTGGCAACCCGTTGTCGAGGGGGAGGGGGTACCACGCTCGTCAGTATTTACAAAGTGATTGCAGTACCACTTTTGGCCACAATCCTACATACTGCAGCTTTAAGTTCCGCGGTTGTAGTTATTCGTGGATTTTTCAGAAATATTCATCACAAAATAAAAAATCAAGAAAAAATCGCGGAAATTCCACGAAAATCTACCCTACAGCAGACGAGAGGCCGCAGCTGCCAGCGAAACGTCAAACGATGACTCACAGCCTCCTGTAAGCAACACGAGAAACGCAGACGGCCCAGCAACCGCTTACCCCGAGCGAGAGATAGAGAGAGAGAAAATGTAGAAATGTCAGTTCATGCATGCCCATGTACGTGTGTTTGTGTGTGTTGATGCTCGAGACCAAAGAGAGAGAGAGAGAGAACTGATTCGTTTCTTGTGCGTATGAGAGGAAAAGAGAGCTGGGAGTAGATGTGCGTGTGTTCGTTTGTACGTATACGATGGATAAGCGTCACGAATGAAGAGAGGAGAGAGTACGTATCAGCTGTTAGTACGTATGCATGTGTGTGTTTTGTTTACTTTCTACATTCTTTTCTTTCAGATGTTTTACAGTATGTACATGTACATGTATCCGATCTATATATATGCATGTATACATGTACTAATCATTGTTTTCTTTTATATATATCTCATTTATTTCATAATTATTACATTTGCAGTACTTATATACTATTTATAGATACATACATACATGTACCTACGTCTAGGATAGGCTCGGGGGGCTCCGGCTCCAGTTCGCGGATTTTCGATTTTCGAGGGGGGCGCCGGTCCCCATTAACCGCGAAAAATAAGGGATCACTGTATTAAATACTCGTATCGGTACTCGGTATCAGCAAGTACTCAAATGTAAGTACTTGTACTCATACTCGGTCTGGAAAAAAAGTGGTATCGGTGCATCCCTACTTTAATGCTTTCAATCTAATGACTGTACAGAAAACCAATAGGGGTATTTGCTTGTAGGACTGAGCAGAGACTGCCAATACACTGAATGTCTTCTTAAATTAACACGCAGCTTCTTTATGCCAAGTCTGACCAGCACTAGTAGCACTTAAGACCTTTAGTCAAAATCTAACACCCAAAGTTGTTCAGAATTTAGAGCAAATCATCAGTCAGTCCAACTCTGATGTGAAGTGACCGAACACTGTTAAAGGTGGGGTACGAGATCTTAGAAAAATGGTTCAAGCAAGCTACATTTTGAAAATACTCAAATCAAAAATCCAAACCCCTTTCTTCAGACATCCCCCCGAAGCCACGCCTCCAGAGTACTGGCATGTGCAATGCTTGTTCCCGAGGATTCACGAGTGCAGCACAGCAACAATTCGTTGGCTCCAGCCCTGTACGGCCCTGGCTCGGGCTCCGACCCCATGAAGAAGAAGAAGAAACATGTCGTGGTATATGTGGACACACCAGGAAACTCAATCATTTTTTAATTTAGTATGAGATAGAGGGGTAATATATAATAATAATAATGAATATATCTATAAATCAACGTATTTATGTTCATCGCCATGTTTATGGAATGACTTCTCGTGTCATCTCGCAATAATAAATAATAATAAAAAACCAATGGAAAAACCGACATTTCACACTTCTGTTTTTTCGACATTTAGTAAATATCGGTAAAGTATCGCTAAAGATGTCCAATGGAAAAGCGACTACTGTAAGGACTGATGAGACTTAACCATTCACGGAAGTAATTTCCCTAAAACCTAAAACAATGAGCAAGATCCTGTCATTCTTCATGGATTCTTCTCAACATTTGCCCACATCACGTTGATTTTTGTTTATAAAGAACTGAATAATCCTTCACCCTTCAATAAATCAGTTTACTCTGCAGAGTAAACTGTAGAGTGCTGACGACAAGAAGGCTATTGTTGTCGGACATTTTATATTTTCTAATCCAGACCTTGTAAATCAACCAGTTTGTCCCTGGCTGACCTCTCTGACATTTGGAGTTACCATGGTGTTTATAGAAATGTATGGAGAATTGCTTTCTTGATTGAAATGTTTCATCTTCCGCTGAATGCAATCAAACTGGGTTGAATAATAGAGAGGCTTTCAGTGGGAGATAAAAGAGGGCCTATTCTGCAGATATCCATCAGGCCTTGAGCTTTTTTTTTTTTTTTTTTTTTTTTTACTAAGTGAATAAAAGCGACTGAATGCCTTTTATATGAAGGTGAAACTACGTAAACAATTTCACCATAATAGCTAATTCCATTTAAAAGAGATGACACTTATCATTAGGATTTCCATATGCAAGTGTGTTCAGTATTCCATTTGTTTCAACCCATTCTTCAAAATGTCATTAAACACACAACTAAAATGCAAATGGCGCAGGGAAGAGGACTTTTTAAGCATTCATTAACAGTGCTATTATTTTTAAGGCTCTTTCAGCAGAGCTCGGAGGACCTCACTTTTGTTCTCCAGTGTTTCATGTCGGTCACATGTCATAAAAAAGGGGAAATCTTTTGTCTTGTTTCAACAGTGAAGGAGAGTGGCTTTATACAGCTGCCACTCCATCACATCTTTCACTTTTACAGTTCTCTTAACACTGCATCAGCTGTGTGAAGTCTGTGTTTTACTTCAGTGGCATTCTGCTCATGAAGGCACTCGCAAAATGTCAATAAGCACGTAGTAAATTATCCACAAGTCCCATGGAGGTGTGCCTCGTGTCAAATCAATACTTTTTGTTGGTTAGTGCTGTCTTCCAGAAAGCCATAATTTATGTGGAGCAGAGGCGAGACTTTGTTGGTCCAAGGACTTCTGAAAATCAAAGTGCAGCCGAGAATGCAGTTAGGAATAAAATGGGCTACATGTTCTTAAAATTGCTGTACTTTTCATGTGCATAATTACCTGACATCTTTTTTTTTCTTACATCGATTTGGACTTTGCTTTCCAATTATTCGCAAGGAAAATAAAGCAATCAGTTCAGTTTATTCCAATAGAGTGTGCACATTTTGGAGCTGAAGTAGGGGTAGGATCGGAGTGTTTTCACATTCAGTTTGTGTTTCTATTTAATACAGTGATGATAATAGAGATTTCTATCCCACCCCCACGCCCCTGAAGTAGAGGCAAGGGGTATTGTCTTTGGTTCGGTTTGTTTCTTTGTTTGTTAACACTGTAGCAGCAAAACTATTGGTTGAATTCACACCAAATTTGGTTCCTAGATTTCCAGTGACCTAGAATAGATCTGATTATATTTTGGTCAAAGTTACAGTTTTTTTTAATTATTTTTAAAAAAAAATCTGGTCTCATTCCATAGTTTAACTCCAACAACAGATAGAATTTGCTTAGAGGTCTTATTTATGTCTTTGTGCATAAGAAATCAATGTAAGTGAATCCCCAAAGGAACTTTTTGTAGGTAAATGCAAGTTAAGCAAATTTACAGGATTTCAGTTCTGTTGCAACATGTTGATGGTCATACGAACTATGTTTTCAGGTCAAAAATGTCCAATTTCATCACAATTAATCCCATATTTTCATGTCACAAATGGCCAAGTTATATTTTTAATGAATTTACCAGAAAAACAAATATTCTATTCTTTTAGATTCCCCAATTTTTCTTACAAGATTATATACTACATATCACATGTTTTATTTTTACAGGTTGCAATATGGAGTATGGTGCTGATCCATCCTACTTATGTTACGCCAATACGTACATTAACCCTTTCATGCACACTGGTCACTACAGTGGACAGCTGTTCAAAAGTGTTCTCTTGTATATTCATGGATTTTGTGGTTTTAGTTCCATATCAGCCAACACAGTGGATGCTAATGCATCATCCCATACACTGCAATTCATACCATCACTGTAACTTTGCTGTTCTAGATAAACCTGATCTGCAGTAAGATGTTTGAGAGTAAAAAAAACTGCTTATTGTTATTAGACTGTAATTAGCAGTTGTTTTTTTTTTTTTTTGCATATTATCTCCATGCAGGTATGTTAAAATGTGAGAAAACATCAGATTAGCAGCATTAAAAATGATTGTATTTCATAGTTTTCACACAGTATATCAGTAAATAGAAGTTTCTTTGGTTCTAAAACTAAACGTATGGTGTCCAGCGGTGTGGACATTTTTGTAACTCCATAAAAAAATAGGCTAAAAAAATCAATAGAATTATTATTTTTATGCCTAAAGTGGGATAAAAATAGAAAAAAATCTTGATTAAGGTTCTCATAATTCATGCATGAAAGGGTTAAGAATGTCACACGTCACTTTTTAAATCAACAGCTTTCTAATAATAAGCATTTTCATAAAGACATAACAATTGTATATTGTTATTTACTCTTTAGTATGATGATAAACTATACAATAAATAATTCTGATTCTAGTTTTTGCACAGGGATCATTTGTGGAAACGGTGACATGGTTGCCGAGCATCAGTATGATGGGATCTGTAACAACCATGTCGCATCCGTCCACTGCCACATTTTGTGTTTTTGTGTCAGCTGTTATTGTTTTAGATCCACAATACTAACATTTATGAATGAGAGGAGAATTAGCAATAGTAAGTATATAAGTTTATTACTAATAAAGTACTGGTACTGACCAGAGCATCATGGGTAATGTCACGTCCGTCCACCAGCAAAAGTTTTCACATACACGTGCTATTCAAAATCCAATATTTGTGAAAATATAGCTTCCACTGTCAAATAATATCAGTAGTCTGTGCACAAATGTATTTGCATTATTTTAACACAGTTCTATGCATTTCTTACAACTTTTTTTTTTTTTTCTGACAAAAATGGCCACTCATTTGACACCCTAAGTAAATTTTAGCTGATATACATCTTCTTTTAGTCTCTTTTCTAGCTTTTTGTACAACAAATTTACAAACATCTCGCAAATCATATTTAGACTCTTGTGTTGAGAATAACCTTTGTACACAGACAGGAAGTAACTTTAATTTTGCTTTATACATTATGTAAGTCATCAGTTAGTAATTCTGGAGTTATTATCAATGACTATATTGAGAGAAATATTCCAAATGTAAGCATGCTATTCATATTGAAGTTGGTTCAGTACAGAAGAGCTCTGATCCTTTGTATCAAGAATGAGAAATTGCCATGGAAGCTGATGAGAACTGCTGATGAAATTATGAACAACACGCACCCACACAGTTTCAGAGATGAGAAACAATGACTGATCTTCTCTGTCTTAATTCTAATATAGATAGGGCATGTAGGTCAACTGTCTGATTCAGTGTCAGAACGCTCAATATGAATACAAAAACCCTTTCATGCACAAATTATGAGAACCTTAGTCACATTTTTTTTCCTGAGTGTTTTTATTCCTCTTTAGGCCTGAACAAAAAAACAATGCGATTGAATTTTTTTTTAACGAACCTATTTCTCATAGAGTTACA
The DNA here is from genome assembly GCF_902148855.1 of Sphaeramia orbicularis. Lineage (NCBI taxonomy): Eukaryota > Metazoa > Chordata > Actinopteri > Kurtiformes > Apogonidae > Sphaeramia > Sphaeramia orbicularis. The sequence continues at coordinate 16,118,335 of NC_043970.1, forward strand.
AAAATGTCCACCGTGTGTTTAATTTTGGAAGCAAAGAAACATGTATTTAAAATGCAATATCAAAAACTGACATACTATGTGACATCTATGAAATAAAAACAATTTTATTGCAGTTAATCTGATGTTTTCTCTCATTTTAACCCTTAGGGATCATACTCTAATACACAGGTGTCAAACATGCGGCCCGGGGGCCAAATCCGGCCCGCCAAAGGATCCAGTCTGGCCCTTGGGATGAATTTGTGAAATGCTAAAATTCCACTAAGATATTAACAATCCTTTTAGTTCAGGTCCCACATTCAAACCAATGTCTCTGGGTCAGATCAGCAAAATACTACCCAATAATCTATAAATACTCAAAAACTCCAAATTTTTCTCTTTGTAAATGTAAATATTTTCATGTATTTACACTAAAACAAAGTATAATTTTGCAAAAAATGTGAACAACCTGAAATGTCTTAAAGCAGGGGTGTCAAACTCATTTTGGTTCAGGGGCCATATTTAGCCCAATTTGATCTCAAGCAGGCCAGACCAGTAAAATAATGACTTAATAACCTATAAATAATGACAAATCCAAGTTTTTCTTTTTGTTTTAGTACAAAAAACCCCCCAATTAAATTATGAAAATATTTACATTTTACAAAAAAGACTTGAATAACCTGAAAAAACAGAAATTTTATTTGAAAAATTAGTGCAATTTTAACAAAATTATGCCTCGACTTATTATTTATACATGCACATTTACACACAGTGTTACATAAATATTTGGTAACAGGCAGAATATTGTTAAAATTTTGGAGTTAGGAACTAAAATTTGAACAATTTCTACAATATTCCATCTCTTATTATTAACACAACTACAGATCACAGTGGATCCATAAATACACAAAACATTTAGTAACAGGCAAAATATTGTTAAAATTGCACATTTTGGGTTATTCATCTTTGTTTTTATTTATGTATTTATTTGCGTTTTATTGTGAACAAATAGTTTTTGTAAATGTAAATATTTTCCCAGTGTAATGTTATTTTTTTCACTTAAATTTTTTTCACATAATTTTTCACAAAGAAACTTTGTAGTTGTCATTATTTATGGGTTATTGTGTTGTTATTTTTTACTTGAGATCACACTGGTCTGGATGTGGAACCTGAAACAAAATGATTTTGACAACCTGGACTGTTCAGGTTCATTTTTGCACTTTCATCCCGCGGGCCGAAATGGAACCTTTGGCGGGCCAGATTTGGCCCTCGGGCCGCATGTTTGACACCTGTGACTTAAAAGAAGTGCAATTTTAACAATATTTCACCTGTTACTAAATGTTTTGTGTATTTGTAGACCTGCTGTGATCTGTAAGTTATATATAATGTACATGTGTAAATGATCAACTGAAGCATGATATTGTCAAAATTACACTTATTTTTTCAGTTTGTTCATGTTATTCACAATGTTTGAAGATGTAAACATTATCATAATGTAATTTTACTTTTTTTTACTCTAAAACATAGAGGAAAGTTTAGAGTTGACATTATTTATATATTATTATGTTATTATTTTACTGGTTCGGCCCACTTCAGATCAAATTTAGCTGAATGTGGGCCCTGAACTCTAATACTAGCTATTACTCACTTCATGGAGATAATACAAAAAATATATAAAAAATACTTAAACATGTTAGTGCAGATCAGGTTTATCAAGAACAGCAAAGTTACAGTAATAGTATGAACTGCAGTGTGTGGCATGGTGCATAAGCGTCCACTGTGTTGGCTGATAAGGAACTAAAACAACCAAACCCATGAATATACAAGAGAACAGCCGGAGACCACTGTCCATGAAAGGGTTAATATGTATATATATTTTTTTTTTAATATGTTTTTTTTAATTTATTCATTCCAACCTAAATGATCGGAAAGGAGCAGGATGAAGAAAACTTATGATACCTGCCCCTTTCTACAAACATCTCCTTACATCGGATATGTTGCCATTACAGCTATTACAATAAACAGTTTACATCACAGGTGTCAAACATGCGGCCCGGGAGCCAAATCCGGCCCGCCAAAGGGTCCATTCCGGCCCTTGGGATGAATTTGTGAAATGCAAAAATTACACTAAGATATTAACAATCCTTTTAGTTCAGGTTCCACATTCAGAACAATTGAATCTCAAGTGAGCAGGACCAGTAAAATACTATCATAATAACATAAAAAATAATGACAACTTCAAATGTTTCTCTTTGTAAATGTAAATATTTTCATGTACTTACACTAAAACAAAGCATAATTTTGCCAAAAAAATGTGAATAACCTGAAATGTCTTAAGAGAAGCAAATACAATTTTAACAACATTCTGCCTGTTACTAAATGTTTTGCGTATTTGTAGATCCACTGTGATCTGTAAGTTATAATGAACATGTGTAAATGATAAACTGAGGTAGAATATTGTTAAAATTACACTTATTTTTTTCAGTTTGTTCATGTTATTCATATCTTCTGAAAGGATAGTTTGTAGATGTAAACTTGTTTATAAAGTAAATTAACGTTTTTTTCACTGTAAAACATAGAGAAAAGTTTGGAGTTGACATTATTTATACAGTACAGGCCAAAAGTTTGGACACACCTTCTCATTCTTTGCATTTTCTTTATTTTCATGACTATTTACATTGTAGATTCTCACTGAAGGCATCAAAACTATGAATGAACACATGTGGAATTATGTACTTAACAAAAAAGTGTGAAATAACTGAAAACATCTCTTATATTCTAGTTTCTTCAAAGTAGCCACCCTTTGCTCTGATGACTGTTTTGCACACTCTTGCCATTCTCTTGATGAGCTTCAAGAGGTAGTCACCTGAAATGGTTTCCTAACAGTCTTGAAGAAGTTCCCAGAGATGCTTAGCACTTGTTGGCCCTTTTGCCTTCACTCTGTGGTCCAGCTCACCCCAAACCATCTCGATTGGGTTCAGGTCCGGTGACTGTGGAGGCCAGGTCATCTGGCGCAGCACTCCATCACTCTCCTTCTTGGTCAAATATCCCTCACACAGCCTGGAGGTGTGTTTGGGGTCATTGTCCTGTTGAAACATAAATGATGGTCCAACTAAATGCAAACCGGATGGAATGGCATGTCACTTCAGGATGCTGTGGTAGCCATGCTGATTCAGGTTGCCTTCAATCTTGAATAAATCCCCAACAGCGTCACCAGCAAAGCACCCCCACACCATCACGCCTCCCCCTCCATGCTTCACGGTGGGAACCAGGCATGTAGCATCCATCCGTTCACCTTTTCTGCGTCGCACAAAGACACGGCGGTTGGATCCAAAGATCTCAAATTTGGACTCATCAGACCAAAGCACAGATTTCCACTGGTCTAATGTCCATTCCTTGGGTTTCTTGGCCCAAATAAATCTCTTCTGTTTGTTGCCTCTCCTGAGCAGTGGTTTCCTAGCAGCTATTTGACCATGAAGGCCTGATTCATGCAGTCTCCTCTTAACAGTTGTTGTAGAGATGTGTCTGCTGCTAGAGCTCTGTGTGGTATTCATCTGGTCTCTAATCTGAGCTGCTGTTAATTTGCGATTTCTGAGGCTGGTGACTCAGATGAACTTATCTTCAGCATCAGAGGTGACTCTTGGTCTTCCTTTCCTGGGGCGGTCCTCATGTGAGCCAGTTTCGTTGGAGCGCTTGATGGTTTTTGCGACTGCACTTGGGGACACATTCAAAGTTTTTGAAATTTTCTAGACTGACTGACCTTCATTTCTTAAAGTAATGATGGCCACTCGTTTGTCTTTACTTAGCTGATTGGTTCTCGCCATAATATGCATTCTAACAGTTGTCCAATAGGGCTGTCAGCTGTGCATCAACCTGACTTCTGCACAACACAACTGATGGTCCCAACCCCATCAATAAGGCAAGAAATTCCACTAAGTAACCCTGACAAGGCACAGCTATGAAGTGAAAACCATTTCAGGTGACTACCTCTTGATGCTCATCAAGAGAATGCCAAGGGTGTGCAAGGTAGTCATCAGAGCTAAGGGTGGCTACTTTGAAGAAACTAGAATATAAGAGATGTTTTCAGTTACTTCACACTTTTTTGTTAAGTACATAATTCCACATGTGTTCATTCATAGTTTTGATGCCTTCAGTGAGAATCTACAATGTAAATAGTCATGAAAATAAAGAAAATGCGAAGAATGAGAAGGTGTGTCCAAACTTTTGGCCTGTACTGTATATTATTACGTTATTATTTTACTAGTTCGGCCCACTTCAGATCAAATTTAGCTGAATCTGGCCCCTGAAGTAAAATGAGTTTGACACCCCTGGTTTAGATGATAGTCAATGCAAATAAAACAAGTCCAAAAATGAAATATGAAAAATGAAATAAAATGAAATATCTGAAAGTGTTCACATGAAAGGGTTGATTACATAAAAACAGTGCATTGAATTTATAGGATATAAAAGGAGCTATATGTAGTATTTTACTTTAAAATACTTAAATACAACCTAAAAATATCATCAGAGGGTTTAAAATAAAGAGTTCTGAAGTTATACCAAAGGTGTAAATGTACTGGAATATAGACATATGAACTGAATCTGTTTACACTGATGGCCTGAAGAATTTCTATGACCACTAGAGGGAGTAGTGAGTCACTCCGCCAGTCTCCCATGGTGAGTTAAAACAACACCACAGTACCCATGACCAAAGCATCAGACAGGGATGAGAACAACTAAGAAATAACTTTTAGAAGCAAACAAAGTGACAAAGTGATAAAAGCTAGAACCACTGTTGTTTTCACCAATTTATTATGTTTGCCAATTTCCCTATTTGTCCAAACAAAGACAGAAATGTCACAGTTTTAGTCTGATCAACAATCTTTATTGCAGCTACTGATAACATAGTCTGTACAGAAAATGAAGGGGATTTGTTATTTGACTGTGACTGTTTTTATCCTAAAAAAAAAAAAAAAAAAAAAAAAAAAAGGAGATAAGCTAACAGATCTGTAGTGTCACCACTGGACACAGATCTCAAGAAATGAGTGGAATTTGACACTGAAATGGTACTGTTTCTTGCATTTGTATTTATTTATTTAGATAGAGGACAGTGTGTATTGGCATTAGTTACAAAGAACAAGATGCATGCACCAGATTTAGCAGAGAAGCTAATTTCTGTCTGTTGTTCTGAACAAACGACTAACATAACAAATATCACTTAGATTTACAAAGTCATAATATAATGGAAGAAAACCGTTAAACATGACAGATGTAGGAAAGTCTGCTCAGATTGAATGGCTTACATTCTAAAAAAAATACACTAACTTTCCAAGAGCAAGAATAAGATATAAAAGATGGAACAAGAAGGAGAGATTCTGAGCCTTATGAAGGTATGACGTTATTATGTGAGGTTATTATCTTTGCTAAGTTGTCCGCTTGTTGATTAATTACAGACTAAACTGTAATCGTCCAAAAAAAGGTCAGAACTGTCCCAAACAGATCTTTAGTGCAGCTACTGACAACACAAACAGAAAATGGAGGTGACTGGCAAGGTTATAATAGTTTTGGATTTTTCATTATATTTTAGTTTTATTTAGTTTTTACTTTTTTTTCTCTAATTCAGTTAGTTTTAATAAGTTTTTAGAGCAGGTTTGCTAGTTTTTATTAGTTTTCTTTTTTTTCCTAAATGCTTAGTTTTAGTTTAATTTTAGTATTAATTTAAGTTTTTTTGTATCTTTTATCTTTTTTGCCATCGTATTCAAATAAATCCCGTACAGGACTGCTGCTTTCTCCCAACTTTAGTCTCCATGTTTCCAAGTAGAGTGGGGACCAGAAGATGACTGTAAACCACAAGTGATGAGAAATGCTGGACCGTGAAGTTCCCTGTGGTGCCACTAGCTAAAACTTCTAGAGCGAAATAAATCGCTTTCGTATCAATCCGCCATTGACAAAGACAAAAATGAAGGGAATTTTATCCATAATTTTTATACATTTTAGTTAGTTTTGTAAGCACGCAAAACAGTTTCAGTTAGTTAATGTTTTTTTTACTTTTAGTTGTAGTTTTTATTGATTTCAGTTAACGAAAATGTTTTTTCAATTCTAGTTTTCATCATTTCGTTAGTTTTCGTTAACGATAATAACCTTGGTGATTGGTGATTTTCCTGTGGCTCTTTTCTGTCTAAAAACAGAGCTATAATGAGCTAAGCTACCAGAGCTATAATGTAAACTATCAGCTGATGCAGCACATGAAGATTATAAGACAGCTGTCAACCACATATTTGACTTTGTGTCAGATATTCATAACATAAATAACTTTTAAAATGTTTGCAGTTAGCTGGGCTATCAGTGTTTTGATGATCGGATTTAAGCTATAGTGTATGATCTGGCATTTTTACACTAAATGATTCTAGTAAGTGTGTGTCAAACTGAAATGTAAAAGAAATCCACCAGGTTTTGAAACTCAAAAATGTTCAGTTCTTATATATTTCTGATAAACGTCTGACCAATCATTTTATGTGGTCTGAATAAAATGATTGGCCAAGCTTCCTGTCTGTCATCCACTGGTGCCTCTGAATCTGACTCCACTGACCTGTTTTAAAAAGAATCTGCCAATGGAAGTGAAAATTATCTTGGTAAGATTTGTTGAAATAAGATTTTCAAGATCTATTGTCTCAAAATAAGTCCTTATTATCTCACTGAAAAGTTACTCTTTAGGTGATTATGTCTTATTTTAAATGTGATGAGATATTTTGACTAGAAATGAGAAAAATACACTTTGTAAGATTTTGATTTTTTTTTCCCAGTGTGGGCTGCTGCAGCAGTGTATACTCTCAATGGCCACTTTATTAGGTACACATTGATAGTACTAGATGTAAGAAATAAAGTGGCCACTGAGTCGTATTTTTGGCCTGTGGGGTTAAAAACATCCATAAAAAACTGCATCAGGCTAAACCACAACCTTGCTGGCATAGAGCAGCAGAAGGGAGGCAAGTGAGGGTTTCCAGAGATAATCCATCCTAGGTCCTGTACACGTGGAAATCAGTGCGTATGGGCCTTTACATAGATGTAAGCAACCAAGACCACATTTGCTTAGCAATATAGTTAGCTCATGTCAACAAATGTCTGCCTTCCAGCACAAAATGGACTCTAACATCAACTTCATATAGGCACGCATGTAGTGAACTTCTATCAAGTGAACTTCATAGTAAAAAGAAATACCTGGCTTCACAACAATAACTGTTAAAATATCTTTAACCCTTTGGGGTCCACAATCACGGCTCTGTGACTGAATCACATGACATTTTCAACACGTCACGTAGACCACTGGGGACAATTGCATTCGAAAGTGCGGACTTGAAACACTCGCCCACTTTTTATTTGATGTTGATACAATGCAAATACAACCAGAGATATGACGTTTTGAAACCGGAGCAAACAAACAATATAGCATTATTATAGCGATACAAACCAAGTGTTGTATTTCTTACCCTATCTTTGTCATTTTATGTCCTTTTTCAAAACAGAAAAAACTGGCTGAATCTGTGGATTCTAATCCACAGACTGCATTAGCATTACAGGTAAGGATGAGGATGCGCCTGAACTGGATGTGGAAACTGGGAGAACTGGGGGGCAGATGAGAAAACTGGAGAAAACACCTGTATGTGTAAATATATCTGTTTATGTCAAATATTTGAGTATAGTTTTAATTTATCACAATTTTAATTTTATATACCTAGTATTTGGAACCAATATTTACTTTTAAAGTCTTTGAAAAGGTTCATTAAGCGTCTTTGTGTTATTTATGCAATAAATTATATACATTTTTCAAATCGGATTTTATATATTTTGTGTGTTTTTTGTCCTTTTGTGTTGATATAGTAGGTTAAAGTGAAACAATAATAGGCAGATGAAATAGATGAAGTTGTGCTGAAAAAAAAGATACCAAACATGGGTATAATAAACATTTCTTTATATAGTATATAAAGGCAAAATCAAAAGTACTCAAAAACAGCTAAAACAGGCTCAGACCCCTAAGGGTTAAATAGCGGCAAATGTCTATCAGCCTCCAGAGGAGACATGAATCATAGATATTATCTTGGTTAAAAGTCTTTGGCCACAGTTAAGTCACATAAAGTTTCACAGTGGAGATAAGTAACCCTGCTAATTAGAGTCATAAGAGAAACACCCACACTTATGCTAATGTATCACCTTGCTAACTACTGGAGTACGAATACTACTTAGTCTTTTTCAGGGCAGCACTGTGGAACATACATAAAGTATAGCACCCCATCTAGAGACGTCTAATGCTAAACATATGCTTCACACTCTGATTAATTTCAATTTATAACCAACAGCAGTGATCCCTCTCCTTACCTCCAAGCGCTGCTGTATAATCAGCCAGATCTTTTTGATGTCCATCCCTCTGGAGGATTCACACCCAGGATCGACTTTTTAAATGAGCATTCACAGCCTCTTACCAACATCTCGTCCAGATGCACACTGCCCACGGTACATGTGTGAGATTAACAGCTGGAGAGATGCTGCCGGTAATTGAATGGGACGGAGAGGCTTCTTCGCTGGAACACAGGAGGGACAGATCGATCAAAGTCCATCGTAACATCCGTGCAAACGCAGCACGACTCGTAGGACTTCACTGTGGAGGGAACAGCACTCAGGGAACCACAGCCCAGCACATCTGACCACAATTCATCAGCTAAGTGATTTGATCAAAGAGAGGGGAGAAAATGTGTTTTGTAAGGATTATTACTGAAGACCAGATTAGTGAAAAACAACAGGAAAAGCCAAATCAAAGTGGAAGTAACTAAGTAGGGGTATTTACTTGAGTAGTCACACTTACTGGTCAGTTTATTGGGTACATGTGTTAAACTATGTCGTAACAAAAATGTCTAACGGCCTCATCTCATGGTCAGCAGCTCATTACAATTAGGCATGAGGACATGGTCAGTTTCTGCTGATGTTCAACTGGAGCATCAGAGGAGAAGAAAAGGGATTTAAGTGATTGTAAATGTGGTGCCAGATGGGCAGGTCTGAGTATTTCAGAAACTGCTGATCTACTGGGATTGTCACCCTCAACCATCTCTGGATATTTTCCCTTCTTGCAGTCTGTTCTCTGTAAAACCTTGTGAGCTGCAGATCTCTGAATGAATGCACCTTGGTGAGGTTTTAGGAGAATGCCCAGACTGGTTCAAGCTCATGGAAGGGCATCAGGTAACAGGTTGAACTTTAAAGCAGATGGACTACATCAGTATATGCACTTACCTGCCACTTCATTAGCAGAAGTGTAGTCCAGGGTATACAGCAGTATACAGAGTATACCCATTTATTTTTCAGTATTGCATATACCCACTTCTAAATCCCCCTGATACGTACCATTCAGTAGTATCTGCAGCCAAATTGCCCATTTTTTCTTTAGGATGGTGAAGCCATGACCCGCCCTACTCTGCCTCTAATTGACTAGTACAACAGGGTGTCCCATAAGTCTCCATACATAGGAGACATAATACATATGGTTCTAACATGTATTTCTTTATATTTCTTCTTTATAGTTCTTCAGCAGTGGAGGACACGCATTGAAATGTGTTCCCGACAAAATGGCAGTCATATAGAGCATATTATATAAATAAAAATGGTTTATGTCAAGAAACGTTTATTTTTCCTATGTATGGAGACTTATGGGACACCCTGTATTACATGATCAAAAACAAATTAATTTTATCCCCCCCAAAAAAAAGTCTCCATTTTGAATGTCTGGGGTTGCCAGAAATTTGTGATGTTAAAACAGGGTCATGAGCCAAAAAAGGTTGGGGACCACTGTCGTAAGGCATTCATTAATAATCATCTCTAGAAGTGAATGACCCTGATGTGTGTCGACACCGTTATGTGACAGACTGTAACATGGCTGGTTGAACAAGGATGTGACTGTGTGATCATTTCAGCTCTCTTTACTGAAGTCAGTTTATAATATGACATTTACGAGTGAACCCCAGTGTGATCATCATCATATAGAGCATATTATATAAATAAAAATGGTTTATGTCAAGAAATGTTTATTTTTCCTATGTATGGAGACTTATGGGACACCCTGTAGATTGGTTAACTTTAGGCATGAGGACTGATGAGCCAATCAGAGACAGAGTAGGGCGGGTCATGCCAAAGAAAATATTGCTAACTAGCGCTGACCACCTCTGCAACCTGATTGGACATCTCAGGTGCCAGTGCCACCCCACTTGATTGACAGGTCGCTGCACATCTCGTTGAAAGATGCACGATTATCGGAAATGCAAACGAGAAAGGCAGAATAAACGTCTTTCAACTGAGTGGCACATATAGAGAAGCTACTTTCATGGAATACATAATTCTGAGTAGGGATGCACCGATACCACTTTTTTCCAGACCGAGTACGAGTACGAGTACTTACACTTGAGTACTTGCCGATTGTTAAGGCTTAGTATTTTTTGTTGATTCTGTCATGAGCTGTGCCATTTGTGATTATTGTATTTTTGTAGTTTTTTGTTCTCTTCCTTGTGTGGGTGTGTTCTGTTTTTCCCTCCAACAGATAGCAGCTGATTGAGGATGAGCTGCAGGAGTGGTATTGGTGTGCTGGCTCTTTCTGATTGGTGCTTCAGGAGATGACCCGGGAAATTTAAAGGACAGAGCTTCATTCCTCCCCGGACTCCTCTCATTTCATCTCCCCTTCTGTGTGCAGACCAGCCTTTTGTACATTTTTTGTTAGAACTTTTGTAAACCTTGTGATCAAGGAGGGAATCCTTTTCTTTAAATTTTTGTTTGGTAAGATTGTTGTATTTTGGTTTCCTTAATTTTGTGTTTGTAGAATATGATTCCCTTACCTGATTTAATTTTTCTTTTTTTGTAAATAAATAACTCATACTGCATTTCCACGGTTGCTGGTCATTTTTTTGATATTTTGCCCTGTTTGTTAAGGGACATGGAGGGAGAGGAGTCTCACTTCATGTTGCGTCTCGGCAACCCCTAGACCGAGCGTAACATGAATTGGGGGCTCGTCCGTTTGTTTTTTCCATTTTTTGATTTTTGATGAGTAGTTTGCGGCGTCTTTTTTCTTGTTGGCAGTTTTGTCTTTTGTGTGTGGGGTAATATGGAGTTTTCATTGGATGATTTTGTGACCAATCCTACTTGGGATAAAATTGACACTTGCAAAAAAGCAGATCTTTTGATTGTGGCTAATTGTTACAATATTCAAGTCTCCTATCAGGCCCGAAAGGCGGAGCTACGGAAAGCGCTATGTGACAAGCTGGTGGAAAAAGGCGTGCTGTCCTCCCCGGAGGAGGATTCCGCCAAGGAGGAGGAGGAAAAGGAGGAGGAGGCTGAAACGGTGGAGAAGGCTTCAGGGGTTGCTGCCTCTAGTGGAGAACCGGTAATGGTCTCTCCTGCAGGTATGTCAACAGAGAACCTCCGTTTAACCCTCCGAATTAAGGAGGTGGAGATGCGCCAAAAAGAACTAGAGCTGCAAGCAATGCACGTACGCGTGCGAGCCCTTGAGTTAGAGAAAATGTCTCCAACCACACCACCACCTCTCTCACCTCTCCCCAGCCCAGCATTTGACATAAGTAAGCACATAGCTTTAGTTCCACTCTTTCGTGAGTCTGAAGTCGATTCATATTTTAGTGCATTTGAACGCATCGCGGCCGCTCTTAATTGGCCGAAAGAATTTTGGTCTCTTCTGTTACATTGTAAGCTTATGGGTAAAGCACAGGAAGTGTGTTCTAGTCTGTCCGTAGAACAAAGTTTAGATTATGACGTGGTTAAAAGTACTGTGTTGCGAGCTTATGAATTAGTGCCTGAGGCATACAGACAAAAATTTCGGAATAGTGACAAAACTGCCAACCAGACTTATGTGGAATTTGCCCGAGAGAAAAGTTTACAATTTGATAAATGGTGTCAGGCGAGCAAGGCTGACACATATGAAAAACTTAGAGAACTTATTCTGCTTGAAGAATTTAAAAAGTGCTTACCGGAGCGAATTGTGGTTTATTTAAATGAACAAAAAGTTACAAGTTTGGATAATGCAGCAGTTCAAGCAGATGAATATAATTTAACTCACAAAGGGGCATTCGTGTCAGGGTCTCGCAGTACTAATTATGGATTAGACAAAAAAATCAGGTCTCCAAAACCGGTGCGTAAAAGTCCATCCGTTGCGTCCAGTGAAAGCCGCGAGTGTTTTTATTGTCGTGAGGCAGGGCATTTAATTGCTGTCTGTCCGGTCCTAAAACGAAAAATGCTAAATAAATCTTCTAAAACACCTGCGGGCGTTGGTCTCATTAAAGCCGCACCCCAATTGGAAAATCGCGCTGTGTCCGATTCTAAAACTGAGGTTGATCCTCATTATCAGCCTTTTATTTCCAAAGGGTTTGTGTCTCTCATTGGGAAGGATAATGATAAAGTACCAGTTACCATTCTCAGAGATACTGGTGCGGATCATTCCTTCATGCTTGATAATGTGTTACCACTTTCAGATGAAACATCATGTAAATCCGATCTCTTGGTTTGGGGAATTAAAATGAGCGTGGTAAAAGCCCCACTCCATAAGGTGCATCTTGAGTCCTCGTTTCTCAGTGGGCAGATACGTGTAGCTGTGCGTCCTCAATTGCCGGTTAAAGGTGTGTCCTTTATCCTCGGTAACGATTTGGCTGGCGGTCAGGTGTTTCCCGCGCCGGAGGTCGTTGATGAACCAATTTGTAGTTCATCCGATTCAGCCCCTTGTCCTTCGTTTTCTTCTGTGTTTCCTGCATGCGTAATTACGTGCGCTCAGAGCCGCAAAATGGGTGAAATTGTGGATCTTTCTGACACTTTTATGGTTTCTAATGATATGAATAAACTGTCTGATAATGTGTCTTTGAAAGAAAAATGTGAAAAAAATGTGACTTTGTTACCTGTTGAATCTGAGATTGATTTCAAAGTGGACAGAGAAATGTTAATTAAGGCTCAACAGAGTGACGTAACCCTAGTGCAGTGTCGGTCTTCTGCTGTTTCTGGTGATAAACAGTATGACTCTGTGTGTTTTTTCTTTGAAAATGGTGTTCTGATGAGGAAATGGGCTCCTGATTCCACTGAGTGGAACGTTGTGACTCAAGTAGTAGTGCCAGTAGAGTACAGACCACAGGTTTTGAAATTGGCGCATGATTCTGTTACTGGTGGTCATCTGGGTGTTAAAAAAACGTATTATAAAATCTTGCGTAACTTCTTTTGGCCTGCTCTAAAATCCGATGTGGTAAAACATTGTAGGTCCTGTCACGTATGTCAATTAGTGGGAAAGCCAAACCAGCCGATACCTTCAGCTCCTCTGCAGCCAATACCTGTTGTGGCGGAGCCATTTGAGCGCATCCTGTTGGATTGCGTTGGCCCTCTGCCAAAATCCAAATCTGGACAGCAGTACCTTCTGACTATAATGTGTGCAGCCACTCGTTATCCAGAAGCTATTCCCCTTCGCACTCTAAAAACAAAAACAGTGGTGAAAGCCCTAATTAAGTTTTTTTCAACTTTTGGACTACCTAAAATTGTTCAAACTGATCAAGGCACAAATTTTATGTCAAAGATTTTTTCTCAAGTCTTGGCCGAACTAAAAATTAAACATGTAACATCTAGCCCTTACCATCCTGAGTCCCAAGGTGCACTCGAACGGTTCCATCAGACTTTAAAATCAATGCTGCGTAAATTTTGCCTTGAATCTGGTAGAGAGTGGGATGAAGGACTACCACTCCTTCTTCTTGCTGTTAGGGAATCCCCTCAAGAATCCCTTAGATTTAGTCCTGCTGATCTGGTCTTTGGTCACACCGTGTGCGGTCCTCTTCGGCTGCTCCGTGACGCATGGTTATCTTCAGAACCGCACGCTGAGCGTAATGTGCTGGATTATGTCAGCGGTTTTCGTGAGTGACTTCGTTATGTACAGGACCTGGCAAAACAAAATCTTGCTCAGGCCCAAGCTAAAATGAAACACAACTTTGATAAAAAGACAGTACAGCGCAGTTTTCAGCCAGGTGATGAAGTATTGGTGTTGCTTCCTATCCCTGGGTCTAGTCTGCAAGCTCAATTTTCAGGTCCTTATGTTGTAGAGCGTAAAATTAGTGAAACGGATTATGTGGTGCGCACTCCCGATAGAAGAAGAAAAACCCGTGTTTGTCACATAAATATGATAAAGCGTTACTTCTCCAGAAAAGATGCGGTCCCACCGCCACCCCAAGGTGCATCAATCATGACTGTCACCTGCGTTAACCCTTACCAGCTGTCTGATGACGGGCTGAGAGCTAATAGTTCTTTACCGGGTATTAGGTTACAGAATTCTGAAATCTTAAATGATTTAAACTCATTTCTGTCCTATCTATCTGAACCTACCCGTAACGACATCATCTGTTTAATCAATGAAAATTTAGAGCTCTTTTCCGATCATCCAAAACAAACTTCAGTGCTCTGTCATGATATCGATGTTGAAGGCCGCTGTCCAATAAAACAACATGCCTACAGGGTAAACCCAACGAAAAGAAAACTTATGCAGCAAGAGACAAATTATTTACTGGAGCATGGGTTAGCTGTTCCAAGTAATAGTCCATGGAGCTCCCCGTGCGTCTTAGTTCCAAAACCGGACACCACCGCTCGATTCTGCAACGATTACAGGAAAGTAAATTCGGTCACAAAACCTGATTCTTATCCACTTCCAAGAATGGAAGATTGTATTGATAGAGTTGGAGCTGCTAAATTTGTGACAAAATTAGATCTTTTAAAGGGTTATTGGCAAGTGCCACTAACACCACGTGCGTCAGAGATATCCGCCTTCGTTACACCAGACCAATTTTTGCCGTATACTGTGATGCCATTTGGACTTAGGAATGCACCCGCAACTTTCCAACGCCTAATGAAAAAGGTGCTGAATGGAGTGGAAGGTTGCGAGGCGTATTTAGATGATGTGGTGGTTTATTCAAAAACCTGGGCTGAACATTTGAACACCTTGTCAGTTGTTTTAAGGCGTTTCCGTGATGCCAATTTGACGTTAAATCTCGCCAAATGCGAGTTCGGTAAAGCTACTGTTACTTACCTAGGCAAGGAGGTGGGTCAGGGACAGGTGCGTCCTGTCGCAGCTAAAGTTCAGGCCGTGGTAGATTTTCCAGTTCCTCAGTCAAGGCGCGCGCTGCGTCGCTTCCTCGGAATGTGTGGCTATTACAGAGGATTCTGCCGAAATTTTTCCGATGTCGTGGCTCCTCTTACTAGTCTTGTTAGCCCTCTCAAAAAATTCATGTGGTCTCCGGCCTGTCAGGCTGCGTTTGATGCAGCGAAGGCATTATTAAGTAGTGCGCCCGTACTGGCGGCTCCAAACTATGAGCGCCCTTTTAAATTAGAGGTGGACGCCAGTGCGCACGGGGCAGGTGCTGTCCTATTTCAAGAGGATCACCGCGATGTAGAACATCCCATCTCTTATTTCTCAAAGAAATTTAATAAACATCAATTAAATTACAGCACAATCGAAAAAGAAGCCCTGGCACTACTTCTTGCCTTACAACAATTCGAAGTGTATATTGGTTCTAGTTCTCAACCTGTTCAGGTATTTACAGACCACAATCCCTTAGTATTCCTGTCACGCATGCGCAATGCAAACCAGAGACTGATGCGCTGGTCTTTACTTCTTCAAGATTTCAGTTTACAAATCTGTCATAAGAAAGGAGCTGATAATGTTATGGCAGATGCTTTGTCCAGATCGATGTTGACTTAGACTGTTAAACCAACCATCCCATACAGAATCGGAATTTAACACAATAGGGGAGTGTTAAATTCTTGGGGTGGGAGGTGTTAAGGCTTAGTATTTTTTGTTGATTCTGTCATGAGCTGTGCCATTTGTGATTATTGTATTTTTGTAGTTTTTTGTTCTCTTCCTTGTGTGGGTGTGTTCTGTTTTTCCCTCCAACAGATAGCAGCTGATTGAGGATGAGCTGCAGGAGTGGTATTGGTGTGCTGGCTCTTTCTGATTGGTGCTTCAGGAGATGACCCGGGAAATTTAAAGGACAGAGCTTCATTCCTCCCCGGACTCCTCTCATTTCATCTCCCCTTCTGTGTGCAGACCAGCCTTTTGTACATTTTTTGTTAGAACTTTTGTAAACCTTGTGATCAAGGAGGGAATCCTTTTCTTTAAATTTTTGTTTGGTAAGATTGTTGTATTTTGGTTTCCTTAATTTTGTGTTTGTAGAATATGATTCCCTTACCTGATTTAATTTTTCTTTTTTTGTAAATAAATAACTCATACTGCATTTCCACGGTTGCTGGTCATTTTTTTGATATTTTGCCCTGTTTGTTAAGGGACATGGAGGGAGAGGAGTCTCACTTCATGTTGCGTCTCGGCAACCCCTAGACCGAGCGTAACACCGATACAGAGTACCGATACGAGTACTTAATAATCCCTTTCCAGTTCTTAGTTCCTTTTGTAAATGTGCTTTATTGTCGTTGTCATTAGTCTGACTGGAACAAAGTGCTGCTACTGACATTTAATGTGTTAGAATGAGTGTTTCTCAATTAATCCACCAGGGGGTGCCACTCTGAATTAACCATACTGGACAAATACCACAAAGAAGAGGAAAGTTTAATGAGAAGAAGAAGAAAGTCAGTAATAACAAACATGGAGATGACAGAGACAACACTACTGTGATACTAATATTGCAGCGTTTTCGCAGGTAAGGTTTAAAAGCTTAGCTTCAGCAGGTAGAGAAAAGAGAAATGAGTGATAAGTTTAGTTTTCACTTCCGCTGGCGGGGGTCTGCACTGCTCCGTACTCCTGGTGGTATTCTCTGTCTCCACCAGCACCTGAAAAATGGATGGAATGTACGCAGAGGACGGACAGAACGCTGCATCCGTATCTGTCTGTCTTTAACATTACTGTCAGTCAGCGTTACTTTTATCACCGTCACTTATTTCAAAAAATCTCCACACTCTTCACACTCCACAAACATTATCCCACTGCCGCATACCTGCTGCACTGAACTGTGAATGTCAAACAGCCATAAGTGGTATCAGTGCATTTGTATCAGATTACTTTTACGAATCTGAGTACACACACTGAGTATCGGAGCCGATACCCAATACTGGTATCGGTATTGGAGCATCCCTAATTCTGAGCTAAGTTTTAAGGTGGTTTCAGAATAAGTCACTGAGGAGAAGAGATTTTCTCACCAATAGTTCAACCATGTGACTAGGCTAATGTTATGAAAGGCTAACGTTATCCTATGTTTGCCTCATGTTGAATCCATTTCCATTCGTGCAGCTGCTTGTGTGACCAGTAATACCTACAAACTACTCCTGATCAAGTCATGATACTTTTATAATAGTGAGAAAATACTACTGACGGATTTTTGGGTAAACTAAAAAGAGTAATCTTACATGTCACTGTTCCTAAAACGGCATTTTCCTGGACTTTAAAATAAATAAATAAGCCAAAAATTGAGAGTGTACCCACTTCTCCAGGGACCACTACACCACTGTTCATTAGGTGCTCCCTGTACCAGCAAGGTGTACCTAACAAAATGGCCAGTGAGTGTATTTTTCTTGCAACTTTCTACTTTTATTGTCCAGCATTTTAACACATATACCCTTTCAACTTTTTACATTTTTAAAACATTAGCATTTCTTTAATTCTAAAGCATTTGAAGAGAATTATCCATTATTTACCCAACATCAAAACCAATTTCAACCTGAATAGTCAAGGCAGTATCAAACAGAACAGACAATCACTTAGTATATCTATTTGTACATATTACATATCAAATCAAAGTTTATTTATATAGCACTTTACAACAACATAAAGAAGCTCAAAGTGCTTTACACCTAAAAGCATGATTAAATTGTAAGATAGAAACAGGTTAGTCAAGTACCATCAATATGTATTAATAGTGTCGTGAAAAATTTACTGCCGCAGGTGGGAGACATCTTTGGTCCCTTTGACGCTCTTCCTCACTGTACTCTGGCATGTTGAATTCACGTCTCTGTACTCCCATCTACGTAGTGGAGCTTCGTCAAGTAAATGCACACAGAGTCAAGTCAAAGTCGGAGATCGAGCAGAATTGGAGCCGTATAAAGTGTTTATTCATGCATAAAATAAACACTGAGCTGACATCCACAGAAGCAACTGACTTTTTCGCCCCGGGAGACCATTTTTATATTATCAGAAGTAGGTTGGGTTTAGCTACAAACCATACCCATTTTTTTATCATATTTTGAACATTAATCTAGTCACGTCGGAAACCCCCCTTTTTTAGCTTGTCTCCGATAGGGTACGATTTTCTTGGTGTCTATCAGGATTGGTCAGAGAATATACATATGCAGTTGATTTCTAGAATTAATTTATCATATCTTAATATTAAACTTTTTCCCAGAAAATGTAAATTATTTCCCAGAATGTCCAAAATTTTTCCTCACGTGTACTTCTCTTGTACACCACATTCGCCGAAACTTTCCATGAGCTCACATGCTCTTTCTGCCCGCCCCATTTTGTAACTTTCCACCATTTCACGTGTTCTTTTGATGGCTTCATGTGTTTGTTCTTTCGAGGGTCTCCCAGGAAAAAAATCAGCTACTCTGGTACAATCCACACATTACACTAAGAATAACTTGTGGCATGCAAATGAATATAGGTTGAAAACTTTTTGAACACAGGTTAAATACTTTTGAATACAAATTGAATACTTTTGATCAAAATACTGATTTTTTGACACCACAATAGGACACAACACACATTGATAAAAGAGACCACAGATTCAAACCTAATAGTGTCTCAGTGCTAAGGGTTAAAAGCCAGTCTAAACAGGTGAGTCTTTAACCTGGACTTGAACAGGGGAAGGTCAGTGATTACCCATAAGTCAAGAGGCAGCGAGTTCCACAGTTTTGGATCAGCAACAGCAAATGAACGATCACCCCATTGTTTATATCAGGACCTGGGGACATCCAAAACGATCTGAGAGGACATATAACAAATGTAACAAATGAAAAACATACAGAGAGGGAGACTGGATCATGGAAAGAAGCTCTTTTAACCTCCTAAGACCCAGCTATGGGTTTTCTGTCCACATTTGTGGACTAGAGTTTCACAACTTTACACAAAAAAACAGAAAAGAAAACTGTCCACTACAAAGGACATTCCATAAAAATGTTAAAAACTGCATCTGAAAAAACTGTTGCATCATGATGTTTACGATATACAGGGTGGGGAAGCAAAATTTACAATATTTTGAGGCAGGGATTGAAAGACAGTGTATGACCAGTTAGTTTATTGAAAGTCATGAGAATTTATTTGCCACAAGAAAATTGACATAATAGAAAATGTTTTTATTCTATGTGTCCTCCTTCTTTCTCAATAACTGCCTTCACACGCTTCCTGAAACTTGCGCAAGTGTTCCTCAAATATTCGGGTGACAACTTCTCCCATTCTTCTTTAATAGTATCTTCCAGACTTTCTCGTAATAGTTTTGCTCATAGTCATTCTCTTCTTTCCATTCTAAACAGTCTTTATGGACACTCCAACTATTTTTGAAATCTCCTTTGGTGTGACGAGTGCATTCAGCAAATCACGCACTCTTTGACGTTTGCTTTCCTGATTACTCATATGGGCAAAAGTTTCTGAAAAGGTATGGATAATAGTGTTAGGCATGATTATGACATCAATATATGTTTGGTTTCAAAACAATTGACGTAGTGCCTGCTGAGAAAAAACAACTAAATGTTCATTGTAAATTTTGCTTCCCCACCCTGTACATACTTATTTAATAAAAAACAAAAAAACCTAGTACTTTGCTGACATTTCCTGGGTCTCAGGAGGTTAATGATTAGAGTTGTGTTGCCTACATTGTAAATTGGATCATACACATTGGAGCTGCGACGGCTCCTGCTTAGACTGTACGCTGCTTGCCTGTGACGCAACTGTGTGTTCTCTTTCAAGGTAATTGATCAGCTGGCGCATCACCCTGATCGGGAGCACCTGGGCCCGGTGTTCTTGATGTGGATAAAAATGCCAGATCCGGCATTGCACGCTCTCTCTCTCCTCTACCAGCACTGGCATCTTTTGTTTGTTTTACCTTTTGTTTATTTCAGCCATACAACCTTACACCTACACAATCTACATACACATGCACACTACTGATACTACTGACATACACACCTCATATTTACTTGCATATTTTGGTTGTCTTGCTTTATGTTTTAATAAATCTTTGTATTAATTTAGCACTGTATATTTCTCCCATCTTTTTGTCATGGCTTAGAGCCGGGTTATGACAGGAGCAAACTTTGTATTTATTTATCATTTCCCCGCCCCCACAAATGAAAGGCAAGGGGTATTGTTTTTTATTTGGTTTGTTTGTTTCTTAACATTCTAGCAGCAAAACTACAAGTTGAATTCAAACCAAATTTAGTTTATAGATCACCAGTGACCCAGAATAGATTTCATTACATTTTGGGAAAAGTAGGTCGAAGTCACAATTTTTTTATGAATTTTTAAAATATTTTTTCCCCATTTACTTATAATGGGTGAAATTTCAAATGACTGTAGCAGCAAAACTACTGGTTGAATTCATACCTAATTGACTTTATAGACTGCCAGTGACCCAGAACGGATCTTACTACATTTTGGGAACAGTAGGTCAAAGTTGAAATTTTTTATGAATTTTTAAAATCTTCCCATTTATGTGAGGGGCAGGGTTTGTTGTGCCTGAACACTTGTTTTCAATATACTTCTGTTAAACCTCTGTTTTAGTTAGAGTAGTGTAATAATCTTCTACAGTGTTGTATACAGGGTCAATAAAAACTATTCATCACCTGATTTGGTTTTATTTTATAATATAAAAGTAATGACTGCAAAAATATTCACCTCCTTCAAGTCAGAATTCAGTAGATGCACCTTTCTTGTTCAGGCTTACACATCTGGAGCCTGGAATTTGACTCCATTCTTCTTTGTAAAACTGCTCAATTTTGGTCAAATTAGGGATTAGGTGTGGACCAGAGGCGATTTCTCATAGACTGCAAGGGAAGCCCGGCTACCCCTAAAATTACGAAAATTAAATGGTCAAATATGTACGGGTGTGTTGACATTTCATTGACTACAAATGTGTTAGAACACGTTCATCTCACAGACGAGTTCATTCAGAATCAGCTTTATCACAAATCAACGGACTCAATGTTGTTCACTTCTCATACATTCCCGTTGCGCTGTTTTCTCATTCGATTTACGGTCAGTGTATTTGCCCGTAGACGCTCAGTGTCCATGCACTTCAAAGGGACTGAGTGGAACAGTTTTTTTCATTGCCTCAAAACTGGACAATAATCGGATAAATGCCATAATGTTGTCCTGCCCCCGGACACTCGGTGTCTCTGGGGGTGAATGGAGCTGTGGGCGGAGCTTGGCTGGGCTGCACGCCGGGCTTCCACATGCTGATTGGAGGATCAGTCAAAAGGCTGAATCCCATTTGATTGACAGCTATTTTCAGATCTACTCCTTCACTTGACACAGTTCAGTTTAATACCGTCGCGCATTCTACTGTGAAATCGAGAGAGAAACCACTACGAAATTACTCGTTCATTTCTTGCACTGTAAATAAAACACACTCATTGTACTTCCTTGTTTCAGTTTAACATAATTTCAGCGTTTTCTTGTTTCAGTTACATAATTTATTTCTTGTTTAAGTTTAATATCGTTTTGTAGCTAGTTAAATCAAACTGTCGGCTAGGTCAGAGTGAACTAGCTATCAAGTCCCTGGAAAAGACGCCTACTTGGTACAATAAGGTCACTGACCATTTTCTTAAAAAGGAACAGCGGGCCGAATTTATGTTTAAATAACGACAATTTTTTTGATGTAAGCCGACAATGAGCTTCCCCTCTCTGAAAGACGAGCAGCCGCCACTGGTATGGACGGCCTTTTTCAAGATCCTCTATTCGACTGAGGTCTCAGCTTTGACTTGGCCCCTCCACAACATTCACTGTACTATCTCAAAACCATTGCTGTGTAGCTTCCAGTGCAGACCTCTAGAAGATTCGTTTTAAAGTAAGTCAATGACCAAACTGTAGCTGATGAATCCTGTTGTCCTTCAGTGTTCCCATATGTTTTGCTGCATCTGTTTTGCCTTCTACCTCTACCTCTACCAGTCTTGTGGGGCCAGCTGCTGAGAGGCCTCCCCACAGTATGATGCTGCTGCCACTATGCTTCTCAGTGGGGATGGTGTGTTTGTGGTGATGTGCAATGTTTGGTGCAAACATAAAAGAAAGAGCTTTACTTTGGTCCCATCAGACCAAAGAACCTTCTGTCAGTTAACCTTGGAGTGTCCCACATGCTTTTGGGTGAACTCTAGAGCAGGGGTTCTCAAACTTTTTCACACCAAGGACCACTTTATCATTAAAAAAAAAAAAAAAAAAATTCACAGACCACTCCCACCCTAAAAATACAATATTATTATATTTTGTATATTACAATTTAAAGGTGCTGTGTGTAAGAATTATGTTCCAAGTAATCATAAAATGGACCTGAATGTCACCAGACATTAAGGAAATATGTTCATTTCAAATACTGATATCAGTGACAGTCGTCATCCAGCCAGAATATTCACATTTGAAAGGCTAAGTGTCAGCCTATCAGCCTAGGGGCCTGTCCCAGGAAACAGGTTATGTGAAAACTCAGAGTATGGTGGAAACATAAACTGGAGCAACATGAATGGTCTATGTTTCCTTTGGCCCATGTCAATAGATGGTCCCAGTGGACTTGATTTTGTTGATTTAATCCTTTGCACCCTCACCTCACGGAGCTATATGAATCCCTCTCTCGTTGTAACTTTTTTTATTTTGTTTCTCTTATATATA
Source organism: Sphaeramia orbicularis (assembly GCF_902148855.1). Classification (NCBI taxonomy): domain Eukaryota; kingdom Metazoa; phylum Chordata; class Actinopteri; order Kurtiformes; family Apogonidae; genus Sphaeramia; species Sphaeramia orbicularis. The sequence goes on from NC_043970.1 coordinate 16,141,181, forward strand.
TATATATATACAGGGTGGGGAAGCAAAATTTACAATGTACATTTAGTTGTTTTTTCTCAGCAGGCACTACGTCAATTGTTTTGAAACCAACCATATATTGATGTCATAATCATACCTAACACTATTATCCATACCTTTTCCGAAACTTTTGCCCATATGAGTAATCAGGAAAGCAAACGTCAAAGAGTGCGTGATTTGCTGAATGCACTCGTCACACCAAAGGAGATTTCAAAAATAGTCGGAGTGTCCATAAAGACTGTTCATAATGTAAAGAAGAGAATGACTATGAGCAAAACTATTACGAGAAAGTCTGGAAGATACTATTGAAGAAGAATGGGAGAAGTTGTCACCCGAATATTTGAGGAACACTTGCACAAGTTTCAGGAAGCGTGTGAAGGCAGTTATTGAGAAAGAAGGAGGACACAGAATAAAAACATTTTCTATTATGTCAATTTTCTTGTGGCAAATAAATTCTCATGACTTTCAATAAATTAATTGGTCATACACTGTCTTTCAATCCCTGCCTCAAAATATTGTAAATTTTGCTTCCCCACCCTGTATATATATAAATTTTTCTACACACGTTGTACAGGGACCTATATGGATATGTAAGTCAATGGCCTCTTTTTTTTGTTTGTTGAAAAAACATTAAAAGTTTAGGTTAAAAAAAACAAAAAAAAACTCAGGGTTTCCTTTCTAGAAAGAGGGGTAAGTCAAACCCTGAGTCTGTCGCCATAGTAGTTTACTCTGTGAACATAACCTGCTTGCTGTAAGGCTTTCTTCAAGAAACCCTGAGTTTGACCTGTCTCCTCCCACATTAAACATACTGGAAGACATGGGTTGTCCATATGAACACAATCCCGTAGATTTCGAAATGCAATTACTCTGAATGCATTATGTGGGGAGAGGATTGTCAGACTGCGATTACACAAATTTTCAGATCCTGAGGAATACCTAAACGAACGGTAATGTTTTTTGTACCAGTTGCTGCAATACCTCAATAACATTCTCTGTCCACACAGCTCTAATGTCACACAATGTGGACATGTGCTTTCCTCACAGCAAGTGTTGTGCATAGTGCTGCATTTTTTTTTAATTTTTTTTTTGCCAAAGGTAGTTTCCTCGACAATATTGGAGAAGCTGAACATTTTAGCAAGGCAACGATGTGTCGCAGTGTACAAAGACTCACCCCTGGCACTCAAACACCTGTTACCTGTGATGGTGGTGTTTCCCAGACACAAACCTCTGAGGACGATCAAAGAGGAATTCCACAGGATCCCAGGTGAGTGAGAAAGAATTTTGGAATCATTGCCTTGAATTCAATCTGACACTATATGAAATTATAGGCTATTTAAAATAATGTCACATGTAATAATGTTAAAATAATGAAACATTCTACTGTAAACTTAGACTGAGATCAGTGATAAGCTTCATTTTGCAGGGCTTCCAAACGTCATTGGGTGTGTGGATGGAACACACATTCCAATCACTACTTCGGCTGAAAATGAAGGGAACTATGTGAATAGGACGTCCTTCCACAGCGTTAACGTCCAGGTACTTTCATTACTATCTTGAAAATGACATTACGCATCGCAATATACGGAAGCTAATAATAATAATGCCATTCTCTGCACTACCAAGGTAATTTGTGATGCTATGCTCATCACCAGCGTAGAAGCCAAGTGTCCTGGCTCTGTCCGTGACTCCTGCATATATCAGGAGTGCGGCGTGAGCAACAAATTAGCGCGTATGAATGCTTTGTGCAATATAATTTTTGTCTCCCTGATATAAACACTCCACTTCATTAACAGGAGAGCTCAGTGGATACCTACTGGGAGACAGAGGTTATCCATGCCTGCCTTCTCTCCTGACCCCTGACCCTGAGCCAGGGCCCCAACAGCGTTTTAATGTGGCCCACTGTACGACTAGAGCCCAGGTTCAGATCACCATAGACATACTCAAATCCTGGTTCCAGTGCCTGCATAAGCCCCAGAGAGGGCATGTGACATAGCTGTGGCATGTGTTATTCTCCATAATATTGCCAGTATTAGAGAGCAACACCCTGCTGTACAGACAAATGACCATCCAGTTCATCCTGCAGATGTCCAGGATGGAAGGGCCATCAGAGATTTGATTTGCAGAAACCTTTTTTGACATTAAGACACCACCACAATAATCACCACTGAAATGACGACAAAGACTACACATTTTGTTGATCTTCTTTATTCCCTAGAAGTGAAAGTACAACAATTAGGATATGTAATATTGTTCCAAGTATGAAGAAATATCACCTGTAACAATGCACCCACCTCAACTGGCGTTCCAGTGATAGAATTTCTAGGTTGGCCTTCTTAATCAGCCCAATACACAAGTTCCTTGTCCATTTTTTTGCCTCTTCTTTAGGAGATGTATCCTATACAGCTCTATAACTGGTAACTGACAAAACATATACATCATATTTAATGTGTGTGTACGTATGTATGTAGGGGTGCGGTCCATACGTAACACGTTACAAAAACACAAGGCTTGGACCCAAACGCATGAGACAGAGACAAAACGAGCTTAGTTTGAGTATTTATTAACTCAAAGAATAAAAGTAGCAAAAATCTCTTCACAATCATGGAATCAAAAAAGAACACAAAAATCTTCTCAAATCAAGGTATTAAAGTTTAACAAAAAGATCTTCACAAATGTGGTAACAAAAAATAAAAAAAAGTCCTCTCTAACGAGGTATCAAAAATTGAACTAAAAGTTCTTCACAAAATGTGGTTTCAAAAATTAACACAAATCTTCTCAGTTGAGGAATCAAAAAGTATAGCAAAAAGATCTTCACAAATGTGGATTCAATAAACTTACAAAGCGTAGCAGCACAGGAGAATGTCGAAGGCGATCTTGTTTTGGCAAAGCATGAAAGACGCACTGACGACAGACATGGGGAGAGGAGGGTATATAAAGGGTAGAGGTAATGAGCCCCAGGTGAAGACAAGGGAATCAGCGAGGATGCAGACAAGACAGACACAGTGCACACAAACGAACAAAACCCCTCACCAAAATAAAACAGGAAATTAACGAAACCAACAAACATAAATTACTATCACCGCTGATGGCTGTGCGTCATATACATACGTAACATCACTTACGCTAGCGTGAAAATGAAATTTAACATACTTTCAACATCCGACTCCCGACTTCCATGCCTCTCTTATACAGCGGCTCTTACACAAAATTTTCACAACTTATAGCCTGTATCCACTGGACCCCCTCCTCTGCTCTATGGGCCCCCCACAAATGCTGGGCCCCATGAATTTGTCATGCCCCCCCCACCCCCATCGGTGCCCCAGCTGCAGTACATTACAAATGGTGCTAACACCTCGATGCTAACAGAGTGTCTTTGCACCTTGTTGCTAACGTTGGTCGTCGTTTCTCCAGCTTTTCTCTTTAGTCACCGATCCATTGTCATATTTTAGAACTGTTCAAGTCGCTCTTCATTTTGTTTTGTTTCACTCTTCGTTTCTGATTAGTCGGCTGTACTTCATTTCCAACACAAGCCACAAGTGGCCTTTGATATGACGACAGGCAGCCTAGGTAACCTAACTGTATAGAGACAGTGACGCAAAAACATGGGTTTGCATAGACGAATTCAATAAAAGTCAACTCTTAGGCTTATTTAGGCTACATTTGATTCGCTTTTAATTTAGAAAACGATTATCTGTACTCGTAACTTTGCTTTGGAAGTCAGATGAGGGTGATTTGAGAAACACTGAAATAAATTTGACTTTTTTATGACATCCTCTCGCGGACCCCTGGGGGACGCTCTGCACTTTGAGTATCACTGTTCTAGAGGAACTTCAACAGTGGCTTCCTCTTTGCTTGGACTATTGTTGAACCTGGGCTGCAGTTGTTGTCTGCACAGTCTTTCCCATCTCTGCTGCGCAGGCTTGTAAGTCCTTTTTAGCTTACCAGCCAACAAGCCGTAAGCTATTGTTGTCATGCGGCATCCGGCATCGTCGTCATTTGTCGTTGTTGTCGTCTATTACAAAACTTTCAATCGTCTTCTTCTCCAAAACTACTATTCCGATTGACTTCAAACTTGGTATACAGCTTCTTTATGATGATGTCAACAAAAGTTAGTGAAATTATTTGGATCCAGATCTGATTCTGGATTTGGTGCGACTTTGAAAAATTTTCCCAATATAAGAGATAGGAAGTGGATCAATGCAATAACTCAGTAAATATAAATGATATCCAGTGTAAATTTCTACAGTCCAGCCCTGATGGAGAGATGACCAAACATAATGTCCACATGCTGATCAGGATCTTCTTCTGGATCCAGGAACTGATGGAAAATTTAACATGGGCTCTTATGGGGAAAATATTTCAATCGTCTTCTTCTGCCAAACTCTAGTTCTGATTGACTTCAAACTTGGTATACAGCTTCTTTATGATGATGTCAACACAAGGTATTGAAATTATTTCGATCTGGATCTGATTCTGAATTTGGTGCCACTTTGAGAAATTTTCCCATTATAAGAGATAGGAAGTGGATTGATACAATAAATCAGTATCAATGATATCAAGTTGGAATTTGAATTTTTTTTTACAAATCTGATTGGAATATGACCAAAACATGGGCTGTTTCTGTAATATAATAAATACACAGAACTGGGTGAAAATAAATGGCATCTGGATACATTTCCCAAAGCTTTTAATTTGGCCGGTAAGCTACAGAGCCATTGGTCCTATTTTTAACTAAGTAATCATTTTTGTGCCTGCCTCACTTGTCTTTTTTACACAGATACTCTGTTTGTGATGATCTGCTCTGGGCTGATTTCAAGGGGACTTTTTATTGGCACTATATGATGTGAGGTTCACTTAACTTTGTGAAGCAACAGGTAAAAATGTTAGACTTTTAAACTTCAAGTACCTTTCAGAATCTTTACCTAACTTGTACTGCAGTCACAAAGTTTAATCAATATTTCATTTTTTAATATAAATACCTGTACCTCGACCAGCTATTTTATTTACGGTGAGACCAGAACAGCTTCAAGGCTCCCTGGCATTGACTCTGGCGTCTCATGTGAACTTGTTTGGAAGGAGGAACATGATTCTAACAAAACATTTTCTCTCTTTTGGTGTCATGATGATGAAGGTTTTTCCATCCCTGACTGATTTTGTCCTTTTCAGAGCTAGAGACTGAATTTCACCTCTTAACCCATAAAGACCCCGTGCTACATTTGTGTCCATTCCCAAATGTACTGTTTTTATAGTCATACAAACAGACTTAACAATTTTCTTCAGTAATACACTGTAATTACCTCTGCCAAGGAGGTTATGTTTTTGCCGGCGTTGGTTTGTCTGTTTTCTGTTTATCTGTCTGTCCATGTGCAAGATAACTCAAAAAGTTATGGACAGATTTGGATGAAAATTTCAGGAAATGTTGATACGATACTGGCACAAGGAACAAATGATTAAATTTTGGTGGTGATCAGGGGTGGGGGGGCCCACTGATCTGCCTTGGCGGAGGTCTGCGCTCTCCGAGTGCTTCTAGTTATTGAAGAAAATTGTTGAATTGTTGAGTCTGTTTGTTTGTATGACTGTACTGCCATGAACATATTGTTGTGTATAATTCAATTACTGCATTATGTATTTGTTGTGGTTGAATGCTAAAATTAGGAAAAATGTATTGTTTGATTGTTGTATAAAGTTAGTAATAAAGGTGTAAAAGTACTTAAGGGGAAGGATTAAATAAGTTTAAAGTTCTTCCTTCTCCTTTTGGACCATGCAAAATACAGACTTGCACATACATGAAGATAAATTCTGTTCATTTAAATGTTATTTTGTTTTTGTCTTAATTTGCTTCGTTTTGTTTTATTTTGTTTCTTTGCATGTTTGAAAAAAATAAATATTTTTCTTTGTATTGAACCTTTCATAAGTGATTTAATCTCAATTTATTGTAATATTATACTATGTATTTTGTTTTTGTTTTTTTCAGTAAAAATCTTTTTTTTCCCTATATTTAGTTCACTGATCATGTAAATGTTCATTAAAACTCAGATTAAAATTGAGGGTTATTATATCAGAAGTAGACAAAAGTGAAGAAAAAGTGACTTTTTTTGTTACATATATCATTAATTGAACATAAACCCAATGTTTCCATCCACTGTCATTGATCCAAATCCACGGGTTTTACTGGTGAGTCAATGCTGTAGAAGATGACGGTGTTTCCACGATAACTACGGAGCCTCTGAATGTCCAAATGGGTCATATCTGATGAGCATGAGAAGATGACGAACTGTATTTTACACCAATTATTTACATGTATTGATAGGATTAGTGGATCAACAGGTATTAAACATTTTACGTGACTAGACAGTTTTCAACACCAGTGGATGTTTGGGTCTTTATGGGTTAAAAGACAGCATGATGACAACAATGATGAAAAGATTGCAAATAATAATAGATAAAATGAGAAAAAATAGCTTCTGATTTTTTCAGTCACCTTAATACATAGCTATCACACTCATCAAACTAACTGTCCTTGACCTTGTTTAGTGATGTTTTTCCCACAGATCTAAATGCTGATGTCACTTCAGTCACCGCTCCTGTTGAAACACTTTGAGCCAGCTGAGTAGTCTTTGCGGCTGAAGCTCCTGCCATCCCTGTCCAACAATGAACTCCCCATCAAAGTCACTTAGATCTTTTTCCTCTTGTCATCTTGATCCAAAATCAGAAGCCACCGGGCCTGCTCAGCATTTTTATTACATGCCAGAGAGCATGACTGTTCTCTCACCTCTACATTTATTCTTTACTTTTAATTTGGGATTACACATTTACAGTATAACTGAGAACAACAAAAAAACAACGGTGATAAAAACAATAAAATGGAAATTCAGGGAACGATAAAAGCCAATTTGAAGGCATTACACAAACAAACTTGGGTAAAACAATTACTAAACTGGGTGATAATTGTTCAGTTTTACCATGTGGTGCACCTGTTCCCAAACATTTGCAGTCATTATGTTTCTCTACTTATTTATTCAAGTTTTTCTGTGGATTCATCACCCGTCAGTATGTTCATCAGTCTGGCAGATGGTGAAAGTATGGCAAGTTGAAGGGCCTCGATTATCGGCATTAACGGATGGAGGATCAAAATCCTGGCCTTGGTGGAGAGGGAGGGGGATGGGGGGTAATTTTGGCAAACCCAGACATGAATAGATTAACTTTGAAGAGCAAAGGGCAGGACGAAAGGGGCTGTTGCAGATATTTGGACATGGACCACATGCTGCTCTCCCTCATGGATGGAGGCAGGAAATGTCATCAGTTGATTTCCCTTGGTCCAAAGCCCGCCTGCCTTCAACCTTTCATTAATTAAAAGAAAAGTAAATATCATAGACCATTAAATTCTGCCTAGCTCCCCTCCCTTGTGGAGGTCTATCGGCTGGTATTGACAGATTTTGTTCAAAAATATTCTGAGGACGTCATCTTTTTTCCTCAGGAGAACCAGAAGATGAGGTCAGTGGAAACTCTTGAACAAGCACATAAGACAAGAAATATTGACGCAGTTGTCATTATAGACAGTAATACAAATGCTTTAGCTTAATGTTAGAAAACAAGATGTCAGCTCCAGGTATTGTGTGTTTGTCTGCATAGTTGCCTGAGGAGGATGGATAATCTGCAGCAGCGAAACACAACAGACTGTCGGCCTTGTGAGCTAAAGCCTCCACATAGCCGTCTTTGTAATTTTGACACGATAACCTTGTTCAGGATGCTTCAGGGCTACACAAACTCAATCTCAGGTAAACAAAACGCAGTGCATGATGGGCAGAAATATTATATTGTTACCTGCTTTTAGTGTGTGTTTGTGTGTGTGTGTGTGTGTGTGTGGGGGGGGGGGGCTGTAAAGAAACAAGTGGTGCCAGGCGCAACAAACCCCACCCCTCACACATATTATGGCTTATTTTGGCATCGATCCAGCTGATGTCATCATGTCTGTGTGTGGTAATCTCAGCATATCGATTGCCTCTATATATGTGCCAAGTTTGAAATAAATTGAAAGAAAATTGGTGTTTTTATAGACATGACGGTCTCTGATTGGTCCGTCGAGCCGACCAGCTGATAAATGACACGTCAGCAGCACGTCGGATGATACATCTGAGGAAGACTGGAGTCACAGTCGAAACTGTCAAGCAGGTAACATCTAAAAACCATACCTTGTTTGAACAAAAGGAAATAGTATATTTACATTTGAAATGTTGCTTGTTATAAGCAAATGGGAGAAGAAAAAAGATTTTAAAAATTCATTTCAAAAAATGTAACTTGAACTGAATGTAATCACATCTATTCTGGGTCACTGGCAATCTATAAAGCCAATTTGGTATGAATACAACCAACAGTTTTGCTGCCAGAGTGTTAAAGGAGTGACATTTTGCTTTTTTAAATGGAATTATGTATTTAAAACATTTCCCTGTGGTCTACATAAACTGTAAATGCTATGCTTGGGTCTGAATTCTTCATTAATTCAACTCCACAGGTCCATCTTCAACCCTATTTCTGAGTAATGACACCAGAAAGGTTGTTTTGAGCGCTGGCCCTTTAAATGCAAATGAGCCACTTCATGCCCCACCCCCTTCCGGGTTGTTGGCTGTGCTGCTCTGTCCTGTTCAACCAACAACTGAACATTTTAGGTAATCTGCTCAAAGTCTGGACATATTTTCAGTTTTTACTAACATTTACTCGGAGAAATGTTCGTCGGAAGTCTTGACCTCATATGTGCAAATGTCATAACGTAACTAGTTATAAAACGTAACAAATTAAGCAGGAATTGAAACGGGTTGTAGAAATCCACTCAATTTTTGCCAGAATGAATATAAAGATAGCTTTGCAGCACCTGGAGGGTTCAAATTCAAACACTATTAGGGTCCAAACACACAAATAAATGAATCAAAGACTAATAAAAGCAGGTTTAGCAAAATATGACCCTTTTAACAAACAAACCGAACCAAAAACCAGACCCACTGCCTCTCCTTCGGGGGGTGGGGTAATAAGGCATTAGTAAAACAGAAATGGCTGCTATGTTTGCAGCTGAGAAGGGCAGTTACCCACAATGAAATGTAAAGTAACATATAATGGGATACCCTGGGATTAATTGGTAGTTGTCAAGGGGCAGGACCTTGGCTGAATACAAAGCCTATAGGGAAATATCGGAAAGTTGTAATACAGCAGATGGCCACTAGGGGTGGTTCCAATAGACTTGCACTGAATTTCTTTCTTAAAATATTAAGTCATTATATATATATATATATATATATATATATATATATATATATATATATATATTTTTTTTTTTTTTTTTTTTTTTTTTTTTTTTTCTCCCAGGCCTCATTCTGGTCTCATTTGTTTTACTTTGATCCTCTAATACTTAATCTGGTGGTCACTTCTGGCTCCAAAAATGCGAACATGGTGCCAGCCAAATAGCAAACCACTGTCTGCTATTGGATGATGTCAGGGTTCCACTGTCAACTGACGATATGAGCTATAGTGGTAGTACAAAAATAGGAAAAATAAATAAATAAATAAAACACATTGATTCATTCATTTTCTGTGACCACTTAATCCTTAGGATCTCAGAGGGGCTGGTTCTCAGTTGACAGTGGACAGAGGTGGAGTTCAACAGCTGCTGGTTATCCGACGTTTTAATGTATGATAAAGTGTTATGACACATACATACACACACACACACATATATATATGTATAGTTTATGTAAATTTGTACAATACATTTATAAATCTTCCACTAGAAAGAACCTGTGAAGTGAATGTATTGTAATGTACAGACAGTGTTTTGAAGTAGATCTGGTTGCTCTGAGACAAATATTCCTTTTAAATAAATCCCATTCTCTCATTACTTTTCAGAATTTCACATTTTGACCCAAGACTATATCTTAAAAACCAGAGCCAACCAGTATGTTGATTTAATTTTTGGTCATTAGGGATTTTATTCTGGAGACATTTTACTTGTAGACCAGTGTGACATCATTTTAAAAGGCTGCAATTTAAAGGAGGATTTGGATGAGCTAATTGCAGAAACAGATAATGTATTTTAGTATCCATAGCCTCTGCAATATGATGTTAATATGGATTTAATGAAAATGTAGAATGAAAGCCACTGCTTTTTTGTATTAGATTTTTGTATCTTAGGTTAGTTTATTTGTACATTTGAGTTGAAAAATACACTTCAAATTGAGTATTTTTTTTTAAACCAGCTACTAGACCCAAATCAAACCCAAACACTTGACAATAATTGCTTTTTTGCTGAATCAGGCAGCTCTAACTGGATCCAAACATGAGGCACAGAATTAAACCATTCTCCTGAGCATGCTGTTGCAGCTGCATCGAGGTAAGTCGAACGGCTTATTGGAAAGTGTTATGATATAATTTTCATACATCTACTCAACATAAATCCAGCTTTTAATTTAGATAATCATTGCTGTTGGTATATGAGGCTTTTGACACCACTTATCAGCCCACAGACTGCAGCAGGTGTCTTATAACCAGATACTGACACACACTCACTCACTGATGGAGCACATCGGTATTCTGACCAAAACACCTGGCAGCAGATGATTAGTTTTCTGTTTCGCCCATTTTCACATCAAACTGTGTTTTTTTTTTTTTTTTTTTTTTTTAACGTCCTTCTTATGCAAATACTGTATTCATTAAACTGGTGATTTCTAGTCATGCTTTGGGCTTTTTAGACATGTGCAAATGGAAAAAAAAGACAAGTTTATTGTGTTACCACAACTTCATTAAAATGGACTATTTTATTTCTACTTTAAAATAATATTAAAAAAAAAAAAAACAACTAAAATTATCTTTATAGTATTTAGAATAAAGAGTCTGTAGTTAGGCCAATGATGCCAGACTGTAGAGCAGGGGTGGCCAACCCTGGTCCTCCAGAGCCACTATCCTGCATGTTTCAGATGTGTCCCTCTTCCAACACACCTGATTCAAATGATCAGCCTATCATCAAGCTCTGCAGAAGCCTGACAACAACTGTCAGGTGTGCTGGAAGAGGGAAACATCTAAAACATACAGGATAGTAGCTCTGGAGGACCAGGGTTTGCCACCCCTGCTGTAGAGGTATGAACTGAATATATTCATACCAACAGTCTGGTAGATTTAAGTGACCACTAGAGGGAGTAGTGAGTCACTCTGCAAGCCCAAGAGGAGGAAAATTAATGCCATAGGGCCTAAGGATTATTAAGGTATAAAGTTATTATGTGATGTTCTTATTCTTCTTATTTGTTGTTGTTTTTAATTGTACACCTTTTTATGTTTGTAATCTATTCTTGTATTTTATTCTTTTATTCAGGTTTTATCTATTCGTCTGTATTTTAATTTATTTATTTTTAATCTGTTTTTGTATTTTACTCTGTTATTGTGGTTTTATTTATTTTTCTGTACAGCACTTTGGTCCACTGTGGTTGTTTTAAAGTGCTTTACAAATAAAGTTGGACTGGATTGGATGTTATTGTCTTTGCTAAGTTGCTCTTTTGTTGTTGATTCACAGTTTAGACTAAACTGACAGTTCTGACCTGTTTGGACGATTCCAAACAGATCCAGTCCAATCTGTTTTTAGTTAGTTAGTGTAGATAGATAGACAGACAGACAGACAGACAGACAGACAGACAGACCATGGTCTCAAAATGGTCCAGCCTCAGACCAATTACAGAGCCAGCATTCTTGATAAGTTTATCCAGTCTGTTGGCGTCCCTGGCTCTGATGTTGCTACTGTTATGGAAATGTTCAACTGATAACCCACACACAAAGAGGAGGAGGGAAAGTTAGAGTTAAAATAAATAAATGCATTTATTGAGAAGTCAGTCACAGAGAAACTCTGTAAGTGAAGTCTGATTAAACATGAAAATATTAAAGATTATATAGACCCAAAATCCAACCCCTCCAATGGTGACACCCCAGATGACATCCCCATATGTAAATCGTACCACTCCATACCAGCCCTTCCCGTTCCGGGGGGAAGAGGTCATATTGACCTCTTACCCCTAACCTTGTTTAAATAATATCTAGCGTGCAGGCGCCATATCTGCACATCCAGACATTTAGGTGTTTGGGTTTTAACTCAAGGCAAGAACTGCGAACTACAAGAACTACTGGTAAAAGATATTTAAAATGTACAAATCCTGCTATAATGCACGTTCTGTGTCCGATCGATGTGTGATCGATGTTACAGCACAGGAGGACACTAGCGTACAATGGCACCACGGGTACAATGCTGCTAGTTTAAATAAACACTAAGTCCTATACAGTAAAATAAATGCAAAAAAAAAGATAAAATACAAAGTTAAAAACACAATGAAACATAATAAATAGATGAATAAATAGACTGGACACCCCTGATAAAATATCCATGCACATAAAATCAAAAACCTATGAGGTGTGAAAAGCCAAAGAACAGAGGTGGGTTTTAAGAAAAGTTTTAAAATTCAATAGTGAGGAGGCCTGTCTAATGTGCAGCGGCAGTTCAGTCCATAGTTTTGGAGCTGCGACAGAAATCGTTCAGTCCCCTCTGAGCTTCAGCTTCGTATGGGAGCAGCTGGTCAGGTGACCTGTGGAGATCGGCTGGGTGTGTAGTGGTGCAGAAGCTCAGAGAGGTACGATGGAGCAAGACCATTTAGACATTTAAAAGCAAATACAATTTTTGGAAAATCGGTGAAATGTGCTCAGATGTCCCTCGTGCAGTAAGACTATATAACTCTTTAAGTGGGAGGGGAGATGGGAGGAGGAGCAGCTGGGTGGGGGCGTATAGGAGGGAGAAGCTCAGGAACACTTCTGTCCTTTGGTGGGTTTCTATGATTTTATGTTTTTATGCTTTTATGTTTTAATGCTTCTATGCTTTTATGTTTTTATGATAGGTAGAAAACACATCTTGACTTTTAAGTCTACCTCTTTTTTAATCTAAGTTATTCACAGCTACTTATACTCTGCATTTATTTATTTATTGAGTGTTGATGTGGTATGACTGTGTTTGCAGAGCGGTGACCGCATTTTGTATTCTGAATTTCCCTTAGGGGATTGATAAAGTAAATCAATCAATCAATCAATCAGTCAATCTATCTATCTATCTATCTATCTATCTATCTATCTATCTATCTATCTATCTATCTATCTATCTATCTATCTATCTATCTATCTATCTATCTATCTATCTATCTATCTACTTTCTTGTGCTGGATAAAAGACGTGCAGCTGCATTCTGAACCAGTCCAAACAGACTGTGACAACACAAACTGTACAGAAAACAGGTGATTCGGTGGTTTTACTGATGTTTTTCTGCCTAAAAGCACAGCTAAGGTAACAGAGCTAATGTAAACTATCAGCTGACACAAGACAAGTGTTCTTCTGACTGACTGGCTTTGGTAAAATAAGAGCATCTGATGATGCAGTGCTTTGGCTACATTCAGACTGCAGCCAAATGTGGCGCAAATCTGATTTTTTTGCCGGTATTTGACCTGTATCTGACCTGTTAAAGGCAGTTTGAACAGCACATATCCAGTTTTTTCAAATCCGACCCAGGCCACTTTCATATGTGGTCCTAAATCCAATACATATTGGATATTTTGCAATGCAACGCCAGTCTGAACAGCCAGGTCGCATTTATCCAACCTTTATGTCATTGAAATGCCAGTGTAGCCCAACTGCAACATGCTTGCGAACAGATATAGGTCGTCGGAGATTAGTGTCTTGTCGTGAGAGTAGGGATGCGAGTATCGGCATCGGCTCCGATACTCAGTGTGTGTACTCGTTCTCGTACTTGTAAAAGATATCTGATACAAATGCACCGATACCACTTACGGCTGTTTGACATTCACAGTTCAGTGCAGCAGGTATGCGGCGGTGGAATAATGTGTGGGGAGTGTGAAGAGTGTGGAGATTTTTCAAAATAAATGAAGGTGATAAAAGTAACGCTGACTGCAAGTAACGTTAAAGACACAGACAGATATGGAGGCAGCGTTCTGTCCGTCCTCTGCGTACATTCCATCTGTTTTCCAGGTGCTGGCAGATGCATACCCAAAATGAGAATACCAGTGGGAGTATGGAGAAGTGTGAACCCCCGCCAGCGGAAGTGAAAATGAAACTTATTGCTCATTTCTCTTTTCTCTACCTGCTGAAGCTAAGCTTTTAAACCTTACCAGCGAAAACGCTGCAATATTAGTATCACATTAGTGTTGCCTCTGTCGTCTCCATGTTTTGTTATTACTGACTTTCTTCTTCTCAGAAAACTTTACTCTTCTTCGTGGTATTTGTCCAATATGGTTATTTAAGAGCGGCGCCCCCTGGTGGATTAATTGAGAAATGCTCATTCCAACACATTAAATGTCAGTAGCAGCACTTTGTTCCAGTCAGACTAATGACAACGACAATAAAGCACATTTACAAAAGGAACTAAGAAATGGAATGGGATTATTAAGTACTTGTATCGGTACTCGGTATCGGCAAGTACTCAAATGTAAGTACTCGTCCTTGACCTCGGTCTGGAAAAAAGTGGTATCGGTGCATCCCTACATGAGAGTGTTATGGAGAGGTGGTCACAGATATATTTAAACGTTCTTCTTGTCATTCAAAAATTATGAATGAAGTCTGTGTCAGTGAAGCCGCTAACATCACTATCCCACCACTCCTGACTCTGCATCCAAATACTCTGTTGTACAGACAGAGCAGCCATTGCACCACAAAAGGACAGAGCAAAAAACCTGGCTCTCCTCTTCTTTAATCTTCTACTTACAATTATTTGACTGTAATGGTGCTGACTTTGGTTGTAGGAAAACTTTATCAGTGCCACACATACGCTGATACAAGATGCCACCATATTTACTTCCGTAAACACAGTGCGTGCTGGGTGGTCACGTATTACGTCAGGACTTCTTTTGCGCATGCAGGTCACCTCAGGGTCACATTCAGTTCATACTGAGGACTAATGCCGCGTTTCCACTGCGTGGTATCAGCTCAACTCAACTTGACTCGACTCGACTCGGCCTTTTTGCGTTTCCATTACGAAAAAGGACCTGGAATCTGGTACCTGGTACTAGTTTTTTGGTATCACCTCTGCCGAGGTTCCAAGCGATACTAAACCATGACGTATAGCACTGCAGACCACTGATTGGTCACACAGTTTTCTCTGTGACCCGCCGTTTTACAAAAAACATATGCAGAAGTGGACAGTAAATATAGCGGTACATTAATCCACATGATAACAGCCCAAAACTACACTGTGGTCGGTCGAGGAGGTTCACTCTCTGGTGGCTAACGTAAAAATTCAGACGAGACAACACACAACGAGCGAGTTTTCTGCAACTCTCTGAGCAGACGACATGGAAATAACGCACCGCATCGCTATGACGACCACGTACTGTAAAGTCAGCAGTATCCTGTAATGGAAACGGTCTGCAGGAATACCGAGTCAAGTCGAGCCGAGCCGAGTTGAGTCGAGCTGGTTCCACATAGTGGAAACACGGCATAATAGAAGTCGCATCTAATTTGTAACATTAACAAGTACACAAACAAAATCTAATTTCAGAAAAAAATCTGAATTGTGCATTAAGACCTGCTGTCTGAGCGTAGCCTATAACCAGTGACGTGCAGTCAGAGGAGGCAGGGGAGGCAGAGCCTCCCTTGTCAATCTTGAAAAGAAAAAAAACTTGACTATAAAATATAATAAATGTTGATAGTTGTCAGCTGGTATGTCCTATAAACTCATTTTCCGTTCGAATCCAATATTGTTATTATTATTTTTTATTTTTCCAATTAGAATAGCAGAATTTCCGCATGCTCTGTTCAAATACAGGGAGGAGATGCGTTGTGAGGCAGCGCTGTGCTGTGCCTCCAGGAGAACTGTCTCCTCCCCTCATGAACTCTGCTGGTACCGATGAAAATATTGTGTCGCTGTCCCTCTGTATATCGCAGTTAAAATGCTTTCAAACACTCTGATTATATGCTCTATCCTTCCATAATCTGCATAACATAGGGAATGTATTTCTGTAATGTGTTTATGCTCGCAGATTAATCCTAAAACCGCAGTGAAAAAGTCACTAGGGGAGGCAAACAGTACCCCTGCCTCATGATAGATGGCGCCTGTGAGTCCACAGATTCATGCGCTTATAATCTTCTTCGTTCTTTTTTATACACTTTAATTCACCAGGATCGGCGCATGGATTTCATGTACAAATAAAGGTAAGACCATAAACTTTTTTCATTTTTAGTTTGAAATGGCTCTTTTTGAAGGTTTCCTGTTGAGTTCCTGCCAGTCCACCTATGCTGATTTGATGCAGAACCCATATACCCAGGCCATTCCTTTTGCTCACTCTCTCTATTCCAGTTTCTCAGGCCACCATATATTTGTAGATCTGGCTCTGAAAGAGTCAGTGCCTCCCCAGCCATGAACCCCACTGCACGTCACTGCCTATAACACAGATGTGTGTAAACAAGGAGCTTTACACTTTATTCTGTGAGTGATTCAGTCTGTGGCTACATTGCATTGATTAGTTGGTTTTGGTAGAAGTGTATTCTGGTACCAGATGGGTGTGTGACTTCCCCCTGCTGTTGAGAGTTCAGAGTATCAGTACTACACAGAACCCCTTTAAGTAAATGTATCCGTCTCAGGAACACTGTTTTTCCTCGTCTTACATGGGATTTTCTGTCCCTGTTTTCTCCGGTTCCTTCCTGTTTTGTTATCTTCTTGCAGCATTATCTGTCAAGTCGCTCTGGCTTGTTGATTTGTGGTTTTGCACATGGCATTGATGTCTGCTGCCCTTATATAGACTTACTGAGGCATTTCCTTATGTGAATTGCAAATTTCCTGGCACATGCATTTGACTTAAGATCAACGATAGATTAATCATTTTAGGTGGGCGAGAACAAACTTGGCTGTCAGCAGACGTTTCATGTATCCCACGTTTCTTATTTTACATTTATTGCTTTTTGTATGAAAAATAAAACGTTCATGCATGAGACCTAACTACCTACGTCCCACCCCCAGTGTGGCCTGTGAACCCCAGTATACCTGCTTGTAAGTGTAGTTCTAGCTGACACTGTGCTACTTGATGATTCAGATGAATCTACACAGACACTACATCAGCAGTGAGACCGGATCTGATAAATGCATTTTGGCTGACTTCCCATATCATTCTGGGAGTGCTGGAAACTGTCCCAGTAGACCCCAGTTGACTCTTGGAATTAATCTTGGACAAGCCCAATACTGAACTGTGTCCTCCAGTCAGAACTTCTGATTTATTGCCAGATGTCATGACTGAACAACAATGTACACTAGGGGTACATCTTCTCCATCCTCATGCACGCTGCAATTTTTTCTTCATCATTTTCTCTGCAGAACAGGCAATAGTGTGTCAGGTCATGTATAAATAATGTATAGTGAGTACAAGAATGAAAAAGCTAACATATTAGCATAACGGCCCCGTGTTTAATACATTACTTGAAATATTTCTGAGGAGTTACCATTTTCTGTGTTGCATTTTCAGTCTTCTCAGTTTCCTCCAGGCACCGTGACGCCTTAAAAGTGGCTACTGTTACCATTAAATGTACAAAAGATCCTACTTGACCCCTTTGAAAACCTGTTTTGTGATTTTTTCATTGATATATATAAATGAAACAGCATACAGTGAAACACCTATGAGGTCAAAATGTATCAGTGCATGTATGAGGACTGAAAGGTCTAGTTTATAAAAATGCAACTCCTTCAGTGGAATTAAAACAACCTACGCTGCATCAGCTCAAATATAAAGGAGACGGGTGTCTTCATGCTGCTCACAGTCATCTCTGAGCAAGGCCATGCTCCATTTTACATCTACTGATACCACTCGTCGGCATCTAGATCTTTAGCATCTTAAATACCTCATTGGCAGAGTTTCATGTTTAACCCATAAAGACCCAGTGCTACTTTTATGTCAGTTCCCAAATAAATTTTTCTCTATATCTAACCTTTCTTAAAGGTAGGGTATGAGATGTTAGAAAAACGGTTTGAGCAAACTACATTTTGAAAATACTCAATTCAAAAGTCCAAACCCCTTTCTTCAGACACCCCCCCCCGAATAGGGTGGTCCAATAATTTGAGAAAAAAATAAATTCAATGAAAGAAGTCTAGGCACCTTCCCAAATTGTTCCAAATGTCACTTTATTTTATTTTGCAAAGTTTTAGGTTGATATATTCAGTGAAAGGCAGTGCTCAAGATAGGTCAACCTCACAATGTATTTTCGATATTATCATATTGTGATAAAAAATAATCACAATTTTAGAGAACTTCTTTTCTCTCAGATGATTAACTAAGAGCGTCAATCTGACTCAAACTACATTAACCCTTTCATGCATGAATTATGAGAGCCTTAATCAAGATTTTTTTTTCCTGAGTGTTTTTATTCCACTTTAGGCATGAAAAAAACCAATGTGATTGATTTTTTTTTTTTTTTTTTTTTTTAAATCAATCTGTTTTTCAAGGAGTTACAAAAATGTCCACTCAGCTACACCATGAATTTTATTCTTGAAGCAAAGAAACATGTATTTAAAACCCAATATCATAAAGTGATATGAAAACAGTGAAATGAAACCATGTTTAATGCAGCTAATCTGATGTTTTCTCACATTTTAACATATTCTAATTATTACTCACTTCATGGAGATAATATGCAAAAAATAAATATTAACAATTGATTTCCTCTCAAGAACCAATCAAGAACAGCAAAGTTACAATAATGGTACGAATTGCAGTTTATGAGATGATGCATAAGTGTCCACTGTGTTGGTTGATATGGAACTAAAACAACAAAATCCATGAATATACAAGAGAACAGCTGTAGAATAACTGTCCACTGTAGTGACCGCTATTCACGAAAGGGTTAAATAACCATTTGCTAAGTTGTATTATCCAAAACAAAAAAAGGAAACAATTAAAATAAAATATTTATATTTAGAGGGCTAAACCGACAATGCGTATACTCATACTTACAGATCTTTGTTTTTCAGCCAGTTGTCATGTACTTTCTCCAGCTTTTCAATGGCATGTTTCTTCAGAGTTGTCGGAATTGATGCATTTTGCCACACAACCAAGAGCTCGTCAATTGTCTCATGACTGGCATTTCGGATGGATTTGCTCTCCTTCAAATGGTGGTGGAAACGCTGCAATACTTGCTTTACAGTTGGTAATTGTTTGTATCGTGTAATAGTCTCTCTGTCAGCATAACCAATCAAATAAATTTCATTAGTTTGTCGTGTGGATGCCATAGTGAACTAGAAGCACTCGGAGAGCGCAGACCTCCGCCAAGCCAGATCAGTGGGCCCCCCCGTGGGCCCCCCCACCCCCAATCACCACCAAAATTGAATCATTTGTTCCTTGTGCCAGTATCAACATTTCCTGAAATTTTTATCCAAATTAAAGGCACAGTAGGCCAAAAAGTAAGGGCACCCCCATTTTTTATATAAATTGAGATAAAATCCGCCTTCTGGATCAGATCCGGATCAGCCTTTGAAATGTGATAGAGGACCCCATTGTCAATTCCTGAGTTAAATTTCATGAGTTTTGGTCAATAATTAAGCGAGATACTGGGAAATGAAAATTTTGGCCCCATTTACCACAATGTTAACGAAAATTTCAAAGTGATCCAGAATCCAGGATTTCTTCTGGATCACCCCCAAAAGTTAATCATTTCTTCCTTATCCCATTTCCAACAAACCCTGAAAATTTCATCAAAATCTGTCCATAACTTTTTGAGTTATGTTGCACACTAACGGACAGACAAACAAACAGACAGACAAGCAAACCCTGGCAAAAACATTACCTCCTTGGCGGAGGTAATGATCTAAAGACAAGAACTGTGGAGAAGACGAGGTAGGATGGTTAGAGGAAAGACGACATCTTGAGCACTGCCTTCTTTCCACCCTATCACTTAGAAATTTTGCATAGATACACATTTCACTGAAACAAACAAATTGAGAAGGTGCCTTGGTTACTACAATGAAGTTGGATTTTCTGAACCACACTACCCCCGAAGCTACGCCTCCAGAGTAGTAGCACACGAAATGCTTGTTCCAGAGGGTTCACGAGCGCTGCACAGCAACAATTTGCCCGGATGATCCCACCTACGACCGCATTCAGTCTCCTTCACCACCTCCACTTTTACAGAACAGCCCCGGCTAACGTTACATTTCCTACTGATTTATGTTAGAGACACAACAGTTTGCTGGTGAACTTTCCATCCTAATATAGCTAATATAGCCAAGCTCTGGCTCTGAGTTCGTTTCCTGTACCAGTGCTTCAAACCTCTGAGAATGCACAATTCATGCACGAAGAGGGGTACGCACAGAAGGGGGAGGGACAAATGGCAGTTGAGTCTGATAGACATATCACCGTTCAATCATTTCGATTGGGCACTTAAAATGATTGGATGGTGTTTTTTCAGTCCTGTCTGTTCCACAGGTGTCTACTTTTTTTTTTTTTTTTTTTTTTTTTATGTTAGAGCATTTAATTAATTGGTTGTAATTGGGATGTGAAGGGGTTTTTAAGCAATATAGTAAAAAATGCTCCAGGAAAACATCTCGCACCCCACCTTTAAGTGATTTATCCCCATTTATTTATAATATTATTCTCTGTATTTTGTATTATAAAACTGTTAAAAAGATGTACAAATTAATTATTCAAAAATATAGAGCTCAGGATTGACTAAAGAAAATACCTGTTTTAAAGACGAGGATTAATATTGGAAGTTGAGATAAGGACATGATTTACCTGAATTAAAATTAAATATGTATTCTCTTCTGTTGCACATTTAGCAATGATTACATTGATTTTTTTTTTTTTTTCTGTTTGTTTTCTTGTGGAAACATTGCGTTAATTGTGAATAGGGTTAGGCAAAATAACTCTTTACTTCCGCCTAAACCCTGTCGCATTGTATATGTAAAAATGGATATGTTGGAATTTGTAGTTGTTTAAAGTAATTAACAGTCGAATAAAACTACTACTACTACTATTACTACTACTACTACTACAACATTAGTGTAAATCAGGTATTTTCCTGGATTTAATTCACTGATCATGTAGATGCTCATAAAAGTACAGATTAAATTTGAGGATTATTTTATCAAAAGCAGAGAAAACTGCAGAAAAAGTGACTGATTGTGAATAGGGTTAGGCAAAATAACTCTTTACTTCCACCTAAACCCTGTCGCATTGTATATGTAACTAGAAGCACTCGGAGAGCACAGACCTCCACCAAGGCTGATCAGTGGCCCCCCCCCCCGTGGGCCCCCCCACCCCCGATCACCACCAAAATTTAATCATTTCTTCCTTATCCCATTTCCAACAAACCCTGAAAATTTCATCCAAATCTGTCCATAACTTTTTGAGTTATGTTGCACACTAACGGACAAACAAACAAACAAACAGACAAACAAACAAACCCTGGCAAAAACATAACCTCCTTGGCGGAGGTAAAAATGGATATGTTGGGTTTTTTTGTTGTTTACAGTAATTAACAGTCGAATAAAACTACTACTACTACTATTACTACTACTACATTACTGTAAATCAGGTATTTTCCTGGATTTAATTCACTGATCATGTAGATGCTCGTAAAAGTACATCTTAAACTTGAGGATTATTTTATCAAAAGCAGAGAAAACTGCAGAAAAAGTGACTTTCTCAGCAAAATCTATCATTAACTGAATATAAACCAAGTGTGTCCATCCACTGTTATTGATCCAACTCCATAGATTTTACTGGTGAATCAATATTGTAGAAGATGACGGTGTTTCCACGGTAACTACGGAGCCTCTGCATGTCCAAATGGGTCATATCTGATGACCGTGAAAAGATAAAAACCTGGATTTCACCTTAATTATTTCAACATGTCGATAAGATTAGTGGTTCAGAAGTTATTAAATATTTTAGATCAGTAGATACTTTTAGTCAGTTGTGCATGTTTGGGTCTTTATGGGTTATGGGTTAAATATGATTGTGATTTAAGTGTTTACCGCTAGAAAATAGCTTGACAATATTGTATCATTCATATTGTCATTTAACTCTATGAATAAACACATGCAATAATAGCCTGCTGTGAACTGGTGTGGGCCTGACTTAGTCTCACCCCTCAAAGTCCTACTAACACCTCGGTCTTGTTTAGGTGGTCTTAACTACATCACTATGATTATACACTAGTCAACATTTGCTAGGGATCAGGACTATAACTTTGCTATATTCGGGGGTGTAATTCTGGAAACTTGAAAATGTACTTTCCCAGTGGAGTACAGCCTGCGGATGCGGATGGTGGCCACACACATTATTGACATCACACCGTATGTGTTTCAGAACATTCTGAGTGGTTTCAGTGAAAACAAAATTGGAAGAGTAATTGTTGTGAACTCTAATTTCTAGGGTTGTATCACCCTTTTGCCAGAAAGTGCAATAAAAATGTATGTTTTTTTTTTACCTTTTTGTCCATTTTTCTTTACATGACTAGCCAAAGTACACACATAATATATGAAGTCACCCAAAATAATATACAACATCAATTATTGTGCAAATATAAAACTGATCCCTAGCAAATGTTGACTAGTATACTTATGTAACCCTTTCATGCACTAACCATGAGAGCCTTAGTTAAGATTTTTCTCTGGAGTGTTTTTATTCCTCCATAGGCATGAAAAAAACAGTGTGATCAAGTTTTTTTTTTTCATGGAGTTACAAAAATGTCCATACATTTAATTTTTGAAGTAAAGAAACGTGTTTAAAACCCAATATCAGAAGTCGATATGAAAACAATGAAATAAAATCTGACATCTCACATTTTAATCTCGCATTTTAACATATTCTAATGCTAATTATTACTCTTTTCATGGAGATAATCTGCAAAAAAAAAAACAAAATAAAAACTGTTTTTTCCTTAACAAATAACAGTTGATTTACACTTAAACATGTTACTGCAGATCAGGTTTATCAAGAACAGCAAAGTTACAGTAATGGTATGATGGGATGATGCGTAAGTGTCCACTGTGTTGGCTGATATGGAACTAAAATAACAAAACCCATGAATATACAAGAGAACAGCTGGAGAATAGCTGTCCACTGTAGTGACCAGTATGCATGAAAGGGTTAAATTTATAAGCAGCTTTCACACTAAATTATCTTGTAATTACGACAGCAGTGAATGATATGTTTGCGGCTCAGTTCCTCCTCTACCTTCCGGTTTTTGTTTTCCAGGATGTGTTACCCCACCTGTCCAGCAGATGTCCCTAGTGTGTTTCCCATCCTACCTATAATCCATACATAATGTGCAGCTCCCTGCTGTTCGTCTGTCCTCTTTGTGTGTCCTGACTGCCTGCTCCAGTTGTGTGTTAGTGTCCCTCGAGCCTCAGTAGTCACCCTTCAAGTGTATGCCTTTATCTTATATCTTCAGTGGAGACCTATTCCTGTCTACTGGGCCACTGCTCTGCATCTGGGTCCTGCTTTCCAGTGGACCTGACAGGCTGTTTGCAAAGCGATATGTTTTAACTTAGCTGCTGTTACTTCTTTGAGTTTATGGTGTGTATGAATATACGGACTTGAAGTTGAAGTAACAGCACCCAACCTTTGGAGAATGTTTTTTTTTTTTTCCATGCATATGTGGAAGAAGAGGGGGAACGTTGTAAAAAAAAAAAAAAATAGATGTCAGCCAAGCAGGAAAGGAATAATGACTAGAAGATAGAGGTGTGATTGTGACAGATGTGTTTCATTTAATCCAACTGATTTTGGTCATGTATTATATTTTCTGATTTTCATCTCTATTCAGGTTTTTCTTTCCATCCTCATTTTTTTTTTTTTTTTTTTCCTTATGTATGTGGATGTTACATATCCAATAAACTAAGTGAAGGTTTAGGGCAGAACTAAGGGAAAAAACAAACAAACAAAAAACACTATATAGTGATGGGCCAAAAATGGGTTCTAAAAGGTGGTATGGGAATATAAACCTATCAAAAAGATCGACAAAAAAAAAAAAAAAAAAAAGTCACTGGACCCACAAATCCAAAGACAAAAAAAGGAATCAAATGAACACAGGTAAAACCAAAATCAATCAAAATGCAACGGTGGTCTTTTCTTTCAAGGGTAAAACAGGAAGACTCCTCTGAGGAGACACCAGACTGAACACTAGTCGCTTTTCCATTTACCCTCAAATTGTACAAATATAACTTGCGCATTAAAATGTACCTAATGGAAAAACGACAATTTCACCAAAAGTCTCATTTTTCGATTGAAAGTTTTTGAGCTGGCAAGAGGTGGTTTTTTCAGGTATAGCGCAAATGGTATATCACACAAAACTGCAATGGAAAGACCTTTTTTCGCAACTAGAGTCAGGTGAATTAAAAAACTGGATGTTGACGGACGTTACAACAAGCGAAGAAGAAGAAGAAACATGTCACGGTATGTGTGGACACAGCAGGAAATCCAATCATTTTTTAATTTAGTACAAGATAGAGGGGTAATATATAATAATAATGAATATATCTGTAAATCAACGCCATATTTACGTTCTTCGCCATGTTTTTGGAATGACTTCTCCTGTCATCTTGCGATAATAAATAAACAAATCATAGCATTTGTGATTTAATGGAAAAATCAACATTACGTACTTCTGTTTTTTTGACATTTAGTAAATGTAGGTAAAGTTTTGCGCAGATGTCCAATGGAAAAGCGACTACTGTCAGCCTCCTTATAGCCCCGCCCTTCCAGGACAATCACCTTCAGCTGTGGCAGTAACACAGGCGTATTCAATCACACCTAATCAGCAGAACCTGAAGGCAGACGGCCTGGATCTGCCTGATCAAATGCATTTAATAATAATCTTCTGATTTAAGCCTTCTCTCATTACATGTTTTTTTTTTTTATAGCCATCTAGTGGAACATGTTGTGAACATGACTTGAATATATAATGCTGTGTTCCAGGCCAGTTTTTGAGCCCGTAAGTCACGACTTCAAACCACGACACACAACTTTGTAATGTTCCAGGTAACTCACGCCAAACTGTTTGAGCACAAGGAATTGTGGTAGTTAGATGTAAACAAACCAGCATGGTGGACCGTACGTTATGCTCATTTACGATCATTGCTATTGCCAGAGGTGTTCATTCTTTGCTTATTTGAGGGAAACAGAGGAGTAAAAACAGCGCGTAAGTCAAGAGAAGCTGTTTTACCTTTTATGTTACGTTATTTGTATATTTGGATATGTATTTGGTATTGATCAGGGATGTCCGATATTGGCTTTTGTGCCAAAAACCGATATGCCGATTTTGTCCAACGCTTAATTTCCGATTCCAATATCTACCGATATCGCTGCCGATATATGTGGGATATTAAACTAATTTTAGGTAACATCACATATCTCCTGTCATGGAAGTAACACATCATGCCTAATTTTATTGTGATGCCCCATTGGATGCATTCTCAAATGCAACAAGGCTTTTAAAATGTAAACACTGTCTGTGCAAAGAATACATACTTCAACTTAAATTGTGGAAAAAATGCCATATTTACCTCCGCCAAGGAGGTTATGTTTTTGCCAGGGTTTGTTTGTTTGTCTGTTTGTTTGTTTGTTTGTCTGTCCGTTAGTGTGCAACATAACTCAAAAAGTTAAGGACAGATTTGGATGAAATTTTCAGGGTTTGTTGGAAATGGGATAAGGAAGAAATGATTAAATTTTGGTGGTGATCGGGGGTGGGGGGGCCCACGGGGGGGGGGGGGGGGGGGGGGGGCACTGATCAGCCTTGGCGGAGGTCTGCGCTCTCCGAGTGCTTTTAGTTATTTATTTTCTCTCCCTCCCTCCATGAGTCTATTACAGTGTGGCAACTCTACTGTACAATTTTGAAAACTGCACATTTCTTTCAGCTACAAACAATGCTTCATTTGCGCGTCGGTAAATGCTGGTGAAATCAAGGCATTATTTTATCGGTTTTAATGATAGGCAAAAAAAACGATACTGATATTCACCGATATTACATTTTTATGCCAATATCGGGCTGATAATATCGGTGGGCCGATATTATCGGACATCCCTAGTATTGATTTTTACTTGCACTCAATGACTGAAAACTAGGTAACGCTAGAGTAGCTGCTGATTATGCAGAACATTTGCAGATGAATAATGTTAGAGCAATACTTTGTTTTAATAAACAATTTGCATAAACACTGCATTCATGGGAGCCGCCATTGTTGTTTCACGGACTACATGACATCAGAGCTCTGAACTGGGAGAACATCGATCTAGTACAAGTTCATGGCTGCATTTTCACCGGTAGGAAGTTGGAAAAACACAAGTTACGTGTTGCCTGGAACGCAGCATAATGTCCTTTTAAATGTTAAAGGTTAACTCTCTTTATTAACACTATAGGGAAATTCAGTCTATGCATTTCACCCATTCTAATCCACATACAGCACATAGCATTAGCATTAACGCTTTCATGCACGAATTATGAGAACCATAATCAAATTTTTTTCCTGAGTGTTTTTATTCCTCTTTAGGCATGAAAAAAACAATGCAATTGAAAATTTTCTTCTGAAAAAAAAAAAAATAAAAAAATAAAATAAAATAAAAATAATTTAAACAATAAAAATAAAAAATTAATTTAAAAAAATAATGAAAAAAAAAATTCTTATGAACCTATTTTTCATGAGGTTGCAAAAATGTCCACTCAGCTGGACACCATTGTACCATTGTACACCATTGTACCTAACAGGTGAAACTTGCGTGGATTTAAAGTTCCGCATCGAACGACATCTTCATTCCTTTTTCTTTTTCTCAACATACTGTGCTGTTTCAGTGCAGCTGTGTACTGAACCGAACAGGTGTGTACCGAAACGGTTCGGTTCGGTACATGTACCGTTACAGGCCTACTGTCTAATGTAAATGAACCGGTGTGAACAGCAGCGTACACTAACACTGCATTAACTCGGATTTCCTCTTCATCACATGATCCATCCATAGCATGAGCGACTCAAAAATCACTAACACTTGGTCGACAGTTCAGGCATTGAAAGCATTTTGAGCTGTAAACAGGGACATAATAAAACAACACGCTTCCGCTGAACTAATTACAAAAGACTCCGGCACAGTTCTACTGAAGAGGAACCACTTCATCTGAACAGCCAAGGTGGATTTTAACCCAGAATATCTTCCTACAATGATTTCAGGTATGTTGTTGAAAACTTGTAAGTGCTGTCGGCTGAGTCTGTTACCTTCACAAAACTAATTAGCAAAATCCCAGTGACAAATAGAGACAGTGGGCCATCATGCAGAAGAATGTTCTCCACTTACCAGTACCGCTAATTATGTTTCATCATAGTAATAACAGTAATAGATAAAACCTGTTATGGGCCTGGTGCTAAGCAACACTGAAATAATGTAGCTATGTATGAATATGTAAAGTATTATGGAGATTACTCATCCTGCTAACTAACTACTATTATAACAGTTTTAAGTAATTCTCTCAGAGACACTTTTTTGGCCTGACAGGACTAAACCTGGCTAAATGTCATTATGAACTCTGCCCTCGTATCCTGGAGGATGTTTTGCAAAACTCTTTATATACTGAATAAATCAAAATGGAAAAAAAGTACATATAGTTTATGACTGATTTTGAATCTTTACCGAAGGGACCAGGGGCTCGTTTCTGCACTGGCTTGTTAAATCGTTAAGCCCAGTGCAACGCAAAATGCGCCCATTTCACGCATTTTGCGCTATCCCATGTCTGGGCTTGCTCTTTGTTTGCAACGTAAAATGCAATTATCCAGTTCGCACGTTAGTTCCTTAACCCCAACGCAACGCAACATGTGCTATCCCGTTTCTGGGCTAGTTGGTCGAAAGTGTGCGCTCGCCCAGTTCCTCGTTCCAGGCCTGATTTTCGGAGGTCGCGTTAGAATGAGGATATATTCTTGTAGCTTCAATCACTTCATTTCTGTCATGTACAGGGGTTGGACAAAATAATGGAAACACCTTAAAAAATAAACAAAATATAATTTAATATGGTGTAGGTCCGCCTTTTGCGGCAATTACAGCCTCAATTCTCCGAGCTATTGATTCATACAACTTGTGAATTGTTTCCAAAGGAATTTTAAGCCATTCTTCAGTTAGAATACCCTCCAACTCTTTTAGAGACGATGGCGGTGGAAATCGACGTCTTACTTGAATCTCTAAAACTGACCATAAATGCTCAATAATGTTGAGGTCTGGGGACTGTGCCGGCCATACGAGATGCTCAACTTCATTAGAATGTTCCTCATGCCATTCTTTAACAATTCTAGCTGTATGGATTGGGGCATTATCATCTTGAGGTGAAGGTGTTTCCATTATTTTGTCCAACCCCTGTATTTCCTTTGAAATATTATTTACATTTGAAAAATAAGATTTTTAACAGAAGTTTAACAATATCTTTGATGATAGATTTTTCCCATGGACGTTTTGCACCAACAAAAATGAATTTACCGAGTGAGGACTGATCTGCTCACTGAATTTTATTCTCTATCGATTTATGGATAGATATAAATTAGTTCAGGACAAAGTGTGTGTGGCTTTGAGAGATGAATGAATGAATGAATGAGAGCGGTATGGGGGCAGAGCTGGTGAACCGGTGGATGTGTGCGCACGCGTAATGAGATGTTTGTCCTGTTGTTCAGCATGGTTACAGCCAACAGTTACCATTTAGAGTTCTGTTAAATAAAGTCACCTGTGGAATAACTCAGGTCATCCTTAGACGTACAGACGGATGCACGATATACAGGGTGGGGAAGCAAAATTTACAATGAACATTTAGTTGTTTTTTCTCAGCAGGCACTATGTCAATTGTTTTGAAACCAAACATATATTGATGTCATAATCATACCTGACACTATTATCCATACCTTTTCAGAAACTTTTGCCCATATGAGTAATCACGAAAGCAAACGTCAGAGTGTGTGATTTGCTGAATGCACTCGTCACACCAAAGGAGATTTCAAAAATAGTTGGAGTGTCCATAAAGACTGTTTATAATGGAAAGAAGAGAATGACTATGAGCAAAACTATTACGAGAAAGTCTGGAAGATACTATTAAAGAAGAATGGGAGAAGTTGTCACCCGAATTTGAGGAACACTTGCACAAGTTTCAGGAAGCGTGTGAAGGCAGTTATTGAGAAAGGAGGAGGACACATAGAATAAAAACATTTTCTATTATGTACATTTTCTTGTGGCAAATAAATTCTCATGACTTTCAATAAACTAATTGGTCATACACTGTCTTTCAATCCCTGCCTCAAAATATTGTAAATTTTGCTTCCCCACCCTGTATGTGTGTAAATAATTCAGTTCAATTCAGATATTCTATAATACTTTTTTTTTTTTTAAAAGTGTGACATCATACATCAGCCTTTTAATGACAGGAGAAGATGAATTTTTTACTCACTCATGACATGTGGAGTCCCCGTGTAGGTTTGTGTTTCTGGTGTGAAGCCTGGACAGTCACTGGTGTGGAGTTTGAATGGGGATCAGTGTCACCTGTCAAACTAGTCAAACACTGGTGTCCTTAGGAAAGAGCCTAAGGTTAAAAAATAAATAAATAAATAAATAAATCAACTGTGCAGCAGATTGTGAAATGTTGAACTAGTAGATAGTTGAATTTTAATTCTCCCTGACTAAATTAATACAGGTAACATTTTGACATTTGTACACTCACTTACTTAACCCAAAAAGACCCAGTGTTCCTTTTGTGGCAGTTCCCAAATTATTTTTTCCTCTCTATTTAACCTTTCTTAATTGACTTATCACCATTTATTATAATAAAACCCTCTTTATTTTGTGTTCTTTCAGTGAAAGTCAGTTATTTTCCTATAATTTAATTTACTGATTGTGTAGATGTTCATTAAAACTCAGATTAAAGTTGAAAGAACTGAAGAAAAAGTTATTTTTGAAGCAAAAATATTTCATTTACCAAGCATTAAACAAGTGTCTCCATCCACTCCTCCATCACTGATAAAACTCCACAGGTTTTACTGGTGAATCAATGTTGTAGAAGATGATGGTGTTTCCACGTTCACTACAGAGCCTCTGAACGTCCAAATGGGTCATATCTGATGACCATGAAAAGACGACAAACTGCATTTTACACCAATTATTTACATGTATTGATAGAATTACTGAATCAACAGGTATTAAACATTTTAGATCAGTAAATGCTTTTGGTCGTCAGTGGCTGTTTGCGTCTTTATGGGTTAAATTGGTTCTATGCAGCATTAATATTACAAGCTCAACATCAGATGGAAGTTATGTAGCAGAACCTTTGACATCCAAAACTGACAACAATTCAACGTTAAGTTATTTTCATAGTCAACACTTTTTCTAACAATCTCTCTGTGCTGCATCAGCTGATAGTTTACATTATAGCTCTGTTAGCTTAGCCCACAAATCACCATCATCAATTTTCTGTACAGTTTGTGTTGTCAGTAGCTGCACTAACGAGCTGTTTGGAATCGTGGAATCGGTCAGAAGTGTCACAGTTTAGTCTGAACCATGGATCAACAAACAGTAAAATTGAAAAAAAAAAAAAAAACATAATAAATTTTAGCTCCATTCTTTTCATTTACAGCTGTGTCCAGTGGTGAAAACAACAACAGTGCTTCTATCTTTTATCACTTTGTCACTTCAGTATGAAAATATTGAGTTCATATTGATATAATCCAGTACTTTGGCATCTTTGGTGTAGCCTTTGAGCTCTTTATTTTAAATACTGATAATTTTAGTTCATTTTTAAAAAAAATATTTGATGTGGCCCCCACTAAATTCAGCATAATCCTTGTGCTTCTGTACATATGCAGCATCAATAGCATATTCAGGGATAAAGAACAGCAAATTTTAGTTCTAACAAGTCAAGCGGAAAACAATAGTGCTGGTTTGACTTCCACTCGACACTGTCTTTTGTTGCAGTGTACTGTGCATTACGATATATCCTTTAACATGCTGTGCTGGTCTTTATCAAACACAGGAAGCTGGCACAGACACCCAGGGAAGCTCAGCAGAGCCTCTCTAAATGCATGCTTGTGTTGTGCATGATTCCACCTGCTGATCCTCAGGATCCAAGACGTAAACTCACAAGGCATGCCTGGTAAACAAGATAACAGCAGGAAGAGGTACAGCATTTTCAGGATGTAGGAGCTGGAGGTTTGGGCTGCGTTGAAAACAAAGACTCCGCCCTGTACTTCACACAACAGCACAGCTCTTACAGCAAGACAGAGTCCTTTAAAGGTTATGCAGCTCAGCATGCAAAGAAACTATTTTGAAAATTAGAGGGGGAGAAGTAGCAAATTCCATATTTTTGGGTTCTCAGAAGACGTTTCCGAAATACCTGTGCGGGGTTCAATTTTCAGGCTCTACAGGAGGCCATTCTTTGATATCAGTTTGTGGAATTGCCCTGACCTCGACAATGAAATGAAATTTGATTTTTTTTTTTCATGTTTTTTAACAATACTGTGTGTCAGGGAGATGACAAGTAAACAGATCCAAGGACACAATGGAAAGTTGTGACAGTCGGCAGAGTTATTGTACAGGTTTCAGCAGTGTAAGGTGTAATGTAAGATAAGTCACATACCACAGATGGATGTATTGATGGACTGGTGGATGGATGGTAAGATATGCTGTGCTTCCACTGTGTGGCACCGGCTCGACTCGACTAAACTCGGCCTTTTTGCTTTTCCATTACAAAAAAAGGACCTGGAATCTGGTACCCGGTACTAGTTTTTTTGGTATCACCTCCGCCAAGGTTCCAAGACCTGGGAACAGATATTAAAACATGATGTGTAAATACTGCAGACCACTGATGGGTCAGAGAGTTGTCTCTGTGACCTGCGACTCTGTGTTTTACAGAAAACAGATGCGGGAGTTGACAGTAAATATAGCGGTAAGTTAATCCACATGATGACAGCCCGCAAAACTACACCATGGTTGGTCAAGGAGATTCAGATGTAAAAATTTAGCATGAGCTTGACAGAACAACACGCAGCGAGTGAGTTTATCAGCAACTCTGAGCAGACGACACAGAAGTAACGCGCCCCATCGCTATCCACTCCGCTCCAGGTACTGTAAAGCGGGTAGTATCCTGTAATGGAAACGGTCTCCAAGAATAGTACCTGGTACCCGAGCCAAGCCGAGCTGAGCCGAGTCGAGCCAGTTCCATGTAGTGGAAATGCGGCAATAGATGCTTATTTAATGCAAAGGGACATTTGGTATCTAGTAGCTCAAACAAGTGGGTTCCAGTGGGTGGAACATGTACCCTATAGGCCGAACCTGTGCAGTTGTTATGGGATAGGCTACTTTTACACACTGATTGAAAACACACAGTACTAAACTGAGAGCCAGACAGCTGAGAGTGGAAAAAAACTAGTCAGGAGGTGAGATCAAATAATCATCTAAATTCAGTGCATAAGTGCTAAGTAATATGTGAATGAATACATAAATGATAAATAAATGAATAAATAAATGCTAAAAACAGCGAAATCAATGAACTGTTAAGGCGAAATAAATATTAAAATGATTAGCTAATGGCATAAATAAACTGCTGAAAGAGGAGATTAAATAACCTAAGTGATAAAATAGTTGAGAAAATGTGCAGTTTAATGGTAGAAATAACTTGAAGTCATGAATATATAGTCTTAAGACCAAAAGTCACATGTTAAAAATTAGGTAAACATGTTAATGGTCCACCTTGCTCTGACATTGTTTTCACTCCTGAAAGATTCATGATTTTGCTGTATCGTATACATTTAGTTTGCTTCATTTTGCTTTTACATTGTCATCTACATGTACTATGATGATGTTTATACTAGAGTATGATGTTTTTAACTCATTTTCACCTTCTGTCTTTCCGTAATAACTTTGCTTATCTCCCTGTGATTGCTCCTAAAATATGAAAAACACACAAAGCATTTTCCCATCGCACATGGACCAAATGGTGACTCAGTTTTATCCAGACCGAGACCACCTCTTTAGGTCAGACCAAACTCCGGCTGTTTGTTCCACGTCCTGCTCCAGGGGATGCTTCATACATGGAGAGTTCGAAAGTCCAGACCAAAAAGGAAAAAAAAAGAAAATAATAAACTACAGAATGCGTCCTGAGAGGCTGGGCCAGATTTTCCCAAAGTGCATTCTGAGTCCAGGGGTCCATGTGCCTTAAAATTTCATTCCCCACAGCCTGTGATGACCCCAAGTCATTACTTCAATGGTTACTTTTCATTTTCCAATGAAGTAGCCGACAGTGCTCTCCATAATGAATTAGAACTACTCTGTATATGGAATCTATGTCTTATTTATTAAAGACAGAGAAAGAAAAAAACCTGAAGTTCAGGCCAGCTTGGCCAGGGGCCCATCAAGCCTTTGTGCCTGGGGGGGGGGGGGGGGTCGGTCTTTGACATAACGCTTTGGGCCTGGCAAGAAGAAACAATGAAAAAAAGTGAAGTGTACTGCAACGAGATGTATTACAAAGTATAAGATAAATTCATTAAACAGAGAGTCAGGCAGCTTTGAGGTATATTGTTTTCTTTAATCAAAACACAACGTTGGCACAAAATCTTCCTTTCTGTACAGTAATGTCATGTCTACAACAGAAACTCCCAAATGTAAGGTAAGATTCCCCAAAATGACAGTGATGAGATTCATTTATTACACAGTAAAAGTGAGCCTAATACATCTTGTAAGTGCTTAGTAATGACAGTACATCAACCCATGCTATTCAGTTATAGTCATTTGTAGAACGTGAGTAGCTATGCAATGTACCACTTTGTGCTTTCTTCACTTCCCTCCGAGACAATCCTGAACGGTATTATTTGCGTTTGTCAGCTGTGTCATATTGGACTTGTCTGTCATTTGGATTGGCTGATTGCCCTTTAGATCTGAGGTGGTTGTTGCAGCGCAATTTTATTGTGCGGCTGCTATGACTGATAGGCCATTTAACCACCCCAGACACTCATAATCATCGCATATAGGCTTATCTTAATTTCCTCATAGAAGTGCTCAAACTGATAATTGTGACAGTACACGTGTTTGCTCATCCTTCTTTTTTTAGCCATTGTTCTTGAGAGCAGCGGTCTAATTGTTAGGCTTCAAACTAATGATAGCCTTTTGTCACCAGCTCTAGCGTTCTGGCTCACTTAAAACAGTGAGCATCAAAGTCTCTGGAAGCTAAGAAATATCAGACGGCAAGGACCTCACTTTAACTTCGCCCATTGTCATTCAGTAGTCAAATCACAGTACACAAAATGCTGGGTTTTACAGAGCGCTAGTGTAAACAACACGATATCAGCCAAATATGGAAATGAGAAACCTGCTCTGGCAGCTAGAAAGTGCTTTTCCAGAGATACAGTACACACACAAGCTGCAAGTGTCTCACATTAAATGGGAAAAGTACAGATCTCAATACCCTTGCGCTACATTTGTAAACATCGTAAGGTCCTTTCAGGAGGGAAACGGAAAAATAATAACTCGGAAAAGCAGCAGGTGATGGAACAAAAGCGTCCTTTGAGAGTTGGCTTTGTGTGACGAGATGGCATGTCCTCTTCTCCATGCATTCTGTGATCAGTTCATGAGGAATGATCCTTTGCAAAAGCATACACCGAAAAAAGGCAAAGAAATTGTCACAATGTTCAAAAAAGAAGAGCCATTAAAGAGCCAAAAACAATGTACAGCACATTATACAAAAGAGACCCCGTTTTCTAAAGCAGGAAAAGTTAAAAGTCACCAAGGTGTTGTGGTAACACATGTACAGGAAATGAGTGACATCCAACAGTTGCTGCTGTGCCAGCTCACATTGTTTTCTCCTTCACTGCGCTCGCATTTTCAGATTTTAACAATAGCCTCGGCGCTCAAATGTCAGAAGGGGAGCTGAGCTCACAGCAGCCAGAGTTTCTCATTAATACAAAATCTGCTCATTTTTTTGTCTGATTTTCTTTTTTTCTTTTTGATCCTTTTACCATAACTTACCATTTCTTTACTTTGCACCTATGGGTGCAAATGTCAAGGCAGTCTTTAAAGTACAAAAAAGGGACAGCAGCAAACAACTGTGTTTCTTGTCAATTATGAGCAAAAGCAGACAAATGATTGTCATGGATTTTTTTTTTTTTTTTTTTTAACTTGGCTCATGATTACGATGTTGCACTTTGATTCCAGCTGTTTCATCCAGGTGTTTTAAAGTCAAAAGTCGACTACAAACTGTTTTATGTCCCTTTATTGGAATACCAGTCGAGTACTGCAAAGGCTTCTCAGTATGTAGGTAAGATGGCTCCTTGAACGTCTCCTTCCGTCCTCGTCGTCTCGGTCCAGGCCCCAGCAGCCGTTAGACGTGGGTCTGCATGCGTTTCTGCAGAGGCCTGGTGAGGTCTGAGTTCTGGGAGGACGACTGGGAGTAGTGAGAGGAAGACGAGGCCGAGGTCTTGCTGTCCTTGTCGAACTGCACGTATCCGTCCTGCTTGCTGTAGCTGCTGACGCTGCTGTCGCACTGCGTGTCGATGAAGGAGCTGGAGTCGCTGAGCGAGCTCCGCTGGAACTCCCGCTCGCAGAGTTCGATGGAGCTGCTGCCCATGCCGAGGACGAAGCGCTGGCTGTAGTCGTAGAGGCGGTTGGGGCCGGCGCCCAGGGTGTTGTAGATGTTGGTGAAGGACATACCGGTGGGCACCCTCTGCTTACCGATAGTCATAGTTCCAGCCGGGGGACTTCGGACTACGTCGGGAGTCTGACTGGTGGCCAGGGACATGGTGGGTGTGGTGTGGTGCTCGTTGAAGGTGTTGACGCTGTAGTAGCCGTTGGTGGGGTCCTTTAACATGAAGCAGAAAAATAAAAAAAAAGGTTTAGCTCTAGTTTAGTTCATTTATTTTGAACATGTAACAAGTGAAACAATCATAACAAGACTGAAGAGTAAAACATTAAGTCTGACATCATAAAACTAATGTCTGTCTATGACAGTGGAGTCTTTATACTCATTATAGTAAAACTTTTTTATTAAATGAGGCTCCAGTCGGGGTCATTTATTTAGCTTAAATACAGCTGTTAGTGCAATTTTCCATAAATGATCTCCAAAATGTATGAACAGACAAATGAAACAACCACAAAAAAAACATAACCAGTCATCTGGAATTCATATAGTAGAGTACGGTATAGAATATCAACTCAAATTAGGCAGTAGATTGTTATATGTGTCTTAAATTATGTTTAACCTTCTAGTCCTTTTATATTTTCGTATCATTTCACCTCGTACTCGGCTGTGTATTAACATCAATTGTTTTTGTTTGTCTTCTCCTGAAACTGGGCGGCACATATAAAGGGCTGACAAACAAAACATGAAGTGTGAAGATGTGAGACAACTTTATTTTATATCAGAGAAATCAATAAAACCCTGTTTGACAGATGCAGTGGGAACTAATGATAGACAGCTAACGTGCTAACATAAGCTGGTACCAAAGTTTTTCCTCCGATTAAGACTTATAACTTTACTTATCACCTTCATCTATATGTGAAATAGTGGCAAATTCTCTATAAATATTCATACCTTATGTCACAGGTGTCAAACATGCTGCCTGGGGGCCAAATCTGGTCCACCAAAGGGTCCAGTCTGGCCCCTGGGCTGAATTAGTGAAATGGAAAAATTACACCAAGAAATTAACAATCCTTTTAGTTCAGGTTCTACATTCAGACCAATTCAATCTCAAGTGGGCAGGACCAGTAAAATACTATCATAATAACACATAAATCATGACAACTCCAAATTTTTCTCTTTGTAAATGTAAATATTTTCATGTATTTACACTAAAACAAAGTATAATTTCACAAAAAAAAAAAAAAAAAGAGAATAACCTGAACAAATACAAACAACCTGAAATTTCTTAAGAGAATTAAGTGTAATTTTACCAATATTCTGTCTGTTACTAAATGTTTTATGTGTTTGTAGATCCACTGTGATCTGTAAGTTATAATGTGCATGTGTAAATGATAAACTGAGGCCGAATATTGTTAAAATTACACTTATTTTTTCAGTTTGTTCATGTTTTTCCACATCTTTTGAAAAGATAGTGTGTAGATGTAAACCTTTTCATATTGTAAATGTACTTTTTTCGCTCTAAAACATCGAAAAAAGTTCGGAGTTGACAATATTTATATATTATTATGTTATTATTTTACTGGTTCGGCCCACTTCAGATCAAATTTAGCTGAATGTGGCCCCTGAACTAAAATGAGTTTGCCCTTATGTAATAAGGAGTAGGAATAAATACAAACTTTTTTACTGTTCTGGTATCCTTTAATATTATGGAAGTCCCACTCCAACAACAACAACATACTAAGCTTCTTAAGTCTTTTTTTCCAACTTCAAAACATTTCTAGATTCTGTTCCCAGTTGTCAGGCTGATTATGAACAGGATTTGGACCCGACAGCGACAGATTGTAGAAAAAGCAGACGTAACCACAGTGACGTCAGCCGCTCTTAACCAGAGCTGCAGTAGAGCTGTTTGTGGGAGAAAATACTTTATTTAATGAACAGAAACCCAGAAAACGTGACTCAACACTGAGCAGTCAATCACAAGTGTCAATCAACACCCACACAGCAAATCCTCAAAAACCTTCTATATGCCCCCCAAAAAAAATATATTTGGAGAAAAACTGCACCAAAGCACCATTGGTTAGGGGGGGTTCAAATGAAGTGAATGGGTTCAGAATGACTCCTGGGAAAAAAAATATTGACTTGGTATTTTTACAAAGGTTGAGTGAAAGTCAGCTAAAACTTGTTCCAGGCTCTTTTTGGATTCTGCATCTAGCATCTCTCAGTGGTATTGTACTTAAAGTTAGTTCTGCATTGACTTCAGCTTCAAACTGGAGGTGTTGGCCCTTGTGGATGAGTAATCAGGCTCAGTTGGACCAGTCTGTGTGAACAGTTACACATAAACCCATGTGTAATAGAATTGAGTATTAAGTCTCAGGATCTAGTTGAAGTAATTTGCTCTCATAAAGATATTTCTAGCATGTTTGGTCATTTTTAATCCAGGCGATTAACTTTTTAACCTCTGAGACATTATTCCAGGTAAACGTGCTGCTGTGAATTCATGTCAGTGTCATAAAAGCTGCTGTGTTTTTTTTTACTGTGTGTTTTAGGGTCAAAACAGGGTGGAATAACAGAAAACGACTGAGATGAATTAACGTTTTACAAGTTTTTACTAAATAAAAAACTCAGAACGTACATCACTAAGAGATTTAGGATGTTTAACATAACCTGAGAACTGTTTTTGTTTTAAGGCTGTTTTTTTTTTTTTTTTTTTTTTTTTCTACATCAGTCCAGCTGCTTTTTGACATCTGGTTGAACTCTAAAAGTAGTTACACACTCAAAACTCAGTAAAAACACAGTAAAAATGAAGGAAAATCACCACAGTGCTGCAAATAACAGTAAAAAATAGGGATGTTATGTTCCGATCTGGCATTTTTTAGAAGATTGGATCGGATTTAATCACGAAATTGGGCCAGTCCTGAGGCAGGGGGGGTAAACACACGTCTTACTCCCTCAAATTTAAGTTTCCAAATGTAGGGAAAAGGAAAATTAGCTGCACAACAGCAGGAGGCTTAGAGGAATTAGTAAAACATCTATGGGTTTCACTCTCACTTTAACGTGATGCGCGAGTGGTTTTTTTTTTTTTTTTTTTTTGTGGAATTATTTGGCCCGACCCAACCCACCCCGCAAATAAACTGACATTCTTTTGACCCCGCCCCAACCCGGCCTGCAAGTAACCCACTGATGTGCGCATCAGTAACGTACGGCACAGAACACACCCCCATGTAATACCAGGACTGACCTGTACATAGATCGGCTACAGCAGTGGCAAACATAGGGCCCATGGGCCAAAACCGGCCCGCCAAAGGTTCTAATTTGGCCCACAGTATGAATTTGAAAAGTGCAAAAATTATACTAAAGTTATTGAGAGTTAAAGGTGTCATCGTTGTTTTAGTTTAGGTTCCAAATTCAACCCAATTGTGATGTCAAGTAAAATAGAAGTATGATAACCTATAAATAATGACTCCAAATTTAAATCAAAATTTTACTGAAAAAAATCGGAATCGGATTGGTATCAGCAAGACTAATCCAAAAAAAAAAAAAAAAAAGATCGGATCGGAAGCAAAAAAATCCAGGAACTGCCACTCCACCACAGACCTTCACTACTCTCCTTTGGCTCACCCATGGACTCTGATGTTTTCGTTTCCAGGTTTTGTGTTTTTTAGGGATGTCCGATAATATCGGCCCACCGATATTATTGGCCCGATATTGGCATAAAAATGTAATATCGGTGAATACCGTTATTATTTTTTTTTGTCTATCATTAAAACCGATAAAATAATGCCTTGATTTCACCGGCATTTACCGACGCATAAATGAAGCATTGTTTGTAGCTGAAAGAAATGCAGAGTTTTCAAAATTGTACAGTAGAGTTGCCACACTGTAATAGACTCATGGAGGGAGGGAGAGAAAATAAATAAATATGGCATTTTTTTCCACAACTTAAGTTGAATCCAATGGGGCATCACAATAAAATTAGGCATGATGTGTTAATTCCATGACAGGAGATATGTGATGTTACCTAAAATTAGTTTAATATTCCACATATATCGGCAGCGGTA
Organism: Sphaeramia orbicularis; assembly: GCF_902148855.1. Taxonomy (NCBI): domain Eukaryota; kingdom Metazoa; phylum Chordata; class Actinopteri; order Kurtiformes; family Apogonidae; genus Sphaeramia; species Sphaeramia orbicularis. The sequence goes on from NC_043970.1 coordinate 16,180,894, forward strand.
TCGGTACATATCGTAATCGGAAATTAAGCATTGGACAATATCGGCATATCGGTTTTTGGCAAAAAAGCCAATATTGGACATCCCTAGTGTTTTTTTCTCATCACACTTTATTCTGTTCCATACTGTGCATTTGAGTCCATTTGTTCAGCCCGTTATGACAAAAACAAAAAACAACAAAGAAAACGGTGTTTAAAAAAATAAATAAATAAAAGCTCAAACTGTCTATTTTTATAGTAAGTTGGTCTCAGTCCCTACTCTGTGTTTTGCCCCCATTACACAGGTGGCGGGGGTTGCACTGAGCATGCTCAGATGTCTATGGAAAGCACAAGATCTATTCTATCAGCATATGTAGAAATGTTCCTATTGAGGAAACGGTTGAATTTTCAGGAATATTTAAAATAAATCCTACATTCAGAACGCTCACCACAGACACGTCAGGAGCTAAAGGGTTAATGACGTCACAGCAAAAAATACTGTATTATGAAGGGATAAAATGACTGACATGTGGCATCAGAATGTAGGCTTATATAGGGTTACATTAGAAACACAGCAGACTAGCTGCTCTAGTCATTACTGCATAAAACGTAGAGGTAAATAACCTGTCAGCTGTTTGTTTTGGTACAAATTACTACTATGTAACCCCTTTAAAAACAAAACTAGCTTTCAGATGAGTTTTGACTGAACGAATGTCAAAAAAACCCCTGAATTTATAAGAAGAAAAGACCTGCAGCAAGAAAGTTTTTTAAAAAGTGCAGCAAGAAAAGTTTTTTTGTGGACGATCTGGATCTGAGACAAAGCTCCTAAAGTTCCGAACATGACCCTAGTGTCCAGTTCAGCGAGGTTTTACTCCTGTTTGTAGCATCAAAAGAGCAGAGAAACACTGCGTCGTAATGCGTTTCATGACATAAGTGGTTTGTAAATGCACTCAGTGGTCAGATAATTATAGGTGCACTATCTCATTGAAGGAAATCCTACATTCAGAATGCTCACCACAGACACGTCAGGAGCTAAAGGGTTAATGACGTCACAGCAAAAAATACTGTATTATGAAGGGAAAAAAATGACTGATATGTGGCATCAGAATGAAGGCTTATATAGGGTTACATTAGAAACACAGCAGACTAGCTGCTCTAGTCATTACTGCATAAAACGTAGAGGTAAATAACCTGTCAGCTGTTTGTTTTGGTACAAATTACTACAATGTAACCCCTTTAAAAACAAAACTGGCTTTCAGATGAGTTTTGACTGAACCGAACTGCAGCGAATGTCAAACAAACCTGAATTTATAAGAAGAGAAGACCTGCAGCAAGAAAGTTAAAATAAAAGTGCAGAAAGAAAAGATTTTAGTGGACAATCTGGATCTGAGACAAAGCTCCTAAAGTATTTAAAGGCAAAACCAAAAGTGCTCAAAAACGGTCAAAATAGGCTCAATTCCTTAAGGGTTAAAAACAAAACTGGCTTTCAGATGAGTTTTGACAAAACTTAACTGCAGCGAATGTCAAACAAACCTGAATTTATAAGACGAAAACACCTGCAGCAAGAAAGTTTTTTAAAAAGTGCAGAAAGAAAAGTTTTTTTGTGGACGACCTGGATCTGAGACAAAGCTCCTAAAGTTCCGAACATGACCCTAGTGTCCAGTTCAGCGAGGCTTTACTCCTGTTTATAGCATCAAAAGAGCAGAGAAACACTGCGTCGTAATGCGTTTCATGACATAAGTGGTTTGTAAATGCACTCAGCGGTCAGATAATTGTAGGTGCACTATCTCATTGAAGGAAATCCTACATTCAGAACGCTCACCACAGACACGTCAGGAGCTAAAGGGTTAATGACGTCAGAGCAAAAAATACTGTATTATGAAGGGAAAAAATGACTGACATGTGGCATCAGAATGAAGGCTTATATAGGGTTACATTAGAAACACAGCAGACTAGCTGCTCTAGTCATTACTGCATAAAACGTAGAGGTAAATAACCTGTCTGCTGTTTGTTTTGGTACAAAAACTGGTGCCAGTTTACACCTCTGATGAAACTTGGCCATCCACTGACAGAAATAATCATCATTTTGTGTTTTCTGGACTAAGAATCTGCTCCAGTCGGTGTGTTTGTGCGAGTGCCCGGTGTTCCTCAAATGAATCACTGCCTCTGCTCCTCATGGCTACATTAATATAAAAGTCATTTATAAACCTCAGCGTCTGAACACAAACTGGTCTCTCATCTGTCTGAACACTTCCTCGCCTCTCCCTGAAGGTCAAAAGTAAGAAGTAATTAGAAAATAAGATGATGGATACAAGAAATTAATAAACAGGCTAATCTGTGGGACGTGAAAAAGCAGATAACATGCTTTAATGGTGTGAGTCATCTGTCTGTGACTCAGACAGCACATCCTGTTAATTAATGCTCAGTAATATCCATGTTTATGCAGTATGTATTGTAGGAAGTGTTGATGCATTTTATTGTCTGTCACATCTTATGCGAGACTGTCTCATTCTGTTCCAGAAATAAGCTGGTTCCATCAATACCAAGATGCAAAAAACGGAAGGAAAATGATGCGCACATATATGACATAGTGAATCAATTAGGAGTCATGTAGCAGTAATATGATAAGCACACTGTTTTTGAAAGCATACATTATTAGCGCACGTCACATTTATCCCCAGGGGAATGGAGGAAGTACGTTAAAGAGAAAAAAATATAATTGCTAAAGGAGTTGAAACAAAACCCAAGGTGGATATTTTCTCCAGTGTTTGAAGAAACAAAGACAAATGAAAACCTTCTCATGATTTGCTCCAAGAGCCTGAGACAACAGTCTTTTACTCCTGTAAATGCAAAATTGACATTTTTGTATCTGTTAACACACAGAATAAACAACAATTAAGCCGAGATATTTTTCAAACAAGAAAAACTGAAGCAATATATTTACTTTTCATATGCTCTAGAGTTAAAAGGGGTATATGCAGTAACTGAGAGGAAATGAATTTTAGAGTCAAATAAGGTGATTAAATGATAAAATCTAATAGTACTGTTGTTGTTTTCACCACTGGACACAGCTCTAAAGGAAAAGAACAGAGTTTGATGCTGAAATCACAGCGTTTCTTCAACATGTGTGAGTTTGATTATAGTGCTTATGAAGGTATAAGTTATTATCTCTGCCAGGAGGTATTGTGATCGCTTCGTTTTGTTTGCGTGTTTGTTTGCATGTTTGTTTGTTAGCAGGATAATTACCTCCGCCAAAGAGGTTATGTTTTTGCCAGGGTTTGTTTGTTTGTCTGTCCGTTAGTGTGCAACATAACTCAAAAAGTTATGGACAGATTTTGATGAAATTTTCAGGGTTTGTTGGAAATGGGATAAGGAAGAAATGATTAAATTTTGGTGGTGATCGGGGGTGGGGGGGGCCCACAGACCAGAAAATTTCATCAAAATCTGTCCATAACTTTTTGAGTCATGTTGCACACTAACGGACAGACAAACGGACAGACAAACAACAAACCATGGCAAAAACATAACCTCCTTGGCGTGGGGGGGCCCACGGGGGGGCCACTGATCAGCCTTGGCGGAGGCCTGCGCTCTCCGAGTGCTTCTAGTTCAAAAAGTTATGGACGGATTTTCATGACATTTTCAGGAAATGTTGATACTGGCACAAGTAAAAAATGATTAAATTTTGGTGGTGATCGGGGGGGGGGGGGGGGGGGGGGGGGGGGTGCTTTTTACCTCCGCCAAGGAGGTTATGTTTTTGCCAGGGTTTGTTTGTTTGTTTGTCTGTCTGTCTGTTTGTCTGTCCGTTAGTGTGCAACATAACTCAAAAAGTTATGGACAGATTTTGATGAAATTTTCAGGGTTTGTTGGAAATGGGATAAGGAAGAAATGATTAAATTTTTGTGGTGATTGGGGGTGGGGGGGCCCACGGGGGGGCCCATTTCCAACAAACCCTGAAAATTTCATCAAAATCTGTCCATAACTTTTTGAGTTATGTTGCACACTAACGGACAGACAGACAGACAAACAAACAAACAAACAAACCCTGGCAAAAACATAACCTCCTTGGCGTGGGGGGGGCCCACAGGGGGGCCACTGATCAGCCTTGGCGGAGGTCTGCGCTCTCCGAGTGCTTCTAGTCTTGTTATGTGATGTTATTGTCTTTGCTAAGTTCTGAATTTTAATTTAGACAGTTGAAGTCTTAAGTTTAATCTTTTTAGTAGTCAGCACTTAATAATAATAATAATAATAATAATAATAATAATAATAATAATAATAATAACTAGAAAAGCACTGGAAGAGCGCAGACCTCCTCCAAGGCAGATCAGTCCCCACCCCCCAAACCCCCCTGATCACCAAAATTTAATGATTTGTTCCTTGTGCCAGTATCAACATTTCCTGAAAATTTCATCAAAATCCGCCCCTTGAATCTTGAACTATTGACAACATAAACCAAATGGAAAATGGAGGTGATTTGTGGTTTTACTGTGGCTATTTTCAATGTAAAACCAGAGCTAAGCTAACAGAGCTATAATGTAAACGATCAGCTGATGCAGCACATGATGATTATAAGACAGTGTTATTTGGACCGACTATAAGGAAGTAAATTTGATGATACCATGGTACAGACATGTGTCATGTGTGGTGGTTTTTAGTCATAATTGTGTACTGGTACATGACATATATCAGTACTACTACTATGTAACCCCTTTAACCCTTAGGGGTCCACAGTCACAGCCCAGTGACTCAATCATATGACATTTTCAACACATCATAGGGTTGGAAGTCGGTCACATAGGCCACTGGGGACAAGAGCATTTGATGTTGATGGAGCAAATACAACTGAAGATATGACAGTTTGAACTTGGAACAAACAAGCGTGAGTAAAATTATGAAAATGACGTGGGATGGCATTAGATTTCTTACCATATTTTCGTCATTTTTTTGTCTTTTTTCAAAACGGAAAAAATGGCAGAACCTGCAGATTCTAATCCACAGACTGAATTAGCATTACAGGTAAGGGTGAGAATGACCCCCACCTGAAACAGATGCGGAAACCTGTAGTGGAGTGGTGGGGGGAGGGGGGGAGAAAACCAGAGAAAATGCCTATGTAAAGATATACTTTTATGTCAAATATCTGAGTGTAGTTTTAATTTATTACAATTTTGATTTTATATACCTAATATTTGGAACCAATATTCAATTTTAAAGTCTTTGAAAAGGTTCATTAAGCATCTCTGTGTTATTTATGCAATAAATTATATACATTTTTCAAATCTGATTTTTTTGTGTTTTTTGTCCTTTTTTGTTGATATAGTAGATTAACCCTTTCATGCACGAATTATGAGAACCTTAATCAAGATTTTTTTTTCCTGAGTGTTTTTATTCCTCTTTAGGCATGAAAAAAACAATGCGACTGAAAATTTTCTTATGAAAAATAAATAAATTTTTTAAAAAAAGTAAAAAAAAAAAAAAAAAACATTTAAAAAAAAATAGTAATAATAATTAAAAAATTCTTAGGAACCTATTTTTCATGAAGCTGCAAAAATGTCCACTCAGCTGGACACCATGCATTTAATTTTTGAAGCGAAGAAATGTGCATTTACTGATAATTGCGTGAAAACTATAACTATTACACTCAGGGGAGATCTACACAATGTTACCAATTCATGTCAGAAACGATATGTAATGTCTTAAATCTTTAATAAAGATATGTGTAAAAAAAAAACAAAACAAAACAAAACAACAAAATCCATGAATGTACAAGACAGGGGTCTGCAACTTGTGGCTCCAGGGCCAAATGTGGCTCTTTAGCCTCTCTCTATGGTTCCCCTTGTCAAAAAACATAAGAAGCATTTTGAAATAAACTGAATGAACCATTACTTTTTAACACAGTTATAGGGCTAAATCAATTCTAACATTGTCCATCTGCGAAAATGTGCAGGCTATACACAGAATCAAATAATTTTTTGACAGAATATAAACCGAAATGTATGTCACACTACATTATTTTCTTGCCAAATTTAATATAAGATACTCAGTCTGCATTTGTTCATAGTTTTGCTGTTTAAAAGTCAGAACATGAAATTTGAGCTTTTTATCTATTACACATTGCAATTTTGTTTGGAAATAATGTACATCATTAAAAAAAATTGTGCAAATCTTGAATGTTTTCTTTATTGTAGTTGTATAATTTCATAAATGCACCAAACATTGCATTATTGTAGTGGAAATACAAAGTTAAATAGTTAAATAACAAACTAATGACAAATAGGCTACAGAAGAACAGCTGCCTCATAGTAAAATGTAGATGAGTTTAAATATTTTTTCATAGCTCCAGTCACATTTTTCCTTCTTTTTTGAGTCAAAAATGGCTCTTCAGATTGTAAAGCTTGCAGATCCCTGATACAATAGAACAGCTGTAGAATAAGTGTCCACTGTAGTGACCAGTATACATGAAAGGGTTAAAGTGGAAAAAATAATAGATGAGACAGATGAAGTTGTGCTGAAAAAAAAGATACCAAACATGGGTATAGTAAACATTTCGTTATATAGTATATAAAGGCAAAACCAAAAGTGCTCAAAAACGGTCAAAATAGGCTCAGATCCTTAAGGGTTAAAAACAAAACTGGCTTTCAGATGAGTTTTGACAAAACTTAACTGCAGCGAATGTCAAACAAACCTGAATTTATAAGACGAAAACACCTGCAGCAAGAAAGTTTTTTAAAAAGAGCAGAAAGAAAAGTTTTTTTGTAGACGACCTGGATCTGAGACAAAGCTCCTAAAGTTCCGAACATGACCCTAGTGTCCAAGTTCTTTCAAGGCTTTACTCCTGTTTGTAGCATCAAAAGAGCAGAGAAACGCTGCGCCGTACTGCGTTTCATTACATAAGTGGTTTGTAAATGCACTCAGCGGTCAGATAATTATAGGTGCACTATCTCATTGAGGGAAATGGATTACTGCTATGATGAGGGAGTCATTTGGCGATGCTATTGTATATTAAGTAGGCAGAGGGACTTTGAGGGATTGGCCCCCAGATTGATTGAATATTAAAATGGGTAAAATTAGTGACCTAAGCAAATCTGAGTGTAAGGGATGTCGTAATGCTGCATCTCAACAGTGACTGCCTTCAGGTTATTTTTACACATCACAAATTCAACTTCTGACTCAGGTTTTCTTAAACAGAAATTAGAAAAAAAAAAAAAAAAAAAAAAAAAAAAAAGCCCATAAATCATGTCACAACTGTTAGATATTAGCTCTGCACTTTTACAGAGTGGATGTTTGTATATTGCTTTTAAAAAATATAATGAAATAAGCAGTCCATTTTCCATATCTTTTCATCATCTTGTCTTTGTTGTTACTAAATGTGTCCAAATAAAGTAGGAATAGCACAAGGAACAGTGAGAGTGTATTAGAGCGTATTAGTCAACTGTCTAATCAATTGGGGACTCTTTTGTCAATTGATAATCAGTTTAGAGTCGATCTAACTGCAGCGTTTTTAGTGTTAATATTATTTTTTTTGTTTCCTGAAGCTTTGAAAAACAGTTTTTTTTAACCATTGCCTGACATTTTATAAACTGATTGATCAGGAAAATAAACAAAATGAAAATCAACAATGAAAATAATTGTTACTTGGGGTCATAACTGAAATCATTGACTTCAAGGGAAAATATCTTTAAAAATATATCATATTTATTGATATAAGTAACTTAATATTTTGACTTGAGCCCTATTCATTTGGGACTAGTATAATCTGGCGACCTCTGGTGATTTGGAAAACAACTTGTGTTTCATGTGATGAATTTGTACAGGAAGTGAAGACTGCTTTTTACTCGATTTCAGTTTTAATGTTTTTTTGGTTTTTTTTTTTAAAGGTTTTAAGGTCCCCCAGATAGCAAAGGGGTCATTCCACCTCAATTCAACAAGTGCCTCCTGCTCGGCCATCTTAGATTTGCTTGAAATTTTTACCATATAAAGTTCAGCACTAAAAAACACCTCAGCCAAAATTTCAGATTGATATATCAAATACATTTGAAGAAAAAAATTCATGAACAGGGTACCCCTCTTACCATTTTTGGTGCATTTCGCGATCGTCTTAAAATGTAGCAAATTTTAGAGTGCAATATCTCAGTAAGTTTTCTAGCTAAATGTATGAAATTTTCAGCAAAGAATGACTACCACATATAGATTGCATATGTATATTATCAATAACATCGTCTTTATTGGGACTGTGGTATGACCTTGTGAAATCTGGAAATAAACTTGAAACTTTTACGAACCCCTATATTTATTGACCAATTAAACACAAACCAAATATGATATATTGAAAATAATTACACATCCTTTTACATAAGTATATAGAGTAATCAGATCAGCATTTATTAATGGGTATGATCCTTTTTTGTTGTTGTTTTTGTCATAATAAAATTGCAAAATAATATTTTTCATTCATTTTCACTTTCAAATACCACAGGTATGACAAGGAGTACCAACCAAAAGAACTTATTTTCTGAAAGACCATCACATATGCTTACAAAATGTCAAATTTCATGATGGTTCTAGGACTCACGAAAAAAAAAAAAAAAATCATGATGGTTCTAGGATTCACGATGGTTCTAGGTTGGAGTCCTATTTATTATTATTATTATTATTATTATTATTATTACAGAGCTTTTTCCATTGCAGCTCCAACCCTCTGGAACTCCCTCCCACCTTCTATCCGACACTGCTCCGACCCCAACACCTTTAAATCCCTTTTAAAAACTCATTTATTTAAGATTGCTTTTAATGTTTAATCTTAATGTTTAATGTTTAACTGTTTTATATTTGTTTACCTGCCTTTTGCACCTGTTTTTAATCTGTTTTCAATATGTCTGGTTTCTGTTTTTATCTGCTGCATGTAAAGTGTCTTTGAAGCGCTATACAAATAAAATGTATAATAATAATAATAATAATAATAATTATTATTATTATTATTATTATTATTATTATTATTATTATTATTATTATTATTATTTTATCAATTACAATTCAAAGTATTGAAACTATATTTCTGATTAGTATGCTTGAATACATAAGAATGCCTCTTAAATACACTATGATAATATAAAGATTCTATATATAAATTATAATATCAGTGTTGTATGTATGTACTATATGAATTCCTAATAAAACATTAGTCAGTTTGAGCAGATTGTTTTTGTTTTTTTTTTCCATTGAGAATACAGAATTTAATACAGAGGAGAAAAAAAAAGGCTTGGATGTAGAGAACAGCAAATATGAAATATAAATGTACTATATTTGCTTATTCGTGCAGGACTATATACTTATTTCATTCCATAATACATCTGTGTAATATCTTTATCCGCATCTGAAAAAAAAATCTGAAAACCTGCAAAAGCATCTGACGACACAAACCATGTGGAAGAACCAACATATTTTTACAGGTGACTTGATTGCGCGCAGCCTTGCACTAAATAATCTGGTTGATAGATTTCTTTATGGCGTTTCAGATGTGACTCTACTGAGGATTAAATTACTAGAGGTAATAGAAAGTACAGGGTTGACACAATGAGAGTAATAACAGTGTGACTTGTCATACCAGACCTAACTCATCATGCTCTGGAGATAATGAAGAAATACAGACATAAATAACTCTAATGGATATCTCTTCCTGCTAATTTTCCCAGAGGGTTCAATAGGAAAATTAGCAGGAAGAGGCGTCTATTTATCTCTCTCTGTTTATTTCTCCTGTGTAACTCCCAACCTGCTCACTATGAGATGGATTGAATTTATGCATCTATTTTCTTTCTTACCCACTGTTTATTATCATTTAAAGCCAATAAAGGCGTGGTTAGACATGGTACAAAAATATAGATCCATTCTGGAGGTGATTTAGCCTTACTTAGCATAAAACTGAAAATAAAATAAAGCGAAAACAACCAGTCTGACCTCCTCAAAGTCAAAGATACAGTTAGTATAATGTGAATTCTAACTCATGAGAAAATGTAAGTACTTCTATACAGCATATTTAGGAGCTTTGAATGGACTCACAGCTATACTTAGATAATTTGTTATCTTTCTACAAAGTTAATATAGTGAAAATAGCAGTGAAAAAATAATAATGAGCAAAAACTTTTAACAAATACAACACAAACTAAAAACATATTTCAGGTAAAATCAGCTGAATTCATCCCGAGACTGCATTACCATACCTGAAATGATTATAACACTTTTTTAAGTGCATTTTTAATTAAATGACTTTTAATATGGAGCTTTTATTAAATAATGGTCTTGTAAATTCTATTTGATGTAATATATTCTTTCATTATACCCTTTTCAGCTATTCTAAATGAATCTTTTCCCTTCATGAAAAACTAAAACTAGCCAAATTCTGAATATATAAAATATAATTACCTACGCATTAGTAAAGTAACCATCACCTTGTACACATGAACATGGATATTTTTCTACATGGGTATTTCCGCCTTCTGTTTTGGGAAAAAAAATAAATAAATAAAAAATGCCCACATGACCTTTTGTTTTACAAAAAAACAACAGATACTCTGACACAACATTTTTTCTGGTGGACAAACTGGATACTTTGGATCCTCAGATAAACACATCCACAACATGATTATTAACCCTTTCATGCTTGATGTCCACATTTGTAGACACATAATTTAAGATCATTTCCCAAAGGGTTAGAATGCAATATTCTCCAAACCACAGTCTCTATAAACCCTAAGCAATACAATGAAAAAAAAGTATTATCTTAGTTTTAGAATTTGGAATGCTCAGTGATCTGACAACAAAAAACAACAACAACAACAACAAACAAAACAAAACTGTCCACTGCAAAGGTTATTTCATAAAAATAAAAAAATAGAAAAAAATGCAAAAAAAACCCAAAACAAAACTGTTGCATCGTGATTTTTCCAATATAGGCAATTATTTAATTAAAAATAAGCCAAAAGTTATACTTTCCTGGTTCTCAGGAGGTTAAATATCTTTTTAATAAAACTATATTTAAAAAAAAAAAATCCGAATGCATTTCAACTTGAGCCTAATTTTGAGTAATAAAATCAATCTGAAAAAAAAATCTAGATACTTATTTTCATAATTCACGCATGGAAGGGGTAAACTACCTGGTCTACATCTGTGATCTGACATGTTCTTTTGTCTGTTTTTAGTTTTATTTGCAGGTTATGTACAATCTTTTACACTGGCACTTATCATTTTATATATTATATTATATTATATTATATTATATTATATTATATTATATTATATTATATTATATTATATTATATTATGTTATATTATGTCATATTATATTATATTATATTATTCATCATCCCACATTTTTCTGTGTTTTATTGTCTATATTCTATTTTTTATTGCTTACCAGAGGCTTGAGTCTGTCATGAAGTTGAGCAGTAATGCTAAGCTATGTTGTAAATGTTCTAGAATTTTGCTGATATATGTGGATGAGAGCCTCATACAGGATGAAAAATATGCAAAGTAATCATTTAATAATTTAGTAATTCAATTAAATTCAATGTAGGTCTTTACTAAATTCAGTTCTTTTTTTTTTCTACCCTTTTCTGCAACAATTCACCCAGCACTTCCTCATACTTGAAAACTCTAAAAAAAAATTTTTTTTAAAGTACAAATGAGACTGAATTAGTGAATTTCTGAAAATATAAACTAAACCAAGGACTTAAGTGAAAGAGCAGAAACTGTTAAAAGACTGCCTCTGTGACCAACACACAGATTTAAGAGCAATATCACATTTCCGATCTAATAATAAACAGAATATGTATGTTTGCCTTCAAAGATAAATGTGAAGAAAATCACTTAGGATTCTAGCACCTATCCTTCAGCCTTTTATGGAGTGCTCCATTTAACAACCTCAGTACCTTGGTAGAAATAAACTCTCTTGAACTCTTGATTAGAGTGAAAATTAAATTAGACAAAATAAGTAAAAATCAGTACGACCTCGTATCATCAGACCTGTCCTTGAGAGGCTGCTGTGTGGTTCTGCTGCCTCGTCTTTATTCCCTTTGGCCCTGATCGGGGTTTGTGTTTACACAGGGGCCTGGTATTTGAACATTTTATTGCATAACATGCTAACTCACAAATGAAAGGTTAATTGGCTCTCTGAAGCTGAGCCTTCATATCTCCTGCTGGATTACCTGCAGTTGACATTAGTCTTTGGAGTTTGCCCACCTTGATATGCTGGAACTCCTTCTCCTCCTCCTGGAGAACCTCCAGCTGCTTCAGCACCGGCTCCTGCTGGAACTCACCACGGTCGATCTACATCATGGGTAATCAGGTGTATGAGCATTCGATATATATATAGTAAACAGACTATTTTAGTGAATGTGTGCACTGTTAACACTTTATTTACACAGAGTATTTGTAACATTTCAACAGCTTTGGTCAAATATTTAACCCATGAAGACCCAGTGCTACTTTTGTGGCAGTTCCCAAATGAATTTTACTCTAGATTTAACCTGTACTATATGATTTATCACCATTTATTAGAATATTATCCTCTGTAATTTGCATTTTTTTCAGTGACAATCAGGTATTTTTCGGTATTTAATTCACTGATCATATAGATTTTTATAAAACATCAGATTAAAGTTGAGGTTTTTTTTTTGTTTTTTTTTTCAACTTTATATTTTAATTGAACACCACCATAGAAAAATACATGTTCCAGTTGTTACATTTGTTTTGTTTAACCCTTTCATGCGTAGTGGTCACTACAGTGGACAGTTATTCTACAGCTGTTCTCTTGTATATTCATGGGTTTTGTTGTTTTAGTTCCATATCAGCCAACACAGTGGACACTTATGCATCATCCCTAACACTGACATTCATACCATTACTGTAACTTTGCTGTTCTTGATAAACCTGATCTGCAGTAACATGTTTTAGTGTAAATCAATTGTTATTTGTTAGACAAAAAGGTTTATTTTTGCATATTATCTCCATGAAGTGAGTAATAACTAGCATTAGAATATGTTAAAATGTGAGAAAACATCAGATTAGCAGCATTAAAATGTTTTTATTTCATTGTTTTCATCTCACTTTCTGATATTGGGTTTTAAACAAATGTTTCTTTACTTCAAAAATTAAATGTATGGACATTATGAAACTCCATGAAAAGAAAAAAAAAACTTGATCACGTTGTTTTTTTCATGCCTAAGGAGGAATAAAGACATTCAAGAAAAAAAAATCTTGACTAAGGTTGTCATATTTCATGCATTAAAGGGTTAAAGTTGAGGGTTATTATATCAGAAAAAGTGACTTTTTCAGTAAAGATATCAATAACTGAATGTAAAAAACAGTGTCTGCATTCACTGTCAGTTACGAAACTCCATGGGTTTTACTGGTGAATCAATGTTGTAGAAGAAGACGGTGTTTCCACGGTAACTACAGACCCTCTGCACATCCAAATGGGTCATATCTGATGACCATGAAAAGGTGATAAACTGTATTTTACATCGATTATTTACATGTATTGATTGGATTAGTGGATCAACAGGTATCACTAGTGGCTGTTTGGGTCTTTATGGGTTAAAATCACAATGAAAAAGCTGCTAATTTCAACACTATCTCCTGGGATTCATTAAGTATTCTGACTGTAATGGAATCTGAATATAAGTGGGTAGTCATGTCTGAAAAAGTCTGCTGTGATAGGCCCAATGACTTTTGACCCTTGAAGACCAAGAGGTATGTTTGAGGGAACTTCCACTTAAATTTCCCTCCATATCTAACCTTTCTTAAGTGATTTACTACAGTTTCTTAGAATATTATCTTCTGTATTTTTAATTTTTCGTTGCAAATCAGATATTTTTCTGACATTTAATTTACTGATCATGTAGACCAGGGGTGTCAAACTCATTTTCTTCTGGGGGCCACATTCAGCCCAATTTAATCTGAAGTGGGCTGGACCAGTAAAATAATAGCATGATAACCAATAAATAATGACAACTCCAAATTGTTTTAGTGCAAAAAATAATGTTCAATGATGCCAATATTTACATTTACAAACTATCTAAACAAAAAGGATGTGAATAACCTGAAAAACATGAAATTTGTTAAGAAATATAAGTACAATTTTATCAATATTCTGCCTCATATATGCACAAAACATTTAGTAACAGGCAGAAAATTGTTAAAATTGCATGGAATTGTCTTCATTTCTTCATTTTGTTCAAGTCATTCACATGTTATTGTTAAAGGATAGTTTGTTAATGTAAACATTTTCATAATTGAATATTTTTTTGCACTAAATCAAAGAGAAAAAAATTGGTGTTGTCATTATTTATAGGTTATTATTATTTTATTTTTAAGTTTGATGCCCTAACTTGCACTTTGCAAATTCATCCCACAGGCCGGATTTGAACCTTTGGCGGGCCGGTTTTGGCCCCCGGGCCGCATGTTTGACACCTGTGATGTAGATGTTCATAAAAACTCAGAGTAAATCAAAACAGAGGAATGAAAAAGCATCAGCAAAATATATAATTAACTGAACATAAATGCCTCTTGGTCATCTCTTGGTTTATCTCAAGGGACTTCCTGGTTAAATAAAATAAAATAAAGTATGTTTAATCACTGTCATTTGTCCAACTGAAGGGTTTTATTGATGAATCATGACAGTATTTCTTTGTTCATTATGGATCCTCTTATGGTCCAAATGAATTATATCTAATAATAATAATGAAAAGCTGAGAAACTGCATTTTACCAGAATTATTTCAATGTATTGATAGGATTGGTAGTTCAGATATTATTAAACATTTTTGATCAGTAGGTGCTTTTGTTGTTTAGGCCTTTGAGGGTTGATGTGAACACAATTCGTAACTGTTAACTTGCAGATGACAAATAAACTCAAGAAAATCGTCATTAAGATTGTATATTCTGGATTAGGATCAAAAATGCAGACAAAATTACTTTTATCGGTATCTGTTAATGGCAGATACTGGATTTTAGGTGATTTGTAGCATCAGACATGTCTTATAAAACACTTAAACATAGCTTGAGTTCATGACTTCATCACAATTAAAAAAAAAAAACTACAAAAATAAGTGTAATTTTTTTTCCCAATAATTCTATCATGACAGGGAAAAAACATCAATATTTCAGTTTGTTTCCACTGAGTTTCATGAAAATCAGTGGTCAACAGCATGATCACATGGTCTCCATGGCAGAGGTTATGATAAATAATAATAATAAAAAAAAAGATGTTTAATACCAGTTTACATATGGTTGGTGCACAGATATGGATATTTCTCTTTTATATATATTTATAAATACATCTACAGGTAGAAGAAAATGAGTTTTACAAATGAAACAGTAGAAATCTCAACTAGAAAACAATAGAAAATACTGTCTCTTCTACATAAGTTGACAGTCCAATTAAAAACAGTGTATGTTCTGATGATGTGATGCATCCAACTGCACTCACCATCATCTGCTTGATGCTCGTATGCTCCTCGCTCTCCCTCGCTGCATTGTGATCCTTGTGGACAATCTCCACCCGAATGTCATTTTTTGCTGAAACCACTCCTTTGAGATCTGGGGGAGAAGGAGACATGGAGCAGTGCGTCTGATTGGCGCTGGCTGATAGATGCATTGGTCGTGTATCCCACCGTATCCCCTCCTAATGCACTCACATGGCAGCTTCAAAAGCCGCAGCTTTTCCTCAGATCTTACTTGGACTTGGGTAATGAAGACCGCACCGCGTACACAACTCTCCTCCCAACTTACTCCAGTGTGACCTTAGCTCACTCGGAGAAATCCCATCTCGGGAACGCTCACTTGTCCCCGAACCTCATGGTACGATCCTGATCAATATCTGTAATCTAATAATGCAGCTGTGTGTAGTTGGCCTGAGAGTATGAATATAAAGCGCCTGGCCTGTCACAATGATTAGTTTACTTTAGCTCAAAGAAGCAACAACAGGCTTCTGCAAAAGGATCCTAAGTCTGCACTTCCTTTTACTTTTAAGTTTTCTTTGGCATTCTGTCAACAAACTTTTGTTAGTTGCAGCTGTGTTGTGAGTGCTATTATAACACAATCTCTATGAAACTAATCGACAGTAGTCCCTGGGTACAGCGGGTAGGACGCTTTGTAGCTTTATGGTCCAAAGGGAATATTTCTGTGGAAATATAAGCTGAAAAACACGCCTCACAGCAGAGACAGAGCATCGTCTAGGCTGAGCTTTTCTGATTTTACCTTTACATGTATGTTATCCAGGGTTTCTACAAAAACCCAGTAATCTGACATACATGTTTGACACGTCTAAAAGGAATTATGAACTTATTTTTACCTTAACCCCCCCGAAGAGGAGGCAAGGGGTATTGTTTTTGGTTCGGTTTGTTTGTTTCATTCTTTGTTAATACTCTAACAGCAAAATTGTTGGTTGAAGTCATACTAAATTGGGTTTATAAATTGCCAATGATCCAGAATAGATGTGGCTATTTTTTATTTATTTATTCTATTTATTTTTTCGAATTTTTTAAATCTTTTTTTTCTCCATTTACCTATAATGGGTGAAATTTTACATGTCTGTAGCAGCAAAACTATTGGTTGAATTCACACTAAATTGGGTTTATAAATTGCTAAGGATCCAGAATAGATGTGGCTACATTTTGGGAAAAGTAGGTCAAAGTTCAAATTTTTTTACGAATTTTTTAAATCTTTTTTTTCTCCATTTACCTATAATGGGTGAAATTTTACATGTCTGTAGCAGCAAAACTATTGGTTGAATTCACACTAAATTGGGTTTATAAATTGCTAAGGATCCAGAATAGATGTGGCTACATTTTGGGAAAAGTAGGTCAAAGTTCAGATTTTTTATGAATTTTTTCCCCTCCATTTAGACATAAAAACATCAATTTTGGTTCAATTTCCTTCAAACTTGCCACATATATAGAGGCAATGGATACGCTGACATCCGCACACACATAGACATGATGATATCAGCTGGATCGATGCCAAAATAAGCTACAATATGTGTGACGGGGGGGGAGGGGGTTATCGTGCCTGGAACCACTTGTTTAACGTTACTTTAGGGGAACAAAAAAAAAGTACTGATCCCATTGAAGCATCACTACAGAATAAAATACTATGTGAACAAAAATATCAACACTGTTGTCCACAAAGTAGAACTAATTTCATTTTCAGAAACATTCCTCTTTTTGTTCCTATTTATACAGTAATCACCTTTGACCAGGTACAATAATTACATACTGAGTTAAAGTACGTTTTTCGAAAAAATAAATAAATAAATAAATAAATAAAAAGATTATAATAATCTTATCAAGTGTGTTTTTCATTAAAAAGAAAATCCAGCTTCAACAAAATTGTTCTTTGTTTTAATAATATAATTAAAATCAGTGATGAGCTGGATTTCACTAATAACAAGCAAAAACAAAGATGTGCAAAATGTGTCAACAGATGAATGAGGATCACAGCCACTTGTGCATCCTCTCAAATAAAAGATAATTAGTCTGTCTTTTTTTTTTTTTTACCTGTTCCTGTTGTTTGTAATAAGCACAGCTTGCCTAAATGTTTGTCATTTGTTTCTAGTTTTAAAAAATCCAGCTAAACCAACAATCACTTCTTTTTTTTTAAAATTAGGTATACATTAGACAGTAGCAAGTTAAGTTAATTTAACATCACGTTTATTTTCACCATGTGCCCTTCTGTCTACACTGTTGCCCCATAAAGTTGGACTAATTTCATTTTCAGACACATTCCTCTTTTGATTCCTATTTATACACATCAGTATTCACCTTTGATTAGGTACAATAATTACATACTGAGTCCCAGTTGCAATCATTTCACCAGAAGAGATAAAAATATTTGATTCCAACTTTACGAGTAACAGTGTATTTGGATATAAATATATACATTTAGTCTCATAAGTGAAAAAAGGTGAAATAAGTTAAAAAAAAAAAAAAAAAAGGGTTAAAAGCCATTTAAAAGGGTATGTTTGTTTTAATGCAGTTTAGTTCTTTGCGTCATTAAGATGAGATGCAGTCATCTGTAATCTGCTCTGTGCATGATTGATATAGTCTCCGCCTACATGTAGCATTTTTCCGATGTTTTCTTTCCTATTTTCTATTGATCGCACTGAGTATAAATTGCTCGCGGGCGTATCTGACGTCTCTCTCTTTTTTCGTTTTCACCCCAGTATCTTAGGGCTGCGTCACCAATGCAAAACTAATAAACGCTGTACTTCCTCTCATCAAAACAATAAATATGTCTGCAGTAAAATTAAATCACTGTCTCATGATGTTATTTGGAGTTCAAGTAAGTAAAAGCAAACTCAAGAAGATGTGTCTAGTGAACAGTGCATTTACAATCGTGGAAAAATTATTAGACCACCCTTGTTTTCTTCAATTTCTTGTTCATTTTAATGCTTGGTACAACTAAAGGTACATTTGTTTGGACAAATATAATGATAATAACAAAACTAGCTCATAAGAGTTTAATTTCAGAGCTGATATCTAGATATTTTCCATGTTTTCTTGATAATAACCAAAATCACTTCAGTTCTTACATCAATAGTTATGGCATTGTACTGACAAAAACAGTGCTTTTAGACATTCCATGTTTTCTTTTCTGTCTGTTTTAGTCACATGATACACACAGGAGTAAGTACTTGATTGCATAACCATTGTTTCTGATGACTTTTGATGGTCTAATAATTTTTTCCACAACTGTAATGCTTGTTTCACCTGTTAACTAAGACTAGTTTTGGTCAGAAAATCAAAAAAATCCAACAGCAAACACCTGTTATGATGGAGTATTGTTTTGTATTCAACAAGCGCCAAATGCTGCTAACAACTACCTCTTGACCTGCATTCACAGCGGTCTTAAAAAGTCTTAAATTCAACATATTGAAAGCAGCAGAAACCCTGTTATCATCCAACTGTTTCACAGCAGGTTTTATGCCTGGAGAGCAGTTACGGTCACTACTCTCTAATAGCAGGTTCAATGATTAATGTGTTTATTCTTTCAGCAACTTCAGCATTGTTTTTCAGATCTATAACAGTTCACTGAACCTGCCAATAGCAATGTCAATAATAATTATGGATTCTGAATAAAGAAATGCCCTGTTATTAACATTACGAGTGAAAATTTCAGTCGTTATTCTATCTTTTATTTCTATAACAAAGCTATTTTCAATTATTATTATTATTTTTTTTATACAGCAGCTTTGCGCCGAGTCTGTTATTAGCACAGAGGAGCCAACGAGTGGCTAGTTTAACAGCAATAACAATAACAGACGGCCCACACACTGTTTTTTACGTGCGCTCAACCGGTCATCAAGTATTTACTGCATAAGTGGCCTTGTTATATACAATGGAGGCCAACAAATATAATTCCTTCCCCAGGTAACTGCAACGGCCACAAAATGGACTACATTCTGCACAGAAAAATGAAAAACAAGCTACTGGTTGATTCTCTGTTTTTCTGTGCTGCTGTAGGTGTAATCACACTATATTTACTTTAGGCACGTTGGTAAAGTAAATCTATAGTGTCTGCATGCTAACTGCATGCTAATCATATTCAACTCAAACACAAATGCTGTTTAAAATCTAGTGTCGTACTGTTCACAGTTTATTCTGACTTCACATAACTCTGACATTACACAACAACAATACTCTATACATATTTTCCATGTTACTGTCAAGTTTCATAAAAAAATATCCATCATGTTCACACTGGAGCATTGGCGTATATCCAAAAAACCAAACAAACAAAAAAAACACTACATTTCTGGTTTAGTTGCTGCCATATTTGTCCAAAATCAGACAGGTTTCTGCTCTAAGATATTTGCTGCCTCTGCTCTGTCAGAAAAAAAAACCCTGTACAGAGCAGGTAGGCTGCAGGTGAAGAGTGTCAAATCATGCACATACGCACATCAGAATTTGATATATTTTATGCAATGAAAATATACCATGAAACAGAGAGAGACCTCCTCTGCACTTTCTGCCAAATAAATAGTTATGTAAGGTACACTCAACCCATTTGCCAGAAAAAATGTTGCAATTGACCTTTTGTGTAAAACCACCGATACATATACAAATTAATCTCTCGTGTTTCAATGTGAAAGCGTTGTAACCGATCCAGTCGCCAGAGTATTTTTGCCTTTCCTCAACAGGCAGGAGGTGGCTGATACAAGATCCAGGACTTTGTGTCAGAGACTGGAGGTCGTGTAGGTGTTTTAGTTTTAGGCGATAAAAGTGCTTTGGTTAGAGTTAGAGAGAAAACACTGTGGTTTACATACCACTAAATTCATTGCTTATGTGTGTTTTCGCAGTGTTTTTCTGTATGAAAGTCCTGGTATTTTTCCTTAAATCAAATGAAGTGAGGTCAGCGCCTAAACCTGATAATACTGAATGTTTAAAAATGTCGAATTTCTCCAAAACACAGTTATTATAGCTGGATTCTACTCCATCAAAATGCCAAAAGCACCATGATGTAATATAACATATCCTATATTATGAAAGGGAAGTGTGTCTTGGGTGTCACACAAAATCTGGAATGAGCTGACTGCTTTGGTTTGACATACTTTTGTATTTTTGGACAAGGAAGAGACTAGTGAAAACGGCAAGTTGATAGGACTTATATTTTGGGAGATATTAGTAATTTAGGAAAAAACAGCCTCCCAATGGCTAATCACATTGCTATGCCCAGAATCCTCATTGAAGTGGGTTACCTAGCAACAGATAAGGAATAGGGCCACATTGTCATGGTGTCAGATTTCATGTTCAGAAACAGACATGCCAGCTGAGAGGTTATTCAACTGAAAATGCCTGTGGAATTTGCCAAGAAAGTAAAGGAATGAACGAGATCAGAGCATCTACAGGGTGTCCCATAAGTCTCCATACATTGGAGACATAATACATTCCATACATATATGGTTCTAACATGTACTTCTTTATATTTCTTCTTTATAGTTTTTCAGCAGACGCACTAAAATGTGTTCCCGACAAAATGGCAGTCATATAGAGCATATTATATAAATAAAAATGGTTTATGTCAAGAAACGTTTATTTTTCCTATGTATGGAGACTTATGGGACACCCTGTAGATCATTGGTGTCAAACTCATTTTAATTCAAGGGCCACATTAAGTTAAATGTGATCTAAAGTGGGCCGGACCAGTGAAATGATAACAGAATATTATATAAATAAATAATGTCAATTACAAACTTTCCTCTGTTTTAGAGTGGAAAAAGTAAAATTATGTGATGAAAATGTTTACAACTACCTACTATCCTTTAAAAAATGTGAATAACATGAACAAATTGCAATTTCTTAAGAAAACTAAGTGCAATTTTAACAATATTATGTCTCAGTTTATTATTTACACATGTACATTATAACATACAGATCACAGTGGATCTACAAATACACAAAACATTTAATAACAGACAGAATACTGGTAAACTTGCACTTCAGACATTTTGAAATGTTAATATTTGTTCAGGTTATTCACATTTTTGTGACATGATAGTTTGTTTTAGTGTGAATACAATAAAATGACATGAAAATGTTTACAGTTGTGAGTATTTATAGGTTATTATGGTAGTATTTTACTGATCTGACCCACCTGAGATTAAATTGGTCTGAATGTGGAACCTGAACTCAAATTATTCATATCTTTTTTTTTTTTTTTAAATATATATATTATATTATATATTAAAAAAATAAGTAAAATAAAATAAAATAAAATAAAATGATTCATATCTTCAGTGTAATTTTTGCATTTCACAGATTCATCCCAGGGGCCAGACTGGACCAGGATTTGGCCTCCCGCATGTTTGACACCCCAGATCTAGATCAACATGCTAGTAGATATAATAATATCTGAATATCTGTTAAATATTTGATCCTGCATGAGTATATTTCAAGAAAAATTCTAAAACATGTATCTTCCCAGTGAATCTGTCTCTAGTGGTTTATCCCCATTTACTTCTGCATTTTACATGTTTCAGCAAAAATCAAGTATTTTCCTATATTTAAATTACTGATCATTTAGATGTTCATAAAAGCTCAGAGTAAATGTAAAGGTTATAATATCATCATCATTTTCAGCAAAATATGTTATCAACGGAACATAAAAACAAATGTCTACAAACACTGTATTTAGATTTTAGCGGTAACAGTGTTTCCATGTTCACTACGAAGCCTCTGAACGTCCAAATGAGTCATATCTAATAGTGATGAAAAACTGAGAAGCTGTATTTTACCTGAATTTTTCAATGTATTGATAAGATTAGTGGTTCAGAAGTTATTAACCCTTTTAAGACTGCCATTAGAACAGGCCGCCTAGGTGTCTTCATGTTTTCTTTGCAATAAAAGTGTCAGAAAATGTGTTTTTTGCCAGTTCTTTTGCACCTTTGTTTTCAAAAAGAACTCAACTTCCAATATCTGGCCATTAATTATCATTATTATAAATACTAAATGCTTAAAAAAGTCAGTTTTAGTAAAAAAAATAAATAAAAAAACAGACTTGAAGTTTTTAGCATATTTATTTATTATATTTATATATTACATTAGTATTTATGTCCAGAATGGAACTTTTTGAGGTTGAATAAATAAACTTTCAACTATTTTACATCTGCTCAAACATGCTTTTTGGTCTTGAACATTCAGTATTCATAATTTTTTTGTTATTTTCAGGTGTTTTTTTAGCCTGTGTGGAATTCTCCATTTTGTAATAGAGTCCCACATTGCTGCCATAAAGAGTTATACAGTGTCAGAAAGCTCAGGACCTCAGCTTTCCGATGCTGTTAGAATTCTGTGAATAGCTTAAACGGTTCAGGAGTTACAGTAATTTGAATTCTGTAAAGTGTAAAATGCAGCGCCGGAGAGACTGCCGTTGTTAAAGGGTTAAACATTTTAGCATTTCAGCTGTTTAGATCTTTGAAAGGTTAAAACACTGTAACTCTGACCGACAAATATGTAAAACTTTGGATACGAGACATATTTTTGGTTATTACACACAACTGTAGTGTTCACAAATGCACGCTAGGGCAACTCATTCAATAGAGTTATATTTTATATAGTAAAAGTCATGCATCTTTTCACACTTTTTCCATATCAAACGCAGCCTTGGTATCTTTCCTTTACATTAATACATGTGCTCAGTGTCTCAAACTAATCATTTAAGATCATTCCTTAGACGCGCAGGTTCAAAACATCATTAGAAGTTAAAACATGGATGTAGAAATGTAGGTATGGAATGTATTTTTGGTTCATAAATAGTAAAATATACAATAGCAACATTTTTTCTCTGCCGAGTGAGTTGGCACACTATACTGGCGGATACATTATTGGAACATTTTTGTTTAATTATACAACAATAAAACAGGCAAACAACTCAAGAGCACAGATGACAGTCCACTGAAGGCATTTCCAAGCACTGCCCTTCAAACCGCCAGCCCTTTACCACGCAAACACTGTTTATTAAAAGCCTTACTCTCTGTTTTCACATCTCTCTGGCGCGAAAGGGACACAGGCAAGGACGACATGACCAGATGGACATCCTCTGTAAGAAAACAGAAAGCACAGAGCTGTTAGACATCACAGACAGAAAAGCTGCTGTCTCTCACGTTCTCACTCTGTTACTGAAAATATCTGAACACGCGGTGCATTCAAGGGTTCACTCGCGAATGGGAAAATACACGATCTTAACCCTGTAAAGCCTGAACTATTAAATCATTGACAGAAAATTCCTGTTCTTTGTCATTTGTTCTTTGTCACTGGAGCCTTTATTGGTCCTTCTGAACAACCAAAAAAAAAAAATAATTTTTTTTTTCAATAATCAATTCCGACACTGTAAGACCGGATAGTTGAGTTTACTTAAAAAATCTCAGGTAACTCGTTGCCTTAAAAAATTTGAGTAATGAAAACTTGAGTGTATTCAACTTAAATGCATTCAACTTAAATGCTTGATTTAAATGGAATTGCTATTTTAAGTACAATACACCAATTGCCAAGTTCATTTAACTTAAAATTTGTTGCAATGTCAATTGCTTTGTATAATCATTAACATAATATCATCAGTTTATTGTACTTAATTTCAAGTGCATTTAATTTTAACATACACCAATATAACTTGCTTTGTTCAATTATTCAATGTAATATATTGTAGACCAGTTGGAAGTTAAGATACACCTAGTTCAATGTAATCAGCCAGGACAGACTATGCTAATAATACAATAGGTCTTCATATTTTACATTGTACTAAAACAATTACAGATGAACAATAAAGCCGTTGTTCTTCCTATGGCTCTCACTCATGGTGCAGCTCTACAAAAATACAAAAACAAACTCAAAAAGGCCTATAAACATTACCATACACACATGAAGTCAAAATTAACACTAACACCACAACCTCGCTGAATGTCTGCACATAAAAATAACATATTTTCAACAACATGCCCAATACCCACAATGCAATGCAGAGATAAAAAGGTGTGGTCATGACTAAAACTTAGTGATTTAAATCCATTCAACTTAAACTTTTTCGTACTTTCGACTATGTCTACAAATTAGTAAAATATACTGAACATTTTATAGTAATGTAATAAAACTGAAATAATTTAAGTACATTGTAATTAAAGGATTTTAGTCCAGCTTACAGAGCATGTTTGAGTTTCAATTTTGTATCATGTTTGATACATTGAGTCTCAATGCTCAAATATTACTATTTTTGAACAAAGATAAACATAATGTAACACAAACATGTCCAACAAATTGGTAATTCCTTTTCAAAACTGGTAAAGTTCTGCCTCCTTCCTTATGAATGACAATCTAATACCCTGTAAGCCCAGACTTTGTATTTACTAAAATGCTTTAATTACAATGTACTTAAATGATTAAAGTTTTATTACATTACTATGAAATGATAAGTATATTTTACTAATTTATAGACATAGTCAAAAGCACGAAAAAGTTTAAGTTGAATGGATTTAAATCACTAAGTTTTAGTCATGACCACACCTTTTTATCTCCACATTGCATTGTGGGTATTGGGTATGTTGTTGAAAATGTGTTATTTTTCTGTGCAGGGGTTCAGCAGGGTTGTGGTGTTAGTGTTAATTTGGATTTAATGTGTGTATGGTGATGTTTATTGGCCTTTTTGTGTTTGTTTTTGTATTTTTGTAGAGCTGCACCATGAGTGAGAGCCATAGGCCAAACAATAGCTTTCCTGTTCATCTATAATTGTTTGTGTTATAAACAAATCTTTTTGCCTTGCCAAATGAAGATCATTTCCTGTAGTGGTAAATTACACTAAACTAACTTCCTGCATAGTTCCCATCCATCCTACAATATGTGAAGTTGAATAATTATACAAAGCAATTTATATTGAAAAATATTTTAATTTAAATCAACTTGGAATTGAGTACAATGAACTGATGATATTCAGTCTAATGATTATACAAAGCAATTGACACTGCAACAAATTTTAAATTAAATTAACTTGGCATTTAGTGTGTTGTACTTAAAATAGCAATTCCATTCAAATCAAGCATTTAAGTTTAACACTCAAGTGTTCATTACTTACAATTTTTTAAGGCAACCGGTTTCCTCAATTTTTTTAAGTAAACTCAACTTATCCGGTCTTACAGTGTAGTGTCACTGGAAAGGCCTCTGGTGAACAAATTCCTCCCCCCCGGTGGATTATCTGTGTATTGCATGTATCTAATTGTATACATCAGGTTTTTCAAGAAATAAAAACATCACACTGATCATACAGAGGGCTTCAAAACTCATGTATCAAATATGACACGTTTGGCATAATAGGGTTAAGAAAAAAGTGTTATTTGGAAATTGTAAGAATGTTATGTTGTTGTTGTTTTGATTATGAATTTTTTGCTTTTGCTGAAATTATGATGATTTCTCTGCACGAACTAAATGTAAAGGTATGTAGAGTTATGTTTATTGTGCAATTTTTTCTTGAGTAATTCACATACTAAAGGGCAAAAGAAAAACTGAGCTGCTTCTTCAGAGTGAACCAAGTCACAGCTTGAGGCCACGTTGTTCATGAACTCAAATCAAAAGTAAGAACCACTGAACTGGAGGAGCATCCGTGTTTAACAGCTGCTAAGGCTAGCGGCTCCTTCGCACTATTATACTGTAAAACCTTACCGATCGATATCATGGATTTTTCTTTCAGTGCTGTTGGTGTAACCTTTGATTCTGCAAAATTGATGATGCAAATTCATGGATTTTTAGAACCATGGAGTCGCAACATTTATACAATTCAAGCCTGGAGGCAAAAAAAGGTTAAATGTCTGAATGTTAGCGTGGGGTGAAATGCCTGAGTAACAAACAGGCAGAGCTGAAACAAAGATCCTGACAATGCACCACAACCTAAACACATTCACACGCTTTTTCTTTTTTCTTTTTTTTTTTTTTTTTCCCCCTGCATAGAGAATTATGAGGCAGCCATCTCCATCAATTCCATACTGCCTAAAGCTCTTGGCAAAACTTTGACGACTGTCTTCAACACTTTTCTAATAAATGAAACAAATTCCGTTGTGTTAAAATAGTGTTGGATAAATGAATGTGTTTGAGGATATTCAGTGAAATATCGTCAGGTTTCTTATTTTGTCCCACAAAGAGTTAAATCCTCAAATATTTAACAATAGCAGGGACCGGAGGACACTTTCATAGCAAATATTCCTGTTTTTGACAGATGCGTGATTGAAATATTCTGTAATTTTAGCAGGTGAACATGACCTGACAAAATGATTCCTCTACAGTCATTTAAGGCTGATACATATTCATGCGTGCCATTTTGGAAGAACCTCTTTCCAGCCTGATTTTAGTGACATTTGGATTTTTTCCAAACAGAGACATTACACTACTGATGTGGAAAGGTGGTTCGAGTTACATGAAACAGTGAACACATGGAAATGATGGCTTTAGTTTTATCCATATGTTGTTTATGTCCAGAAAAGGTGAAGGCCTTAAAAGATGTAAAGTCAGCAGATAATTAACACATAGATTATTTTAGTATCATATAATATAATACTATGGTAGAATACAGTATTGTTTGATTGAAACATAACCCACATTTTGGTTTTCTTCTCTTGTTGATATGTTTTTTTTTTTTTTTTTAACCGACTCTAATTATTCTGCTGTAATTGCAAAACTAATTTTAAGGTTGAATAAATATTCAAATATGCTATTTTGGAAGAGCATCGGACTTCGGTGGCATTTCATTTGAGATACTCTTTCTGATTTGACCTTTAGCAAAGATAAATATTTTTCGTCTGGTTGTGGTAAATCTGCCTTTACTTCAACTTCCGTCTGTCTAAATTCAAGAAAGGAACAAAACAAAGCAATCTGCAAATTTGTTACCATTCGTCACATATTCCTGATTTCACTGGATAAAGTGTTTATTTAGAACTGATCCTAACGTGACCTTTACCATTTTCTTCGTTCATTAGGACTCCTAAATGCATTGTTTGTGAAAAGTCTTGACTTTAGCTGGTTAAAGGTGAAGAGCACATGATCGAGCAAAACTCTAAAAGACACTTTTTTACACATTTTTGTCTGTTTAGAACAGAGGTCCCAAATGTGACAAGATTGTGTCAAATCTTTACAAATGCTTACATTTGAATATATCGGGGAGTACTCTTCAGGTAAAGGAGAAGTGGGAACTAGAAATGAATGTTGTGATTGGGGCCCAAGAATGGGAACAATTGTGTGAAAATGGACACAAACTGACTAGCAGCCCAACATGGAAAGAGTTTATTTGGAAAGTGAACGTTAGATATTTTAAAACCCCATTTATTATTTCTAAGTTTGACAAAACTAAAACAAATTTATGCTGGAGACATTGTGGACAAATTGGAGATCACACACACATTTTTTGGGATTGTCCAAAACTCAAGTCTTTCTGGGAGGGAATTAGGGGGGAACTTTCTAAAATACTACACACTTACATTGAATTTGACGCACTGGTTTTTATCTTTGGAGTGCTCCCTGCTAATTTTTTAAATAAGGATAAAGAATATCTTTTGAAAATTCTTGTCTTAGTAGCAAAAAAAATGATAATTGTATCTTGGTATAAACCACTTCCTCCAACAATAAATCAGTGGAAGGAAAGAATTGTGAGGGTCTATACAATGGAAAAAATAACAGCAAACCTAAACCTTACCACTGATTTGTTCAAGAAGAGGTGGAATTCTTTGATAATCCATTTGGATTTGATATTGTAGCATTTGAGAGTCTGGCGCTGGGGGGATATTATTTGTATTTTTATGTAATTATTAAAATAACTGTAGGCAGATATATTAGGTATGCAAATAAGACCTTGTAACAGTACACTGACTTGAGGTACCAGTTTGCCGTGAAGTTATGTTTATTTGTTTATTTATTTAGTTTTTTTTTTATGCTATAAAAGATATGTAGCTTTCTACATTAAGAATATGTAAGGATTGTACATATTGTAAAGCTTGAAATATGAATAAAATTTTGTTCAAAAAAAAAAAAGAACAGAGGTCCCCAAAGTCTTTCGTTTGAAGAGCTATTCAATATTAATCAACACTTTTGCCCATGAAGTTGGAGTAATTATTTTTTCCTCCTCTCATTCAATGCCAGTGGAATTTACCAAGAAAGTAAAGGAATGAACTGGATCAGACGATCTAGATCAACGCGGCAGTAGATATAATAATATCTGAATATCTGTTAAATATTTGATCCTGCATGAGTATATTTCAAGAAAAATTCTAAAACATGTAGTATCTTCCCAGTGAATCGGTCTCTAGTGGTTTATCCCCATTTACTTCTGCATTTTGCATGTTTCAGCAAAAATCAAGTATGTTCCTATATTTAAATTACTGATCATTTAGATGTTCATAAAAGCTCAGAGTAAATTCAAAGATTATAATATCATCATCATTTTCAGCAAAATATGTTATCAACGGAACATAAAAACAAATGTCTACAAACACTGTATTTAGATTTTAGCGGTAACAGTGTTTCCATGTTCACTACGAAGCCTCTGAACGTCCAGATGGGTCATATCTAATAATGATGAAAAGCTGAGAAGCTGTATTTTACCTGAATTTTTCAAGGTATTGATAAGATTAGTGGTTCAGAAGTTATTAACCCTTTTAAGACTGCCATTAGAGCAGGCCGTCTAGTTGTCTTCTTGTTTTCTTTGCAAGGAAAGTGTCAGAAAATGTCTTTATTGCCAATTCTTTTGCACCTTTGTTAACAAAAAGAAATCAACTTCCAATATCTGGCCATTAATTATCATTATTATAAATACTAAATGCTTAAAAAAGTGCATTTTAGTAAAAAAAAATTAAAAAATGGACTTGAAGTTTTTAGCATATTTATTTATTATATTTATATATTATATTAGTATTTATGTCCAGAACGGAACTTTTTGAGATTGAATAAATAAACTTTCAACTATTTTACATGAGCTCAAACATGCTTTTTGGTCTTGAACATTCAGTATTCATATTTTTTGTTATTTTCAGGTGTTTTTTTTAGCCTGTGTGGAAGTCTCCTGTTTGTAATAGAGTCCCACATTGCTGCCATAAAGTGTTATACAGTGTCGGAAAACTCAGGATCTCAGCTTTCCGATGTTTGAATTCTATGAATAGCTTAAACGGTTCAGTAGTTACAGTGAAACAAATGTCTACAAACACTGTATTTAGATTTTAGCGGTAACAGTGTTTCCATGTTCACTACGAAGCCTCTGAACGTCCAAATGGGTCATATCTAATAATGATGAAAAGCTGAGAAGTTGTATTTTACCTGAAGGATTCAATGTATTGATAAGATTAATGGTTCAGAAGTTATTAACCCTTTTAAGACTGCCATTAGAACAGGTCGCCGAGGTGTCTTTATGTTTTCTTTGCAATAAAAGTGTCAGAAAATGTCTTTTATGCCCATTCTTTTGCACCTTTGTTTACAAAAAGAAATCAACTTCCAATATCTGGCCATTAATTATCATTATTATAAATACTAAATGCTTAAAAAAGTGCATTTTAGTAAAAAAAATAAAAAAAAAATAAAAAAAAATGGACTTGAAGTTTTTAGCATATTTATTTATTATATTTATATATTATATTAGTATTTATGTCCAGAACAGGAGTTTTTGAGTTTGAATAAATATAAATAATTAGAGCAGGCCGCCTAGGTGTCTTCAGGTTTTCTTTGCAATAAAAGTGAACATGGCGATGTAATTTAGGGTGTATTCAGACCTACTTTCTTTGGTCCATTTAAAACGGACCAGAGTTTGTTTCCCCGGAAACTTCAGACTTTTCTCATGTGTGAATACAAACATGTGAACTCTGATTCGAACCGAACAAATGGACCAAGTACACCTCGGTCCGTTTCTGTACAGACTCGGGGTCAGTTCACTTCCGGTGTGAATATAATCGTCCTCGAGCTGAAACAAACCAAGGAACCATGCGCCTATTTGTGATTGATGAGCCACTGTAGCCGCGTGGCATTGTGGGTAATCAACAAAAGTGGAAGTAGCCGAGCCGCACGGGTAGTGTTATGACCCTGGGTCATAATCAGTCTATATACAGGGTGGGGAAGCAAAATTTACAATGAACATTTAGTTGTTTTTTCTCAGCAGGCACTACGTCAATTGTTTTGAAACCAAACATATATTGATGTCATAATCATACCTAACACTATTATCCATACCTTTTCAGAAACTTTTGCCCATATGAGTAATCAGGAAAGCAAACGTCAAAGAGTGTGTGATTTGCTGAATGCACTCGTCACACCAAAGGAGATTTCAAAAATAGTTGGAGTGTCCATAAAGACTGTTTATAATGGAAAGAAGAGAATGACTATGAGCAAAACTATTACGAGAAAGTCTGGAAGATACTATTAAAGAAGAATGGGAGAAGTTGTCACCCGAATATTTGAGGAACACTTGCGCAAGTTTCAGGAAGCGTGTGAAGGCAGTTATTGAGAAAGAAGGAGGACACATAGAATAAAAACATTTTTTATTATGTAAATTTTCTTGTGGCAAATAAATTCTCATGACTTTCAATAAACTAATTGGTCATACACTGTCTTTCAATCCCTGCCTCAAAATATTGTAAATTTTGCTTCCCCACCCTGTATGTGTATATGTATATATGTTTTCTGTATAGTGTGTGTTCTTCCCCAGTCCTGTAGGTGTGCTGTGTCTTTTTGTGTGTCTGTTCTGTTTCGTGCAGGAAGCTGAGTGGAAGAACAAGTTTATCCGACCCCTTTAAAAATGGCACCGGATCCGGCTGTTTGCTCTCTCCTTGCCTGCTGCCAGCTTCCAACCGTGTTTCCTGTGTGTGTGATCGTCAGTCATTGTGTGTTTGTGTGTGTTAATTCAGAAATTGTTCATAGTTGTAAATAGCATTATTGTAAATTCGATCCTTTTTTCTGGTCGGGGAGGACGGCTTTTTGGTTTCACGTTTTCTCTTGTTTTTCCGTAGGGAGTTTAGGTTAGTTTTCTGTATTTTATTTCTTGCATTTATTCTGGATTAGGAAATTTAGTTTTGAACACTGAAGAAGATATTTTGTTTGTTGTTTTAGCCGCGCCCTTCCCGAACCCTCCTTCAGTTGTTTAAAAATAAATATTGTGAACTTTAGTTTTTTGACTGATTTGTGTGCTTGGGAACTGGGAGGGGACAAAGTGAGCGTATTATGTACGTCTCTGTAAACCCCTAGGCCGGGACCTAACAGTAGTCAGAGCTAATAGCAGCAGCTGTGAGCTGTGGACAGAAGTGGACCAATGAGGAGATAGAATGTCTCACTGACATTTAGTCAGTGGTCACGTAGGATCTCCATGTTTGTTTTCATCAACACCCACCGTCTCCGATTCACTCGACCCCTGATTTTTCTGTCCAATGCGTGCTTCTGTTTACAAATTTTGGTCCACTAGCAAAAAGTGCAATGAGGACGTGATCTGACCCGAACGAAAAAAAATGAAGTCCACATTCGATCCGAACCAAATAAGTGGACCAAAGGAGAGATAAAGTGCAACTGGGACTCAGTATGTGATCGATGAACCTGGTCGAAGGTGATTACTGATACGTTTAAATAGGAATGAAAAAGAGGAACATGTCTGAAAATTAAATTATTCTAACTTTATGAGGCAACAGTGTAGATAGAAGGACACATGGTAAATATAAACATTAGATGAAAGTGAAATGATTAATATTTTACAGAACTTTACTCAAACTTGCCTTCCAGTTTGAGAATTTGTCTGCAATTGCTGCTCTATAATTTACATCTAATTAAAACAAAAAACATAAGATACAGTAATCACATTAGTTTTTCTTTAAAAACTGATAATTGGCTAAGTTTGATTTAATAAAACTAGAACACCATTCACTGAAAACGACCTTAAAACTAGAAACAAATGCTAAACATTTAAGCAAGCTGTGCTTATTACAAACAACAGGAACAGGTAAAAAAAAAAAAAAAAAAAAAAAGATGAACTAATTATCTTTTATTTGAAAGGATGCACAAGTGGCTGTGATCCTCATTCATCTGTTGACACATTACGCGCATCTTTGTTTTTGCTTGTTATTAGTGAAATCCTGCTCATTATTGATTGAATTATATTATTAAAACAAAGATAAATGTTGAAGCTGGATTTCGTTTTAATGAAAAATACACTTGATAAGATTTTTATTCATTTTGTAGAAAAACACGAGACTCAATTCACACAAGAAAATGCTTTTTAACTTTCTTTAACCCATAAAGACCCAAACAGCCAGTGGTAACCAAAATCATCTACTGATCTGACATGTTTAATAACTTCTGAACCAATACACCAATCAATATGTTGAAATAATTAGTGTAAAATGCAGTTTGTCATATTTTCCTGGTCATCAGATATGACCCATTTGAACACTCAGAGGTTTCGTAGTTACCGTGGAAACACCAGCTTCTACAACATTAATTCACCAGTAAAACCCACAGAGTTGGATCAGTGACAGTGGGTGGAGACACTGGGCTTATGTTCAAGTCATGATATATTTAGCTGAAAAAGTCACGTTTTCTTCATTTTTCTCTATTTCTGATAGAATAACAACTTCAGTCTGAGCTTTTATGAACATCTACAAGATCAGTGAATTAAACATGAAAAAATACCTGATTTTCATTAAAAAAAAAAGCAAAACGCAGAGGATAATATAACAATAAATGGTGATACAGGGTGGGGAAGCAAAATTTACAATGAACATTTAGTTGTTTTTTCTCAGCAGGCACTACGTCAATTGTTTTGAAACCAAACACATATTGATGTCATAATCATACCTAACACTATTATCCATACCTTTTCAGAAACTTTTGCCCATATGAGTAATCAGGAAAGCAAACGTCAAAGAGTGTGTGATTTGCTGAATGCACTCGTCACACCAAAGAGATTTCAAAAATAGTTGGAGTGTCCATAAAGACTGTTTATAATGTAAAGAAGAGAATGACTATGAGCAAAACTATTACGAGAAAGTCTGGAAGATACTATTAAAGAAGAATGGGAGAAGTTGTCACCCCAATATTTGAGGAACACTTGCGCAAGTTTCAGGAAGCGTGTGAAGGCAGTTATTGAGAAAGAAGGAGGACACATAGAATAAAAACATTTTCTATTATGTCAATTTTCTTGTGGCAAATAAATTCTCATGACTTTCAATAAACTAATTGGTCATACACTGTCTTTCAATCCCTGCCTCAAAATATTGTAAATTTTACTTCCCCACCCTGTACATAACGAAGGAAAGGTTAAATAGAAAGAAACATTCGTTTGGGAACTACTGAAAGTAGTGCTGGGTCTTTATGGGTTAAAATGTTTGACAACTTTTCAACCACTAATCCTATCAATATATTAAATTCATTCACATAAAATACAGATTTTTTAGCAGAATCAGATATGACCCATTTGGACGTTCAGACGCTCCATAGTGAACATTTAAACAGTCATTCTTTGCCATGTTAATACATCAATAAAACCCACGCAATTTGATAACTGACAATTTGTTTTATGATGAATTAATGATTTATTTTGTTGAAAATGTGACTTTTGCTCAAGCTGTCTGTAGTCTAATATAATTACCTTCGAATTTAAACTAAACTTTAATGAACATCTACATGTATCAGTAAATCAAATATGCAAATTCAGAGGATTAAAAAAAAAAAAAAGGTGTCAAATCACTAAGAAAAGGTTAGATGTAGAGAAGAATTACCATAAAAATAGTTCCAGGTTTTTATGGGCTAACATTTTGAAGACCGTGATGATTTGCTGATCACAATGATACTGATTAGATTGATCAAATTGACAACACAATTAAATCACCCAATATATGACATTGTTTTATGTGAATATTACTAAATTGTGGTTGTGCAGACTCAGTTGTACTCTTTAAAGCGATCTGTTTTCAGAGCCCCGCTGTTCAGAGTAAAAAGCAAACAAATAATTTAAGGTACCCAAGGTCTGTAAAGCAGGGAAATGCCTGGGAGTTCAACATAAATTACAACTGAAAGAAAATAATTGTTTATAATTGTGATGAACTGAACTTAAATTCCCTCTACGATTATTTCTTTGAAAGTGGATCGTGAGCTTAATTTGTGTTTTTAGTATATTTTGTTTTTCAGACTTTCAGCAAAGACAGTTACAATAATTACCTTTAATCATTTACAACAGTCCTCAGCTACATCATTACAGGGGGATACCAATTAAGTTGAAAGATTGCAAAAAAAAAAAAAAAAAGGGCTTTGGGCACTAATTCTATCAATACATTAAATTCATTCAGATACAATATAGTCTCTAAGATTTTTTAGCAGAATCAGATATGACCCATTTGGACGTTCAGACGCTCCATAGTGAACATTTAAACGCTGTCATTCTTTGTCATGTTAATACATCAATAAAACCCATGGAGTTGGATCAATGACAGTGGGTGGAGACACTTGGTTTTTGTTCAGTTAATGATAGATTTTTATGGAAAAAGTCACTTTTTCTTGTTTTTTACATAATATCCTTCAACTTTAATTTGAGCTTTATTGAACATCTACATCAGTGGTGTCAAACTCATTTTCCACAGCCCAATTTAATCTGAAGTGGGCTGGACCAGTAAAATAATAGCATGATAACCAATAAATAATGACAACTCCAAATTGTTTTAGTGCAAAAAATAACATTCAATTATGCCAATATTTACTTTTATAAACTATTCAAATAAAGAGGATGTGAATAACCTGAAAAAAATGAAATTTATTAAGAAATGTTAAGTACAATTTTATTAAAATTATGCCTCGACTTATCATTTATATTTATATACATGTGCGTTACAGATCAGAAATGCAAAGGCACAAAACATTTAGTAACAGGCAGAATATTGTTAAAATTGCAATTAATTTTCTTTAGACATTTCAGGTTGTTCATATTTGTTCAGGTTATTCACATTTTATTGTAAAAGGATAGTTTGTACCTGTACATATTTTCATAATTTAATGTTTTTTGCACTAAATCAAAGAGAAAAAAATGGTGTTGTTATTATTTATAGGTTATTATGATTTTATTTTTGAGTTTGATGCCCTAACTTGCACTTTGCAAATTCATCCCGGACTGGAACCTTTGGCGGGTCGGTTTTGGCCCCCGGGCCGCATGTTTGACACCTGTGATCTGTATGATCAGTGAAATAAATATAGGAAAATACCTGATTTTCACTGAAAAAACACAAAATACAGAGGATAATATAATAATATATGGTGATAAATCACTTAAGTAAAGCTAAACAGAGAGAAAAAATTATTTGGAAAGTGCCACAAAAGTAGAACTGGGTCTTTATAGGTTAAATATTTTTGTTTTGTTGTTCTTTTCTTTTTTTGCAGAGCTTTTATGAATACACTTCCCACACTTCTCTGATGGTATTAAATTCAGCCTTACTTCTCTGGAATCGAGTGCAGCAAAAGGCGCCCAGCGTCCCCAACAGGATGGAAAGGGCGAGGAAAGCGCCCACCGCCACGCCGATGATGACAGCCAGCCTCAGAGTCTCTGCACAAACACAACAAGACGGTTCAGAAGGACTCCCTCCTTTTCTTTAGCTCTTTCTCGCTCACACACAATAACGCAGCAGCACACATTTTGTTTTATTATTTATGAGGCCGGTGTTTACTCTTTATAGGCTAAGAACTATTACCATCAACACACAGGCCTCTGCCAAGCCTTTCTTCGATATGATTCTGTGGATATCATGATAGGAGCTCTGGAAAGGTTCCAGCTGGAAATTGTGCGTCCCTAAGTGGGTTTGACAGGCTGGTCAGGAGACATAATTCAAGTGAAGCGCTTTAAAAAGGCAGCTTATAGTTTGACCTTCTGAGATTTGGAAGTGGTGTTAAAAATAAGCTCAGTCCAGCTGTTTGTTAGAAATATCTTTTTTTAGGAACAGCAAGTTATTTCAGTCCTAAAAGATGAGAAAATAAACCACAAATATGTTAAATAAGTAAAATCTCCAACTCCTATGCTATCTTAACCCTTTCATGCGTGAATTATGAGAACCTTAATCAAGATTTCTTTTCCTGAGTGTTTTTATTCCTCTTTAGGCATGAAAAAAAAAACAAAAAAACAATGTGATTGAATTTTTTTTTTTTTTAAATCAACCTGTTTTTCATGGAGTTACAAAAATGTCCACTCAGCTACACCATGAATTTTATTCTTGAAGCAAAGAAACATGTATTTAAAACCCAATATCATAAAGTGATATGACAACAGTGAAATGAAACCACGTTTAACCTTCATCCTACCATGACAGTTTACATACAAAACTTACCAAGTGGGGTCTTTTATGACCCCAGTCTTATTTTGGATGCAATTCAGTATGAATTGAAAAAAATTGTCATGATATGTCACTTAGTCAAATAGTTAGTATGCAGCAATGTAACCAAAGTATAAAAATACATTTTGTAGTGATGTTTATTGTGAAATGGTCAATGGAACAATCAACCAACAACTAATCTGACAAATGCTTGTGCAGCAGTATTTCGAGCAGGTCTACCTCTCAAAGCCATATTTCACTGTAAAGGAAAAGAATATCATGTTACAGATAGATTATTACAGGTAAGTATGTTAGAAAACATCTGTGTCATCAGACACATACTGCCAATTTGGGAAAAAAATGTTGGGGTCATCCATGACCCCGGACACTCAGTTCATCATAACAAGTTCAGTTGATGTGATGATCCAAAACTTTTTACAATACAAACACCGGATGACACCAAGGAACAAACTCCTGAAACCATGAATAAATGTTTCAGTTTAACACACAATGACACACATGAAACAACGTCTGGGGTCATAAATGACCCCGCTTGGTAGGATGAAGGTTAATGCAGCTAATCTGATGTTCTCTCACATTTTAACATATTCTAATACTAGTTATTACTCACTTCATGGAGATAATATGCAAAAAATAAATATTAATAATTGATTTCCACTCAAGAACCAGTCAAGAACAGCAAAGTTACGGTAATGGTATGAATTGCAGTTTATGAGATGATGCATAAGTGTCCACTGTGTTGGTTGATATGGAACTAAAACAACAAAACCCATGAATATACAAGAGTAAAGCTGTAGAGTAACTGTCCACTGTAGTGACCACTATGCATGAAAGGGTTAACGTAGCACAAAAATGACTCCCTTGAATTTCTGATCACACCCAACAGAATTTACGCCTTTCATAGATAAAACTGAGTGACCTTTACCTGATAAAGAGCTTTAACTCGGAGCTATTGAACTATTCTGCAATAATCTCACACTCATTTCTACCAGGAATCAGACCGACCTCGTTCAGCGTCTATTAACACCAAACCTATAAAGCAGATCCGAACCTACATGCGTAACATATTCATGCTGTTATTACTGAGGTGTCGGGGAGGTTTTTAATAAACCGAGCTCTCAAATGACTGATTATTACCTTCAAATGTGATGGTTTCTCAGCACCACTGAGTATGCTCTAGAAACAATTATTTTTCTCCGAGTGATAATTTGTACATGCTAATTAACATGAGCTACGCTAACAGATCTGGTAACTTATGTCAAAGTCGTTCACCTCATTTGTTCAAATACTCGCAACATTCATGCTAACATTTCCCTGACAAGCAACCTTTCGGAAAGCTGAGAATAATGACTCCGCTCTCCCAAGAAATGATACCTGTGGTCATTTATTAAAGGAGCACTCCACCCATTCATTCGACAAATGAAGGTCAAGTCATTCAGCTTGTAAAAACAGATATAAAATGTCTTCTGTGGCCCCGGTGGGAGCTTTTTCTGAAAAATAACCTCTGTGAAGTCAAAAGGGTTATTTCAGCTTCAACTGTTTAACTAAAAAGCCTGTGTTGAGTTATCGGATTAAAAGATGTGGGAAATAAAAAAAAAAAAAAAAAACGCAGAGTGGATTTAATACAAGATGCCGCTGTGTTGCATCATGGGAAAAGTCTGCTCTGTCGTCTTCTGAACTGATACAAGGACATATCAGATAAACAAAATCAGATCAGAGGACTCGGAACAAAACATTTACAGCAAATTACACAGTGAAAAATGCACTCCCTGGTTATTTTAATATATGACAACATTAGATGCCAATTTTATGCAAACAAAGTTACAAAAAAACTATTTAAGTCGATTTTAAAAAGTGTTTATTGATCTATTACATACCAAGTACCTCTGTTTTTATACCAGAAGTACATATCTATATTAAACTGAGTTATTTGTTTGAAGTATTTTATTTATTTTTCAAGAAATGTGAGAATAAAAAAACTGCTAATTGGTTGCAATATATTGATCATTGAGGTTATATTTTTAACCCTTTCATGCATACTGGTCACTATAGTGGACAGCTATTCTACAGCTGTTTTCTAGTATATTCACGGGTTTTGTTGTTTTAATTCCATATCAGCCAACACAGTGGACGCTTATGCACCATCCCACACACTGCAATTCATACCATTACTGTAACTTTGCTGTTCTTGATAAACCTGATCTGCACTAACATGTTTGAGTGTAAATCAATTGCTACTTGTTAAGAGCCTGTAATTAACAGTTTTCGTCAACAAAAAGATCTCCGTGAAGTGAGTAATAACTAGTATTAGAGTATGTTATAGAACATCAGATTAGCTGCATTAAAAATGTGTTTTCACACTTTATCTCTTTCTGATATTGTGTTTTAAATACAGGTTTCTTTGCTTCTAAAATTAAACACATAGTGTCCAGCTGAGTGGACATTTTTATAAATTCATGAAAAATAGGTTCAGTAAAAAAAAATGTAATCACATTGTTTTTTTCATGCCTAAAGAGGAATAAAAACACTGAGGAAAAAATCTTGACTAAAGTTTTCATAATTCATGCATCAAAGGGTTAAAGTGATCATTCTGAGATCTGGTCAAAGTAAAACAGCAGTGAAATAATGTGAAAATACAAGAGCGTAGTCCAGTGTTTTTCAACCTTGGGGTCGCCTGGAATTCAAATGGGGTTGCTTGAAATTTCTAGTAATTGATAAAAATAAAAATAAAAACTTACTAATAAAGAATATATGTTGAGTTGAGAGAGACAATCCCAGTCCATAAAACATGACAAACTGAAGCTGAAACTGAAGCACTGCGGTACTGTTTATCTTTCAAATGTTCATTGTGGTCGGTTTCAGATGCTGCAGCTCTTTCATAATTCATAGTTTCAGTTCTTGTTTGTTCAGTATTAATTGTCAGCCTTGTAAATCCAAGCTGGACTGACTGTACATATCCTGACCAAGGAAAATCAAATTCTCACTTTGTGCAGTAATCTACACCTGGCTTTTCTGCCTCTGTCCATAATAATATACATTATATAAACTAAATGTCATCTAAAATTAACATTATTTGCAACATAGTATAGCAAATTATTACATGATCAAAAACAAATAAATTTTAGCAAAAAAAGGTCTCCATTTTGAACGTCTGGGGTCGCCAGAAATTTGTGATGTTAAAATGGGGTCAGTTTTCATTGTTGTTGCTGTTGTGGATTTCTATTTTGCTCAATCTCAGATTCTGAAAGAATGTCAAGGTTCTACCATGTTGTATTTTAATGGCTGATGTTGATCTCTCCTGAATATTGTGGTCCCTGTGGCCTTGGACTTGAAACAACCATGGACTACTACCCCCATTAAGACTGAGATGTGTATATATATATATATATATATATATATATATATATATATATATATATATATATATATGTGTGTGTGTGTGTGTGAACATATATATATATATATATATATATATATATATATATATATATATATATATATATATATATATATATATATATATGTGTGTGTGTGTGTGTGTGTGTGTGTGTGTGTGTATATATATATATATATATATATATATATACACACACACATATATTTCTGTTATATAATGATTTTTTACAATGCACTGTATGGCTACACATATGAAATCTAAATAAAAAGAAGTTCAAAAAAAAAAAAAAAAAAAAAATGGGGTCAGGAGCCACAGAAGGTTGGGAACCACTGACGTAGTCCCATTCTCATGTTTCTATGGTATCAATATCTCCATGTTGTTTCTGTTTTCCAAACATACCGTTACAAATAAAACATTAAATCAGTGTAATGTGCAAACATGCACAAGTATCTTCATGTTCTTCATGTAGCACTAAACTGTAAGTACAGAGGCAGGAGTCCTAGGAGGCTTTTCTGGAAATCGTACTGGTTATTTTAAGGGATAATGACAAACCCACATTGTCAAAATTATATCAGTCCAGATTCTAAATAAAACTCTGGATCCACTGGTTCTGCTTTCTACTGCTGTAACAGCGCATGTAGGTGCAAAGAATCTAAAACTCATACTGCCGAGCTGTAATGTATCTAATCATTGTTATTATCGGAAATAACTCCAGTGATGTATGCACTGCTATGTAGATGCAGTACACTGTGAGGAGTGTTAAATGTCACTTTAATTGGTGTCTAAATAGGCATGCATAAAAAATGCTGAACTTGAACACCAAGCACCAGCAGGTTTCAATCAGGCTCCTCCAGCTCATTAGGACCAACATTTGTCTCTGTGAGGCTTTAATCACAAAGTAATGGGGTCCGTGAGGGTCTTTGTGCTTTCTTTGGCTGATCTATAGTTGTTGTCACCTTGTTCTTTGAGGCGGATGATCTCGGTGTCAGAGCCAAAGCTGTTCCACGCTGTGCAGTTGTAAATAGTCTGGAAATCAGCAGGGACGATGTTACTCATGGTCAGCGTGGAGATCACTCCCTCTTCGGTGCTCACTGTCTCCACCGTGTAGCGCCCTGATGTCCCCGACTCCAGCACCGTCTCCTTCCAGGACCAGGCCTGAGGATCACCATGCACATGTTAAACTCTGACCACTGATCCAAACATCAGCTGGAGTTCACTATGAAGCATCTCTGGCAGAATTTTCAACCCTGTTACAAGATTCTAGTTCTGCAAACCATTAATATGTATAATGTTCATGTTTCTGAATCGTAACATGTACCTGTAGGGATGGGAATCGATAAGAATGTAATGATTCCGATTCCTTTATCGATTTTGCTTATCGATCAGATTCCTTATCGATTCTCATTGGGTGAGGGAATAAAACAGTACAAACGTGTGTGTTTGCATTAACTGTCTTTTAGATTTCCATCTCTGCACAGAAAATATAACTTATACAGTATGTACAAATAATAAGAACAAAAAATGTTTGGGAAGAAATGCTTCTCGGACCAAAAAAGAGTTTGTTCGAGGTGCTCTTTGGAAAAAGGGATTCAAAAAGTATTTATCACACTGGAAGACAAATCCAAGGCACTTTCTTTCAACATTAAAATGCCTTTATTATCATGGCATGGTCATATCTGGACCTAAAAAACTTCAACGCGTTTCGGCTTCAAGCCTTCTTCAGGAAGTCAAACACTGAAGAAGGCTTGAAGCCGAAACGCGTTGAAGTTTTTTAGGTCCAGATATGACCATGCCATGATAATAAAGGCATTTTAATGTTGAAAGAGAGTGCCTTGGATTTTTCTTCCAGTGTGATAAATAATAATAATAACAGTTGACGGCGGGCACAGTTCGGTGGAGCATCGTACAGTGAAAGTGAAACTTAAGACACTTTACTAATTCCTCTATGTCTCCCATTGTTGTGCACCTCATTTCCTTTCCCCTACTTTTGAAAACTATTATTTGAGGGGGCAGGACATTTGTTGCCTGCACCAGAACTGGGCCCGGGATAACAGCCTGGTGTTCGCTCTGCCGCTACATTCACAAGTGTCACTAAGCAGCGTATCAAATACGTGACATTCCTGTAAATGAATCACATGCTGTGGACAAATGTCTGAGCATATTGGAGGGATTTCACCCTTTTGAAGAAATGGAAGCTTTGCAAGTGTTCCAAGTGGACCTAGTGTCATCTTTTTGGACCATTTCTGCCTCAACGTCGTGTTGGCTACGTTCTTACCAAAACAATGCAGCCTGCGTGTGACGTCATCACGCATGCACAATGAAGGCAGAATCGTTAAGCAGGCAGGCAAATGATTCCAAGGAACTGAGCTACTCAGAACCAGTTCTCAAAAAGAACCGGTTCTCGTTTCCCATCCCTAGTGTACCTGTACTGGTAATGCTTACAACATTAATTTGGCTTTGTGTATTACTTATAAAGCAAAAGAGGTGCAAATTCAGTAAAAAATCAACATAAATGCACCAAACTGGACCTTTTTATTACATAAATTACATGCGGGGGCAGAACTTACACTGCAAAAATCAAAATCTTACCAAGTGTATTTTTCTCATTTCTAGTCAAAATATCTCATCACACTTAAAATAAGACATAATCACCTAAAGAGTAACTTTTTAAAGAGATATAAGAACTTATTTTTAGACAATAGATCTCAAAAATCTGATTTTAAGAAATCTTATCAAGATAATTTTCACTTGTTCCATTGACAGATTTTTTTGCTTGAATTAAGCAAAAAAAAAAATCTTGAATTAAGCAAAAAATCTGCCAATGGAACAAGTGAAAATTATCTTGGTAAGACTTCTTGAAATCAGATTTTCAAGATCTATTGTGTAAAAATAAGTTCTTCTGTCTCACTGAAAAGTTACTCTTTAGGTGATTATGTCTTATTTTAAGTGTGATGAGATATTTTGACTAGAAATGAGAAAAATACACTTGGTAAGATTTAGATTTTTTTTTCCCAGTGTATGGGGAGCAGCCATTGCCAACCAGAAGTGACGTAGCAGTGTTGTTTCCGGGTGATCACTGTGAGTAAACAAGCAGCAGTCAGTGAGCAAGACTGAGTAGAAAGCAAGTGTTTGCGTTTATTGTCGCCAATAATGTGTCATCTTAGACCGCTGTCTGCTGCATGGGGTCATCGCAGCCCAGACAATTGATAATACGACGAGTCTGCGTCACTACTAGTGCTGGAACAGCCCGTAAAGGAGGTAACATATCGCTGACCATGTCTGACTGATGGAGCAGTGACTTAGTACTCATGCGTACTTGATTTATCTTAAGTTACCTGACAGAACCACTAGCATTATACATGATTTTTTGAAATAGCTAGCAATGAAAATTCACTCCAGGTACCCTTTAACATTAATAGTCAGCAGAATGTTTGTGTCTGGGAATTTGTTTGGGCCTAGGACACATCCTGACTCTTGTTAGGTTTAGGGAATTAAAGCACTTTGGTTAGCGTTAGGAAAAGGTTGTGAGTAAAATTTTTGCTTGTGGTGTCAGCTGCCCTTTTCCCACCAACATTCCCAGGAACATTTATTACCAGGGATTTATGTACCTAGGTAATAGAAGTCCTATAAATCTGTGTGGTTTACAATTCTACCTCAAAGTTCTTGGAAATGTATTCAAATCAGGCTTGGTTGTTCCAAGTCAAATTTGACAAATTTGTTCAATGAGGTCCAGGTTCTTGTGAATCTATTAGCTGAATATACTCTTCAGTGTATTCAAATGGAAGGACAGATGATTGCAGTGCACTTGAAGGAGTGAGACGAACACGCTCGGCTTGATAAATGGACCTTGTCGTTGTTCGTCCATTTCAAGTAACTTCTCTTCTTTTGCTCCATTTTCCAAATGACTAAAACACAAATGAGCCAAAGCTTTTAGAAACAGAATGACATTTGTAGCATCACACTGACTATAATGGGTGAACGTAAGTGCAGAACGCTTCAAGTGTTTTCCACCAATCAGCGTTCTTCAGCCCCGCCCCCAAGAATTCTGGGGGAATCTGAAAACTCCTACGCCCCACTAGGGAGTTTTTTTCAAAAACGTTTGCAGCTGAGGGGAAGTTTTGGTGGAAGGTTTTTCAATATTCCTGGTAAAATTCCTGTGGTGGAAAATGGGCAACAGTAAATCATTGAGTAAAAAACACTATCATGTTGATGTACACCAGGGGTCTTGAAATCATTTTCTTTCAGGGGCCACATTCAGCCTGATTTGATCTCAACTGGGCCGGACCAGTAAAATAATAGCAGCATAACCTAGAAATAATCACAACTCCAAATTTTTGT
This sequence comes from Sphaeramia orbicularis, assembly GCF_902148855.1. Taxonomy (NCBI): domain Eukaryota; kingdom Metazoa; phylum Chordata; class Actinopteri; order Kurtiformes; family Apogonidae; genus Sphaeramia; species Sphaeramia orbicularis. The sequence goes on from NC_043970.1 coordinate 16,225,450, forward strand.
TTTAGTGCAAAAAAACCCTATCAAATTATGAAAATACTTACTTTTATAAGCTATCCAAACAAAAAAGATGTGAATAACCTGAAAAACTGAAATGTATTAAGAAAAATAAGTGCAATTTTAACAATATTATGCCTCAATTTATCATTTATACATGTGCATTATGGATTGGATCTACAAAGACACAACACTTTTCTTTAGATATTTCAGGTTGTTCATATTTGTTCTATAAATAATCACAACTCCAAATTTTTGTCTTTGTGTTAGTGCAAAAAAACCCTATTAAATTATGAAAATACTTACTTTTATAAACTATCCAAACGAAAAAGATGTGAATAACCTGAAAAACTGAAATGTATTAAGAAAAATAAGTGCAATTTTAACAATATTCTGCCTCAATTTATCATTTATACATGTGCATTATGGATTGGATCCTACAAAGACACAACACTTTTCTTTAGACATTTCAGGTTGTTCATATTTGTTCTATAAATAATCACAACTCCAAATTTTTGTCTTTGTTTTAGTGCAAAAACCCCTATTAAATTATGAAAATACTTACTTTTATAAACTATCCAAACAAAAAAGATGTGAATAACCTGAAAAAACCGAAATGTATTAAGAAAAATAAGTGCAATTTTACCAATATTCTGCCTCAATTTATCATTTATACATGTGCATTATGGATTGGATCTACAAAGACACAACACTTTTCTTTAGACATTTCAGGTTGTTCATATTTGTTCTATAAATAATCACAACTCCAAATTTTTTTCTTTGTTTTAGTGCAAAAAGCCCTATTAAATTATGAAAATGCTTAGTTTTATAAACTATCCAAATAAAAAAGATGTGAATAACCTGAAAAAACTGAAATCTATTAAGAAAAATAAGTGCAATTTTACCAATATTCTGCCTCAATTTATCATTTATACATGTGCATTATGGATTGGATCTACAAAGACACAACACTTTTCTTTAGATATTTCAGGTTGTTCATATTTGTTCTATAAATAATCACAACTCCAAATTTTTGTCTGTTTTAGTGCAAAAAAAACCTATTAAATTATGAAAATACTTACTTTTATAAACTATCCAAACAAAAAAGATGTGAATAACCTGAAAAAACCGAAATGTATTAAGAAAAATAAGTGCAATTTTAACAATATTATGCCTCAATTTATCATTTATACATGTGCATTATGGATTGGATCTACAAAGACACAACACTTTTCTTTAGATATTTCAGGTTGTTCATATTTGTTCTATAAATAATCACAACTCCAAATTTTTGTCTTTGTTTTAGTGCAAAAAAACCCTATTAAATTATGAAAATACTTACTTTTATAAACTATCCAAACAAAAAAGATGTGAATAACCTGAAAAAACTTAAATGTATTAAGAAAAATAAGTGCAATTTCAACAATATTCTGGCTCAATTTATCATTTATACATGTGCATTATGGATTGGATCTACAAAGACACAACACTTTTCTTTAGACATTTCAGGTTGTTCATATTTGTTCTATAAATAATCACAACTCCAAATTTTTGTCTTTGTTTTAGTGCAAAAAAACCCTATTAAATTATGAAAATACTTACTTTTATAAACTATCCAAACAAAAAAGATGTGAATAACCTGAAAAACTGAAATGTATTAAGAAAAATAAGTGCGATTTTAACAATATTATGCCTAAGTTTATCATTTATACATGTGCATTATGGAGTGGATCTACAAAGACACAACATTTTTCTTTAGACATTTCAGGTTGTTCATATTTGTTCTATAAATAATCACAACTCCAAATTTTTGTCTTTGTTTTAGTGCAAAAGAACCCTATTAAATTATGAAAATACTTACTTTTATAAACTATCCAAACAAAAAAGATGTGAATAACCTGAAAAAACCGAAATGTATTAAGAAAAATAAGTGCAATTTTACCAATATTCTGCCTCAATTTATCATTTATACATGTGCATTATGGATTGGATCTACAAAGACACAACACTTTTCTTTAGATATTTCAGGTTGTTCATATTTGTTCTATAAATAATCACAACTCCAAATTTTTGTCTTTGTTTTAGTGCAAAAGAACCCTATTAAATTATGAAAATACTTACTTTTATAAACTATCCAAACAAAAAAGATGTGAATAACCTGAAAAAAACTTAAATGTATTAAGAAAAATAAGTGCGATTTTGACAATATTATGCCTAAGTTTATCATTTAGACATGTGCATTATGGATCGGATCTACAAAGACACAACACTTTTCTTTAGAAATTTCAGGTTGTTCATATTTGTTCTATAAATAATCACAACTCCAAATTTTTGTCTTTGTTTTAGTGCAAAAAAACCCTATTAAATTATGAAAATACTTACTTTTATAAACTATCCAAACAAAAAAGATGTGAATAACCTGAAAAAACCGAAATGTATTAAGAAAAATAAGTGCAATTTTACCAATATTCTGCCTCAATTTATCATTTATACATGTGCATTATGGAGTGGATCTACAAAGACACAACATTTTTCTTTAGACATTTCAGGTTGTTCATATTTGTTCTATAAATAATCACAACTCCAAATTTTTGTCTTTGTTTTAGTGCAAAAAAAACCTATTAAATTATGAAAATACTTACTTTTATAAACTATCCAAACAAAAAAGATGTGAATAACCTGAAAAAACCGAAATGTATTAAGAAAAATAAGTGCAATTTTAACAATATTATGCCTCAATTTATCATTTATACATGTGCATTATGGATTGGATCTACAAAGACACAACACTTTTCTTTAGATATTTCAGGTTGTTCATATTTGTTCTATAAATAATCACAACTCCAAATTTTTGTCTTTGTTTTAGTGCAAAAAAACCCTATTAAATTATGAAAATACTTACTTTTATAAACTATCCAAACAAAAAAGATGTGAATAACCTGAAAAAAACTTAAATGTATTAAGAAAAATAAGTGCAATTTCAACAATATTCTGGCTCAATTTATCATTTATACATGTGCATTATGGATTGGATCTACAAAGACACAACACTTTTCTTTAGACATTTCAGGTTGTTCATATTTGTTCTATAAATAATCACAACTCCAAATTTTTGTCTTTGTTTTAGTGCAAAAAAAACCCTATTAAATTATGAAAATACTTACTTTTATAAACTATCCAAACAAAAAAGATGTGAATAACCTGAAAAACTGAAATGTATTAAGAAAAATAAGTGCGATTTTAACAATATTATGCCTAAGTTTATCATTTATACATGTGCATTATGGAGTGGATCTACAAAGACACAACATTTTTCTTTAGACATTTCAGGTTGTTCATATTTGTTCTATAAATAATCACAACTCCAAATTTTTGTCTTTGTTTTAGTGCAAAAGAACCCTATTAAATTATGAAAATACTTACTTTTATAAACTATCCAAACAAAAAAGATGTGAATAACCTGAAAAAAACCGAAATGTATTAAGAAAATAAGTGCAATTTTACCAATATTCTGCCTCAATTTATCATTTATACATGTGCATTATGGAGTGGATCTACAAAGACACAACATTTTCTTTAGATATTTCAGGTTGTTCATATTGTTCTATAAATAATCACAACTCCAAATTTTTGTCTTTGTTTTAGTGCAAAAGAACCCTATTAAATTATGAAAATACTTACTTTTATAAACTATCCAAACAAAAAAGATGTGAATAACCTGAAAAAAACTTAAATGTATTAAGAAAAATAAGTGCGATTTTGACAATATTATGCCTAAGTTTATCATTTAGACATGTGCATTATGGATCGGATCTACAAAGACACAACACTTTTCTTTAGAAATTTCAGGTTGTTCATATTTGTTCTATAAATAATCACAACTCCAAATTTTTGTCTTTGTTTTAGTGCAAAAAAACCCTATTAAATTATGAAAATACTTACTTTTATAAACTATCCAAACAAAAAGATGTGAATAACCTGAAAAACCGAAATGTATTAAGAAAAATAAGTGCAATTTTACCAATATTCTGCCTCAATTTATCATTTATACATGTGCATTATGGAGTGGATCTACAAAGACACAACATTTTTCTTTAGACATTTCAGGTTGTTCATATTTGTTCTATAAATAATCACAACTCCAAATTTTTGTCTTTGTTTTAGTGCAAAAAAACCCTATTAAATTATGAAATACTTACTTTTATAAACTATCCAAACAAAAAAGATGTGAATAACCTGAAAAAAACGAAATGTATTAAGAAAAATAAGTGCAATTTTAACAATATTATGCCTCAATTTATCATTTATACATGTGCATTATGGATTGGATCTACAAAGACACAACACTTTTCTTTAGATATTTCAGGTTGTTCATATTTGTTCTATAAATAATCACAACTCCAAATTTTTGTCTTTGTTTTAGTGCAAAAAAACCCTATTAAATTATGAAAATACTTACTTTTATAAACTATCCAAACAAAAAAAGATGTGAATAACCTGAAAAAAACGAAATGTATTAAGAAAAATAAGTGCAATTTTAACAATATTATGCCTCAATTTATCATTTATACATGTGCATTATGGATTGGATCTACAAAGACACAACACTTTTCTTTAGACATTTCAGGTTGTTCATATTTGTTCTATAAATAATCACAACTCCAAATTTTTGTCTTTGTTTTAGTGCAAAAAAACCCTATTAAATTATGAAAATACTTACTTTTATAAACTATCCAAACAAAAAAGATGTGAATAACCTGAAAAAACCGAAATGTATTAAGAAAAATAAGTGCGATTTTGACAATATTATGCCTAAGTTTATCATTTATACATGTGCATTATGGATCGGATCTACAAAGACACAACACTTTTCTTTAGAAATTTCAGGTTGTTCATATTTGTTCTATAAATAATCACAACTCCAAATTTTTGTCTTTGTTTTAGTGCAAAAAAACCCTATTAAATTATGAAAATACTTACTTTTATAAACTATCCAAACAAAAAAGATGTGAATAACCTGAAAAACTGAAATGTATTAAGAAAAATAAGTGCGATTTTAACAATATTATGCCTAAGTTTATCATTTATACATGTGCATTATGGAGTGGATCTACAAAGACACAACATTTTTCTTTAGACATTTCAGGTTGTTCATATTTGTTCTATAAATAATCACAACTCCAAATTTTTGTCTTTGTTTTAGTGCAAAAGAACCCTATTAAATTATGAAAATACTTACTTTTATAAACTATCCAAACAAAAAAGATGTGAATAACCTGAAAAAACCGAAATGTATTAAGAAAAATAAGTGCAATTTTACCAATATTCTGCCTCAATTTATCATTTATACATGTGCATTATGGATTGGATCTACAAAGACACAACATTTTTCTTTAGATATTTCAGGTTGTTCATATTTGTTCTATAAATAATCACAACTCCAAATTTTTGTCTTTGTTTTAGTGCAAAAGAACCCTATTAAATTATGAAAATACTTACTTTTATAAACTATCCAAACAAAAAAGATGTGAATAACCTGAAAAAACTTAAATGTATTAAGAAAAATAAGTGCGATTTTGACAATATTATGCCTAAGTTTATCATTTAGACATGTGCATTATGGATCGGATCTACAAAGACACAACACTTTTCTTTAGAAATTTCAGGTTGTTCATATTTGTTCTATAAATAATCACAACTCCAAATTTTTGTCTTTGTTTTAGTGCAAAAAAAACCCTATTAAATTATGAAAATACTTACTTTTATAAACTATCCAAACAAAAAAGATGTGAATAACCTGAAAAAACCGAAATGTATTAAGAAAAATAAGTGCAATTTTACCAATATTCTGCCTCAATTTATCATTTATACATGTGCATTATGGATTGGATCTACAAAGACACAACAATTTTCTTTAGACATTTCAGGTTGTTCATATTTGTTCAGGTTATTCACATTTTATTGTTACAGGATAGTTTGTAAATGTCAGTATTTTCATAATTTCATGTTATTTTTTGCACTAAAACAAAGACAAAAATTCAAAGTTGTCATTATTTATAGACATAATGTAATATATTCTTCACATCAAACTGAGAAGAAAACATGGAGTCATTATTTTTTGTAGGTTTTTATGCTGTTATTTTACTGTAGATCATATTGGTCTGTATGTGGAACCGGAACTAAAATGAGTTCGACAGCCTTGATTGTGGAATTTTTGCACTTTGCAAATTCATCCCACGGGCCGGATCGGAACCTTTGGAAATCTTTGGGACCTTTGGCATTTGGCCCCCGGGCCACATGTTTGAGACTCCTGATGTACACTGATGTAGAAATGTTGCTAACAAACAAATGTGTAAAATATTGCTAACAGATTAGAATGACTGACACATCTCATATATCTGTATTTCTTTAGATAAACATGTCTTTCAGCTCATGGACAGAGCCAGCTCCCCACAAATTCTCCTACACAACACATTAAGAGATAATTCATGCTGCCCACGGTGGGCAGCATGAATTATCTCTTAATGTCTTCTAATTATCCCTTAATGTGAAGAAATCAAACTTCCTCATTTTTACAGGCGAAAGTAAGAAGTAGCTCGACTGCACTAATTATTGATGCATATGAAATCTCACTGGTCCAGTCCACCGAACGCCCTGCTGTCTTAATTGGTATAAAGTTTAACTGCTGAGATTAAAACTCATTTAGGTTCCTGAAAAGTCACAGAATCTCTTGGCATTATCGAAAAATATTAAAATTTCAAGTGCAACTGAGAAGACGCTCAACTGTGTGGACTTTAAATTAATTTGTTGGGAGTTTGTTACCTCCGCCAAGGAGGTTATGTTTTTGCCAGGGTTGTTTGTCTGCCCGTTAGTGTGCACCATAACTCAAAAAGTTATGGACAGATTTTGATGAAATTTTCAGGGTTTGTTGGAAATGGGATAAGGAAGAAATGATTAATTTTTGGGGGTGATCCGGAAGAAGTCCTGGATTCTGGATCACTTTGAAATTTTCGTTAACATTGTGGTAAATGGGGCCAAAATTTTCATTTCCCAATATCTCGCTTAATTATTGACCAAAACTCATGAAATTTTACTCAGGAATTGACAATGGGGTCCTCTATCACATTTCAAAGGCTGATCCGGATCTGTTCCAGAAGGCGGATTTTATTTTACAAAATAAATGTAGGATTTGTATCACCGATTATGTGGGGAATTTTTGCGCTTGGCGGAGGTCTGCGCTCTCCGAGTGCTTTTCTAGTTGTTATTCAGTTAAAACCAGGAACCTTAAATGTGTGTCTTTATAAGTGCAACAGCAAAATGTCGGCATTGTTTAAAGTCCCCAAAACTCCTTTTTTTCTTCCTTTTGTTCAATTTTGACTAATGAGATGCGCACTGACCCGGTCTCCCCAACAGGAAAATGAATTAGCAAATGGAAGCAGGGCTGAAGGTACTCACGATGCGGTCCGGAGGGGGGGTGCTGCGGATGAAACACTTGATCTGACCCTTCTCTCCATAGAGCGCCTGCTGGGTCTGGGTGCTAGAGATAGTGGGAGGACCTGTGGAAGCACAGCCAAGGCAGAAACACTCAATCATCACAATAAAAAACTTGGCTATACATCTTCCTGGCGATCGCAGCACATGCATTAACTGTTCCGAGAGGGGCAGCGCCAAGGGCAGAGCCATGCTCAGGTCCCATTAACAGTAAAACCTCAGAGACGTTATTTATTTGCTGGTTTTAATTGGTTTTGCTCAGGTTTGATGCAGGGCTGTGGTGCAGGATAAACCAGCCTAAATTCAATTTACCTATGAGATAGGGTTTAGTCATCTTTATAGGACTCTGTGGGTTTTTCTGATGTAAATCTGCAGTATAGATCACATTAACTGAACTAACGGATCCACTGGATGTTATATAGCCTATGGAAATATTATATAAGTAAAAAAACAAAACAAAACATGGCTCTATCTATGAGGTTAAATATTCTAACCATTCAAAGACAAGGAGTCTAATGCAATAACACAAGACACAAAGACAGACTGATGGGGAACCACTTCAGATCACAGTGAGTTACCATGGTGACGCTGAAGAAACCCAGCATCCAGCATGATCAGCTAAGACTTATTATACTTTGTTTTCCACTACAAAGAAAACAAACTAAGTATAAAAGAAATTCAAGTCCAATCCCTCCCAGGTTTATTATGGGGGGCTGCTGGTTTTATAGATCTCTAAATGTGGGCTGCAGGTTATGATACGCAGTGTGTTTTTACTGGAAAAACACCAAACAGAGTTGTCAACTGATTTAAAATATTTTTTTTTAAAAATCAGCAATTAATCCCACTAATTAATCCCTTTTTCACATCGAGAGTGGCGGCTGTAATAATGGATATGAAAATGTTAAGAGTCAAAGATTTAATGTGGAATCAACACAAACAAAACAAGTGGTGCCAGGCACAACAAACCCCGCCCCTCGCACATATTGTAGCTTATTTTAGCATCGATCCAGCTGATGTCATGTCTATGCGTGTGTTGATGTCAGAATTGCCTCTATATGTGTGCCAAAATTGAAATAAATTGAAACAAAATTGATGTTTTTGTAGACATTTGAAAATTTGTTCATTTTTAGTAAATGAGGAAAAATAAAAGATTAAAAAAATTCATAAAAAAATTGAACTTTCACCTATTTTTCCCAAAATGTAATCAGATCTATTCTGGGTCACTGCCAATATACAGGGTGGGGAAGCAAAATTTACAATATTTTGAGGCAAGGATTAAAAGACAATGTATGACCAATTAGTTTATTGAAAGTCATGAGAATTTATTTGCCGCAAGAAAATTGACATAATAGAAAATGTTTTTATTCTATGTGTCCTCCTTCTTTCTCAATAACTGCCTGAAACTTGTGCAAGTGTTCCTCAAATATTCGGGTGACAACTTCTCCCATTCTTCTTTAATAGTATCTTCCAGACTTTCTCATAATAGTTTTGCTCATAGTCATTCTCTTCTTTCCATTCTAAACAGTCTTTATGGACACTCCAACTATTTTTGAAATCTCCTTTGGTGTGACGAGTGCATTCAGCAAATCACACACTCTTTGACGATTGCTTTCCTGATTACTCATATGGGCAAAAGTTTATGAAAAGGTATGGATAATAGTGTTAGGTATGATTATGACATCAATATATGTTTGGTTTCAAAACAATTGACGTAGTGCCTGCTGAGAAAAAACAACTAAATGTTCATTGTAAATTTTGCTTCCCCACCCTGTATATAAACCCAGTTTGGTATGAATTCAACCAGTAGTTTTGCTGCTAAAGAGTTAACAAACAAAGAAACAAACCAAACCACAAACAATACTAATAGTAATAAGGCCTCAAATGTAGAGCTGAAACGATAAATCGACTCAAAGTGATTCAAAAAAATCATTCAACCACAATTCTCCTGAATCAAAGCTTTGTTTCCTTCATTTCTCTGCTGTTAAACATTGGTTCCACTGTTGTGTTTCACACGGACGCTTACTGTAATGCACAAAGAAGCTTCAATTCAGGAAAACTGCAACAGAACATTTCCCTTCAATCAATTCGAGTCGATTAATCGAATCGTGAATTTTTGCATTTGCTTCAAGCACCTAATCAATTAATCGTTTCAGCTCTAATCAAATGTATTAGATCAGGGGTGTCAAACTCATTTTAGTTCAGGGGCAACATTTAACTAAATTTGATCTAAAGTGGGTCAAACCAGTAAAATAATAACAGAATAATATATAAATAATGTCAACTCCAAACTTTTCTCTATGTTTTAGAGCGAAAAAAGTAAATTTACATTCCGAAAAGGTTTACATCTACAAATTATTCTTTCAAAAGATGTGAATAACATAAACAAACTGAAAAAAATAAGTGTAATTTTAACAATATTCTGCCTCAGTTTATCATTTACACATGTACATTATAACTTGCAGATCACAGTGGATCTACAAATATACAAACATTTAACAACTGACAGAATATTGTTAAAATTGCACATACTTCTCTTAAGACATTTCAGGTTGTTCATATTTGTTCAGGTGATTCACATTGTTTGCTTTAGTGTATATACATGAAAATATTTACATTTACAAAGAGAAACATTTGGATTTGTCATTATTTATATGTTATTATGGTCGTATTTTACTGATCTGACACACTTGAGATTGAATTGGTCTGAATGTGGAACCTGAACTAAAAGGATTGTGAATATCTTCAGTGTAATTTTTGCATTTCACAAATTCATCCCAAGGGCCGGAATGGACCCTTTGGCGGGCCCGGGCCGCATGTTTGACACCTGTGTATTAGATTAATAATATTTAATGAACGATGAAAAACAAAAACCTCTGGTGACCTTTACACCTAAACACAACTGAAAAGCAACCTTTTTGTTTATTTGAAATATATTAATTGGTGGCATATTTGTCATACTTCTGCCTTCCAGTGTATTTCTAATACTGAGATATTTTTGATAAATAAGTGGTGGTTGATGTGGGTTTTTTTCTTTATAAATTGTTTGCACATAGTAAAGCTATGTTTTTTTTTTACATACACATTTTTATTTATATCTATACTTTTTAAAACCTTGTTTTTTTTTTCTTCCTATTTTACTATTGGCTGCAGGTATGAAAGTACATTTCACTGTGCATTTTACTATATATAACTGCATGTGACATATCAACCTTAAATAAATCTTATCTAATTTTATCTATTTCAACAAATTTGGCAGCAATATTTATATTTTTTAATGGAAATAATGTGATCGGGAGTATGAAGGGAGGGGCTGCTACTGCCGGTGGTGGTAAAATATGTTTTATGAGAATAAAATAACTTAGGAAACATAGTATATCTTTGTGAATGTTACAGCGACACTTGTATTTTAAAGGTTTATTGCCATTCCCATAAGGCAGTTCACCTAGTGTGTGTTTGTAATATTAACTGCACAGTGTGGGGGCTTTAATATCTCCTGTTTGAGCACGAATAGACTCGTGCTTAACTTTCAGTGCAAAGCGATGATGTCAACTGGTCGTGCGTGAGGTCACTACATTCGGTCAAACCTCTGGTGACCTTTACGGCTCCACAAAACTGAAATGGCAACCTTTTTGTTTATTTGAAATATATTAATTGGTGGCATATTTGTCATACTTCTGCCTTCCAGTGTATTTCTAATACTGAGATATTTTTGATAAATAAGTGGTGGTTGTTGTGTTTTGTTTTTTTTTCCCCATCATAAATTCTTTGCACATAGTAAAGCTACCTTTTTTTTAATATACATGTTTATATTTAAATTTATACTTCTTAAAATCTTGCTTGCAGCATGTCTTTTTCTTTTTTTTTCCTATTTTACTATTGGCTGCAGGTATGAAAGTACATTTCACTGTGCATTTTACTATATAGAACTGCATGTGACATATCAACCTTAAATAAATCTTATCTAATTTTATCTATTTCAACAAATTTGGCAGCAATATTTATATTTTTTAATGGAAATAATGTGATCGGGAGTATGAAGGGAGGGGCTGCTACTGCCGGTGGTGGTAAAATATGTTTCTATGAGAATAAAATAACTTAGGAAACATAGTATATCTTTGTGAATGTTACAGCGACACTTGTATTTTAAAGGTTTATTGCCATTCCCATAAGGCAGTTCACCTAGTGTGTGTTTGTAATATTAACTGCACAGTGTGGGGGCTTTAATATCTCCTGTTTGAGCACGAATAGACTCGTGCTTAACTTTCAGTGCAAAGCGATGACGTTAACTGGTCGTGTGTGAAGTCACTACATTCAGCCTGAAAATATCAATTTACTTGAAACAGCTTCTTTTCACACATATGTAGAAATGTTCGCTGGGTCACTTCGCAGTAGAACACTGGGTAGGTGGAGGTTTTGCATACAAAGCAAGAGAGGTGAGACCCCAGAGACGAGCAGAAGGAAGATAAATGCTAGAAAGGATTCGGGGGATCGTATAAAGAGTTTTAAGAGCTACAGGGCGGTCATCGCTGTTGTTGAAATGGCAATAAATCTCCAGCGCGTGTTGTTTTGGATCGGACTGAACTGCTCTGACATTCAGCTTCGGCGCCGTCACATGCTGTACACACAATGACAGCCCTGACACTCAAGAGGCTCTCCCAAATTGAGTAACTGCTGACCATGAGAAATCAAATATTTCCTTTTCTCCTTTCAAATGCACACCATTTTTCTTTCGGCGAGCCCCCGGGGCCCGGCCTGCCACTGTTCACAGAAACAAAACGCATCAGTAGAATAAAGAAACAGCCCAGTCATGGAGCCGCAGAGATGAGGGGCTAAGTGGGGGGGGGGGATATTCATAATTACATTTTAGTATAATCTTTTACACGGAGTTGTTTTCACTCATCAATCTACTTATTATGTCATGAAGAGCTGCATTTTCTTTGGACGTGGATGATGTAACTATCAGTCGTGTCCTCTAAAAATGTCGTCTTTTGTGAAACTTTTCTTCAGACTTGGCTAACCTTGAACACTATGGGTTTTTTTTTTCTTTTATAGTACAGTCTGAGGCTCTACCACTAACATTTTAATTGATTTTTAATGTCATTGGAATCAAAAGCTCTTACACTTAAGTCACGATTTCCAATATGAATCACAGCGTCCTCCCAGCTGTCAGACAGTGGTGAGACAAGAACACATTTTTCCACCACGTGACCTTAAAACGTCTTTCTAGTAAACAGCTGTCCATTTATTAACCCTCTGGTATCCGGGTGTGCCTTTTAGGCACACTTTGCACTTCGTGTTAAAAAACTTCATATTATTTTTCACAATTTAAATAAAGTTAGAATTCAAAAGTCGTTCATTTTTGCATGATCTTTAAAATTCTGGCCACCAACTAAAATTTGCACATTGTAAACAAAAGAAAATTACCAGACTAGCATCTGTTTCCCTAGTGTGCCTAAAACGCACTACTTCCTCTATTTGATATGTACGATTAGGGCTGACCTTGATTTACAAAAATAAAATCACATTAGAGCAGAAAAATAAATCAATATATAATATTTAATAGTTTGATTTATAGGTGTGCATTTTACGCACACTTGGTGACAGATGCTAGTATTTTTGGAACATTTGAACTAGCACAAAAAATAATAATGCAAATTAACCAGTGTTGGAGTTAATTATTGACATATACCAGGCTGCAAAAATCAAATAATATGTGATCCAATTTTTATGTAGTATATTGAAAAAATATTAATTTTTTGGTTTTTTTGCATCCAAAAAAATGGTTTGTTTACATTACAAACATGGCATTTAAAGGGTTAAAAATGTGACAATTATTCAGTATTTGGTATTTTTATTTACGGCTCAAGTTGATGAAATAGAAAAAAGTGTAAAAGAATTAAAAACAAACTATGAATTTTTTTGTTTTGACATTATTCCACAAGTGTGCAAAAAAGGCACACTTGGTGCTTAGTAAGGGCCTTGCTGGACGGGATACCAGAGGGTTAAGCTACCTTTTTTTTAATATACATGTTCATATTTATATCTGTACTTCTTAAAATCTTGTTTGCAGCATGTCTTTTTCTTTTTTTTTTTCCCTATGTTACTATTGGCTTCAGGTATGAAAGTACATGTCACTGTGCTACTATATATAACTGCATGTAACAAATCAACCTTAAATAAATCTTATCTTATTAAATATGTCAACAAATGTGACAGCAGTATTTATAGAAAAAAAAAAAAAACTGATTTTTTTAAATGGAAATAATGTGATCGGGAGTATGAAGGGAGGGGCTGCTACTGCCGGTGGTGGTGAAATATTTTTTATGAGAATAAAATAACTTAGGAAACATAGTATATCTTTGTGAATGTTACAGTGACACTTGTATTTTCAAGGTTTATTGCTATAGTACAGTCTGAGGCTCTACCACTAACATTTTAATTGATTTTTAATGTCACCGGAATCAAAAGCTTTTACACTTAAGTCACAATTTCCAATATGAATCACGACGTCCTCCCAGCTGTCAGACGGTGGTGAGACAAGAACACATTTTTCCACCGCGTGACCTTAAAACGTCTTTCTAGTAAACAGCTGTCCATTTATTTTCCTCCTGTTGATTAATTCAAAAGGGCGGGTATAATTTTTCATTGAACTGCGACCATCAGTCACAGCGTAGAGATAAAGGTGAGCGCACGGCCGTTAGAAACCCATGATACGCTGCCATATTAACTTTCGGTGACGGTTGTGTTGCAGATTTTCGGCAGACGAGGTTCTTTAATGTTCCTTTTCATACTACACTATTCCACGATGTTGAATAGTGATATTATTCACTAAAGAGACATTCGCTTAGAGTTTTTCCTCATCTGAACCGAGGGTATAGAGAATAGAGAAGACTGAATACTGTACAGATTCTAAAGTCTCCTGAGGAAAATTTGTCACTTATGATTTTGGGCTGTGTGAATAAAACACCCTTTTTTTTCTTTGCTAGTCGAGCATTGTTAAATTTCTTGGTTGTATTAGTGATTTTCTCACTCTATTTGCTAAGGTTTTTGAGATGCCTCTAACAATTTTTATATATTTTTTTCCCCTCAGAAAACCAATTAGCGATACATCTCACAACTTTTTGAGGACAGATTTCAGTTCGTCTTCTTTAACAGGAGTAACAAATTTTGTTTGTCAGTGAATGTGTCTCTGTATTGACTCTGTTTAGTGACTGAAGGAAACCAGCAGTGCATTTAGTCGACCAATTAGCAGCCAGACAGACATAGGAGTGAGCTGTCAATGTATGTACTGACCACTGATCAGTTCTTAATTATCAACAACTATTTAATTTACTTTTTTTTTCAACAGTTTCATATACATACATGAATATAGAGTAGCAACACACTGACTACAGTTATATATACACTATTTTTCTGTTTATTCTCTATTTCCAAAATAATTAGGGGGTGCGATATGACAATATTAGTTTGTGAAGGATTATAATAATAATAATAATAATAATAATAATAATAATAATAATAATAATAATAATAATAATGAACTTTATTTGTATAGCACCTTTCATGCAGAAATTGTAGCCCAAAGTGCTTCACATTGATTGAAAAAATACAATATTAAAATACATTAAGATTTGATTATACATCAAGAAATAAAATGAAATTTGAGAGGAATACAATAAAATAAAAATAAAAGCTGCACACATTAAAATATTTGATTATGCATAGAATTTTTGAAGTGCAAGAAATAAGATGAAATTTGAAATACAATTAAAAAAAAAACATAAAAACAAAAACAGAAATACAATAAAATAAAATAAAAATAAAAACCGCACATTCCTGGTTCCTGAATTGTGACCCCATTTTTATCTCCTTTCAAAGGCTAATGAGAATAAAAATGTTTTTAATTTGGTTTTAAATATATTCAGTGAACTGGCTTCTCTAATGTCTTTTGGAATTGTATTCCATAACTTTGGTGCATAGTTAGTAAAGGCTGCGTCCCCCATTTTCTTTGTAATATTTCTGGGAGTCGCTAGTAACCCTGCGTTTGAATGTATCAACGATCCGAAAAAGCAGAGAGATTGTGGAATCATCTATAACACAGGTGTCAAACATGCGGCCCGGGGGCCAAATCCAGCCCGCCAAAGGGTCCAGTCTGGCCCTTGGGATGAATTTGTCAAATGCAAAAATTACACTAAGATATTAATCCTTTTAGTTCAGGTTCCACATTCAGACCAATTCAATCTCAAGTGGGCAGGATTCAGTAAAATACGATCATAATAACATAGAAATAATAACTCCAAATGTTTCTGTTTGTAAATGCAAATGTTTACCTCCGCCAAGGAGGTTATGTTTTTGCCAGGGTTTGTTTGTCTGTCTGTTTGTTTGTCTGTCCGTTAGTGTGCAACATAACTCAAAAAGTTATGGACAGATTTTGATGAAATTTTCAGGGTTTGTTGGAAATGGGATAAGGAAGAAATGATTAACTTTTGGGGGTGATTCGGAAGAAATCCTGGATTCTGGATCACTTTGAAATTTTCGTTAACATTGTGGTAAATGGGGCCAAAATTTTCGTTTCCCAATATCTCGCTTAATTATTGACCAAAACTCATGAAATTTAACTCAGGAATTGACAATGGGGTCCTCTATCACATTTCAAAGGCTGATCCGGATCTGATCCAGAAGGCGGATTTTATTTTACAAAATAAATGTAGGATTTGTATCACCGATTATGTGGGGAATTTTTGCACTTGGCGGAGGTCTGCGCTCTCCGAGTGCTTTTCTAGTTTCATGTATTTCCACTAAAACAAAGTATAATTTCGCAAAAATGTGAATAACCTGAACAAATATGAACAACCTGAAAAGTCTTAAGAGAAGTCAGTACAATTTTAACAATATTCTGTCTGTTACTAAATATTTTGTGTATTTGTAGATCCACTGTGATCTGTAAGTTATAATGTACATGTGTAAATGATAAACTGAGGCATAATATTGTTAAATTACACATATTTTTTCAGTTTGTTCATGTTATTCACATCTTTTGAAAGGATAGTTTGTAGATGTAAACCTTTTCATAATATAAATTAGCTTTTTTTGCTCTAAAACACAGAGAAAAGTTTGGAATTGACATTATTTATACATCATTATGTTATTATTTTACTGGTCAGGCCCACTTCAGAACAAATTTAGCTAAATGTGGCCCCTGAACTAAAATGAGTTTGTCACCCCTGATCTATAATATGATGTAGTCAGAGCCATAGAGTATTCAGCGGCTCTGGATGTAGTTGTTAGGGGCCATGGCTCAGCAGGTTGAACGGGTCGTCCAATAACCGAAGGGTTGGCGGGTCAAATCCCGTTCTGTCCTTGTCATGTGCTGTTGTGTCCTTGGGCAAGACACTTCACCCACCTTGCCTCCAGTGTCACTCATACTGGTGTACGGTGGTGGTGAAACCCCTCCCATCGCATTTATTGTAGCTTAGTTTGGCATAGATCCAGCTGATGTCATCATGTCTAAGCTTGTGCTGATGCCAGAATTGTCTCTATATATATGCCAAGTTTGAAATAAATTGAAACAAAATTGATGTTTTTATACACATTTGAAATTTTGTTCATTTTAAGTAAATGGGGAAAAATAAAAGATTCAAAAAATTCATAAAAAATTTGAACTTTGACCTACTTTTCCCAAGATGTAACCACATCTATTCTGGGTCGCTGCCAATATATATAAACCCAATTTGGTATGAATTCAATAAACAGTTTTGCTGCTACAGACATTTGAAATTTTGTCCGTTATAAGTAAACGGAGGAAAATACATACAAAATTTTAACTTTGAATTAGTGTTTCCAAAATGTAACCAGAATCAGAAAAAAACCTGCAGTTCACAACACCTCAGAACTTACCCAGATGTTGCCACACTGGCACTGTAATGTGTAACAAGCAGAAGCCTAAGTGGTGTATGGTGGTGGTGGTGGTGGTGGTGGTGGTGGTGGGAGGGGCTGTTTGGCACAAATTGGCAGCCTCACTTCCATCAGTCTGCCCTGGGGCAGCTGTGGATACAGATGTAGTTTACCACCACCAGAGTGGGAATGAATAATGAATAATGGATCAATAATGTGAAGTGCTTTGGGTGCCTTGAAAAGCACTATAAAAACCTAATCCATTATTATTATTATTATTATTATTATTATTATTATTATTACCTCCGCCAAGGAGGTTATGTTTTTGCCAGGGTTTGTTTGTTTGTCTGTCCGTTAGTGTGCAACATAACTCAAAAAGTTATGGACAGATTTGGATGAAATTTTCAGCGTTTGTTGGAAATGGGATAAGGAAGAAATGATTAAATTTTGGTGGTGATCGGGGGTGGGGGGGCCCACGGGGGGGGCCACTGATAAGCCTTGGCGGAGGTCTGCGCTCTCTGAGTGCTTCTAGTTATTATTATTATTATTATTATTTGCTGACACATAGACACGTCGGTTCACATTTACGTCACGTGGATTTCGTGTTGTGTACAGGGTTCCTACAGGTTTCTACAACTTAAATTTAAGACTTTTTAAGATCTTTTTAAGAGTACTTAGAACAGAATTTAATGCTCATTTCACAGCCTGTTTCACCTACTGGCAAAAATTCATGACTCCTAGAATTTAGGAAAATGTATTGATTTACTCCAACGCCTTGATTCCCATTGTTCCAAGTCATTTCTCACCGGGGGCTGCAAAGTTAGCCAAAATTGGTTCCTAATTTCATTATAAATCACTGGGTTGGAACAGGTGGAACTGAGTAGACCAATGTTACTTTCTTTGCATCTTGGACATTTCACAGACACATTTAAACACAATACAGCCAACATGTTTATGGCAACATAACTTAAGACCCACCATATCAAATTTAAAACCTTTTTAAGACTTTTTTAAGGTATTAAATGCAGATTTGTAGATTCAAGACTTTTAAGACTTTTTAAGACCCTGCAGGAACCCTGTGTGTAATGGGAGTCATGGCTGGCAGTGAAATGGACGAGTTGCCTCCTAAAAAGAACTCCTCTTCCATCTTATGGAGTTGGTTTGGCTTTTCCCCAAACGACACAATGCAAACAACAGTAATTTGCAAAATTCGCACAGACACGGTTCGCATGTTGGATGGCTACACTACGAACCTGTTCAACCACCTGCAGAGACAGCGTCCCAAACAGTATGAGAGTCAAACTGGTAGAAGACCAGCCACACCACAGCCAGAGGTACCAGGAAACCCATAAAGACTCAGTGTTAGTTTTGTGGCAGTTCCCAAATGAGATTTTTCTGTCAATTAAACCTTTCATAAGTGATTTATCACCATTTATTAGAATATTATCCTCTATATTTTGTATTTTTCACTGTAAATCATGTATTTTCCTATATTTCATTTGGATGTTCATGAAAACTCAGTAAATTCAAATGTTATATTATCAAACTTTGTATCAAAAATGTTAAAAAAGCTGACTTTTTCAGCAAATATATCATTAACTAAACATAAAACAAGTGTTTCCATCCGCTGTCATTGATCCAACTCCATGGGTTTTACTGGGGAATTAATGTTGTAGAAGATGACAGTGTTTCCAAGTTCACTACAGAGCCTCTGAATGTCCAAATGGGTCATATCTGATGACCATGAAAAGATGACAAACTGTATTTTACACCAGTTATTTACATGGCTTGACAAGGATTAGTGGATCAACAGGTAATAAGCATTTTAGGTCAGTAGATGGTTTTGGTTGCCAGTGGATGTTTGGGTCTTTATGGGTTAACGCAAGCATCCCATAAAGGCACTCTTTATGATGGATGGTGGATGAACGGTGGAAAGTGGAAATGAAAGCAGTGACTTTATACCTGGCAAAAGATATGCAAATTAGTCTCAAAGATCAATGTAAAGAATTGTGATAAAATCAAAATTGTGATTTTATTTTTTTTTAAAATCGTGACATGATATTTTTGCCATATCGCCCACCCCTATAAATAAGCTGTTTACATTGGTAGTGAAAATGGATATTGCTCGAATATTCCTGTTTACATGCAGTCACACACACCCTATTGTAACTAATATTTTTTCAAAGTTTCACACTGGTGGCAGACGTTTCACAATGTGAGCTCAGCCACCTTCTTTTTCACCTTCTGGAAAAACAGTCAGCTTTTCAGTATTTATATATATCTAAAACATGTTGGCATCCTCTGGTATTTAAGAGTAGGCAAGGCTGCCTTAATGCACGAGCTAACCGGGGCCGAAGCCCAGGGGCCTACTGACTTAAGGGACCTATCATTTTATGGACCTGACAAGCATATAAACTAACATCAGTTTGTAATTTGTCAGTTTTCCTGTCAATCTTTTTATACGTACTGTACGTACATCTGAAGCTGCTTCTTGATCCCAATTGGTAAGCCCAGCCCTGCCCCCATGTGTCAAGAGGTCACGTTCAATTACAAAATGTCGGGGAAGAAGAAACTTGAGAGCGGTGCCCACAAAAGAAAAGTAGCATGAGAAAAGCATGATCAAGAGTCAGAATTATTAAAGTGCACACAGTTGAGTTTACGCCTATGTGCAGATGTATGGGTTCTCAGAATTTATAGTTTGATCTGTTGCTGCTGTTAAATCAATGTTTTTCTCGACAGTTGATGGTTGTTGATAATATTTTTTATCATTTTTATCATAAAGTCAAACTTCCATCCATCTTAGTTACAATCTACTTGCTGTTGTAGATTACCAAGATATTATATTTTATAATGAGGCTCGTAATTTTGAAGGATGGGACAGGGGGGCCTACAACTCCTCCCTCAGCCCCGGGGCCTACCATTAGGTTAAGGTGGCCCTGAGAGTAGGTGTGTTTCTGTTGTGACCAGAAATGTAGACTTTCCTTTGGAGTGTTCATCTGCACTGGAGAGGTTCTTTGTTTTTACTCCAGGTGATTTCAGACATGTCCAGGTAAACTCAGAAAACCACAACAATATTGGTAAATCCTGAAAATTCTGAATATGCTGTTTACATACTACGTGTCAGATTCAGAATAGTAGTGGGATACTTGTAGAGGGCATAAGAAGAGGATCTGTTCTTTGGCTTTAGAAATGGAAGTTTATTACAGTGTGTAGCTGTTAGATTAAAAAACAAAAGAAAACAAAAAAACCTGCACACATTGTCTCAATTGCATCTATTTTCCTGTTTAGTCCTAAACAAACACATTCTGGCTTCACTTTACTGTAGTGGCACAAACCAGCAGCAGATTGTCTCAGTATTTAGTCTATGATTTGGACACAGATTTATTTTTTTGAAGGTTTTATTTTGTTTCTGAGGCACAATAAGGAACAATTCTCCTTTTTTTTTTTTTGTAAATCACATTCATGTAACTAGAAAAGCACTCTGAGAGCGCAGACCTCCACCAAGGCAGATCAGTGCCCCCCCCCCCCCCCCCCCCCCCCCCCCGATCACCACCAAAATTTAATCATTTGTTCCTTGTGCCAGTATCAATATTTCCTGAAATTTTCATCCAAATCTGTCCATAACTTTTTGAAAGATCCGGATCAGTCTTTGCCATTTGATAGAACACCCCATTGTAAATCCCTGAGTCAAATTGCATGAGATTTGCACAATTCCCCCATATTGTGATTTCCACCATAAATATTAGTCCCATATTTATTTTACCTATATTTAAGATTCCTTGACCATGAAAACATACCATTAGCAACTGGATTCATAATTATATCCTTATTAGTTCAGTAGTTATTCACGAAAATCACATTTCTCGTAATGGCGGTTTTCTTCTGGATCTAGCTCCTTAAGTATTAAAGCTACATGAAATCCAGTGGCATACTCCCGATGCGGAACTGACTGAGCTACACGATGGCGCTTGTCAGAAATTTCTACCTTTAATATTAAAGGCACAGTAGGCCAAAAAGTAAGGGCACCCCCATTTTTTATATAAATTGAGATAAAATCCGCCTTCTGGATCAGATCCGGATCAGCCTTTGAAATGTGATAGAGGACCCCATTGTCAATTCCTGAGTTAAATGTCATGAGTTTTGGTCAATAATTAAGCGAGATATTGGGAAACGAAAATTTTGGCCCCATTTACCACAATGTTAACGAAAATTTCAAAGTGATCCAGAATCCAGGATTTCTTCCGGATCACCCCCAAAAGTTAATCATTTCTTCGTTATCCCATTTCCAACAAACCCTGAAAATTTCATCAAAATCTGTCCATAACTTTTTGAGTTATGTTGCACACTAACGGACAGACAAACAGACAAACAAACCGTGGCAAAAACATAACCTCCTTGGCGGAGGTAATTAGTCTATTTATGTTACTGCCAAAACTTCCCGTCATATGGATTCACATTTTTTGGCTGTTCAAAATCCTGATATAGCCAGGGGTCTGTTCTAAAGGTTCCTTGTTCTGCTCAAGTTCAGGACAGGATCAACTGTAGAGAGTTTGCAGTGTGGACAAAGTGCCATTCACATTCAGTGCATGATAGGCCATTGTACTTACCATTCACCGTGAGCGACACCTCCTTTTCGCCGGCGCCCACTCTAGGGACCACAGCCCGACACACATACTTCCCAGCATCCTCCTGCTTTACCGCTTTCAGTGTCAGAGTGTTCTTGTTGCTAAGCACCTGTGTTGTGAAGGAATCCGTTTCAAAGGTCGAAGGAGACACGACTCATTTCTATCGAGTTGAACACAAATTATACTGACACAAAAGGATAGCAGCATTCACAAGCGCTACACCGCTGACAAAAAAATTGTAAGAGATGTTAGACAGAGTCTGCAGAGTGAAAAGGGTGAGTATATTTTTTTCCACTTTTTTATCTTCATTTCTATGTGTCAAGTCATTCAAAGCACGTAAAAGTTTTCTTCCTGAGCGCTCTTTCGCCTACACTTTATTCATGCTTTTTTTTTTTCTTTGGGGATAGTATGTGCTTTTTTTCCAGTCTGCCATGAAAAATGCTATTATTGGAACATTGTTCAAAATTATGCTGAAGATTTTTTACACATAAAAATGATAGAAACACTGTTTTTGTCCTGTTTTTACAGACCAAGGACAGATGGTTTGTCGAATGTTCGTCTTATTGAATGAGGAAACATTAAAACGCTAACCTATGTCAAATTAAAATGTAAAACTGAAGAACTGCATCTTTTTTTCTGTATAAAGTTTAATAAAAGTAAAAGGTGGCAAAATGAATATAAATACTAGTTTACTGAAGACATTGTAAGGAGTCTTTATCATCATCTGAGCTTTGTTATAGTAACAAAAACAGAACTGAACCTTTAGAGATAAAGCAGTGCATAGGTTCACTGTACATCATAATTCATTCCTTCCAGATACAGATGAATATCTTCATCCCCAGAAGACATTGCTGCCATGGATTGTGATGTGCAGTGCAGCGTGGGAGTCATGTGACGGCAAATGAAACGTACCACTCCGGAGCCTCGTTTCATCCAAACAATAGTCAGAGATGGGTTTCCAGTCCAAGCACAGCTGAAAACAGCATCTGATCCCTGGTCCACCTGCAGAGACTGAGGCTCCGCCGCCATCCTCGGACCAACTGGAAGAGCACGGGAAAAGTCTGCTTTAAATCTCATGTAATATAATATACAGGTTTGGAATATTCAGGAAAACAGCATTTAAAGGTGGGGTATGAGATCTGAGAAAAACGGTTCGAGCAAGCTACATTTTGAAAATACTCAATAGAGCAGGCATGTCCAAAGTCCGGCCCGGGGGCCAATCACGGCCCGCGGTCAGATGTAATACGGCCCACAGCTTGGGTTTTATATTATATTATTTATGGCCCTGCTTGGACTGTTGAACCGAGTACATGAATCATAAAAGGTTCAAAATGCAGTTTCTCCTTTCACCTCATGGTGGCAGCACCACTCTAACTCTATCTGGCTCTGTGACCTCGCCGTGAACCTTTTTCGCTAATTTCTAACCACGGCGCCTGTAAATAAAAAAACTAAAGCTGACAGTGAGGGCCGCCGCTTCCAGGAGAGATGGGAATTACAATTTTTTTTCACTGAAATTCGAGGCAATTATGTTTGCCTAATTTGTCAAGAGACTGTTGCCTTGTTTAAGGAATTCAATGTAAAGAGACACTAGTAGATAAAACATGCTAATGCAAACAAGCTAGCAGGGAGTGAGCGCTCCGAAAAAGTGAAGCAAATTCCAGCTGCTTTAAACTCACAACAGTGACTCTTCATGTGAACCTGGGAGTTCAATGAATTCACCACCAAGGCAGGCTACCAAGTTGCCAGGTTAGTTGCCTGTAACTGCTGGTGTTATGTACTTGTAGATGTGACACAAAATATTACTTTTTGAATGATTTTGTGAAAGACAAGAGTAAGAGTCATATGTTTTCATCTTAAATGTTAACAGACTTTGCATTACTGAGTAATGTATGAGTAATGATTACTCATAAGTCATGTTTAAAATGAATGTGGGGTTAAGATTTTTATCAGCTTGGAAGTTTAAGATACTCTATACAGTTTGTTCTATGTTATCTGACTCCAGATTTGAAAGGAAGGCAGAATTGTTTTTTTTCTTTTTTTTAAAAAAAATTGTTCACACCTGAGTGGCTTAGATTTGGTTACATTGCCATTTAAAAAAAGGATATTGTGACAATGAAAATAAAATTGTTGTAGAACAGTGCATTTATATGTAATTTTTACTGTTTAAAAAATGTCTGAAGGGACCACTGGCCCCTGGCAGTGTCCACATTATCAGATCTGGCCCTCTTGAAAAAAAGTTTGGACACCCCTGCAATAGAGGGTACGCACATACGTCACTTCCCCCCCTAGGCCACGCCCCTCTAAGTCAGACTGAGTGGCAAAAACCAACTTGCTCAACATAACGGAGTATAGCAGTAAACACAGCGAGACCGGGAAAATGTGAAATATGAAATTAGGGACAATTGACCTGGACATGGATTTGTATGAGCTACCAACGAACAAATGGCCCACAAACATTGACATGTGACCCGAAATCGCGGATCCGGACATCCAGGGTGTAGGGGATCATTGCTATTTTTACCTGAAACAAATATACACGGTTTCATCATTACTGACAACCAGGGGCCAAAACTAGGCAGAGAACCAGCTGATCTAAAGTGCATTTACAGTAGACCGTGTACTGACCCCAGTGAATATATGCATGATCTACTGGTACTGAGGAGATTTACTGAGTCTAGTTCAGATCAAGTACTTTATACAGTCTACTCTCGTTAAACCGCCCGCCGTTATACCGCCATTTTCGCTCACCGCCGACCAAAACCATTGCACAAAAATCCCCAATGCATTATTCCATTAGCTACCGCCATTTCCGCCTATCGCCATCCGCCAGCCCAGTTCCATGCACAAACAACACTTATACCATTGATTTCCCGACCGTTATACCGCCAGCGTGATTGCCATCGAGTACACATAAATTTTAACAATGCACTGAAACAAACGCGCCAGATGCTGATTGTGACAAGCTACGAGTAGGTCTACGGAACGGCCATCGTTCATTTATCGCAGAACACTCAGTAGGTCAGGATGTCGGGAAGAGGACGTGGGATTAAGCCAAAGCCTCAAGATGATGGGGTGTCATTTCCCGACACGGTATAATAATGCTTAAAATGTTTCCCCACTTTAAATGATCCCTTACAACATAACAGAATCAAGATCTATTTAGAAACGCAATTAGAACGGGTTAACATCATATAGTAAAGACATGCACATTATGGACGCAACCCGTTGTAATGCCATTTTCGCTATACCGCCAATTTGGCCGTGAACGGAAGTTGGCGGTATAACGAGAGAGGACTGTGCCAGTGTTTCCCAACCTTTTCGAGCCACGGCACACATTTTACATTAGAAAAATCACAAGGCACACCACCTAACAAAAATGTCACAAAAAGTATATTTATTGACATATAGTGCAAATCTAGTCTCAATTTACTTCCTCAGTGTGAAACCTGAGCCTGTTTAGTTGAACACAGAACTGATATTCTTGAGGGAATTGAAGATTCATATAACAGAGGCATATGCCCCCCACCCAAATGTGATCCGCAGGTCCGTACAACACTGGTGTGGATGGGTTTATCAACAGAACACAGCGTTGGGGCTGGTTCACCTTCATTTTCACTTTGCAAAGGGAAACTGTTGTTGTAGAGTGGATCACTGGCACGTGCAGTCATATCTGTATCATGCCACTTTCTTACAGTACCAATCAGGTGAAATTAGATAATCTTCCACGGCACACCGGATGATTTCTCACGGCACACTTATGTGCCTCGGGACACTGGTTGGGAAATCCTGCTTTATGCAACACAGATACTACTGCTGTGGACCAGCAGGTTATGACTTTATTCTTACAATATTATGGCTTTATTGTTGGAATATGATGACATTAATCTCATAAATGAATTGCATTTTTGTTAAATTATGAGGGTTTTTTTTATAACTATGATTTTATTCTCATAACATTGTGATTCTTTTTGTATTTGACTTTATCATAAAATTACGGGTTTTATATCAATATTTTATGACTTTATTCTCCTAGTGACAAGCATTTCTATTTTCTCATGTGGCCCTAATACACCATCGTAGCTTTATTCTCTAGTTCTCCCGTATTTGAAAAACTAGGTTAGCCTCAGTTTAAGTTAGTTTACTAATCATGTAGGAGCACAAGGTTCAGAATCACAAAATGAAGACAAAAAACATCAAAGATCTGATCATGAAACCAAGAGCTTTACTAAGAAGTAACGTTAGCCAAAACAATACGTCATTTAAGGTATGATTTTACCCAAAAATACAGCATAAATTAATGTAACCTGACACCAAACGGGATCCACAAATCTAGGTTTGGTTTCCTGGATTTGTGGATCTAACTACGTCTCTTTTCTTTGTCTTTCGGTGTCTGTAAAACGACAGCTCCGACTGCTTTTCAAACCTGTTCATACACTCAATCTCACAACAGCTCTTCCTCATTTTTTTTATTAAATATTGTTCTTAAGTTTAGACAGTATTGAAGCCAACACTGCTACTCATCTCCCTCTTTCTGCCACTCAGTGGGCAGGACCGCAGTGACTTCCGCTAGCGGTGACGTCACGTGCAGACCCTCTATTCAAATGTCCAAACCCCTTTCTTCAGACATCACCCTCGAAGCCACGCCTCCAGAGTACTAGCATGCACAATGCTTGTTCTCGAGAGTTCACGAGCGCTGCTTCCTAACATTAGTCTACATCTGATTTGAATTTTTAGCCCTTCTGTCCTGTTTTTAGGGACCAGTTTCATAGACACAGCCATATACAGATCTGATCAAAATCTTAAGACCAGTTGAAAAATAGCTAGAATTTAGCTTTTGCACATTTGGATCTTAATGAGGTTTTAAGTAGAGCTACAATATACAAAAGCAAGAAGGGGGAGTGAGACAAAAAGCACTTTGAAAAAGTAATTTATTGAAAACAACAAGTAAACTGAAATAGGCCGTTTATCAGCTGATCAAAAGTTTAAGACCATTGCTCAAAAAATTACAAAAAACTCTCCAAACCAGAACAAAAAATTTTGTCAGTAGGACTCAGTAATGAGAAGCTCCACCGTTCTTGTTAATCACTTCAAAAATTCGTTTGGGCATGCTTGATGCGAGTGTTTCCAGGAGGCTGGTGGGAACATTGCTCCAAGTGGTGAAGATGGCTTCACGAAGGGCATCAACTGTGTGGAACTGATGGCCATTTTTATAAACTTCCCTTGCCATCCATCCCCAAATGTTCTCTATGGGATTTAAATCAGGGGAACATGTCGAATGGTCCAAAAGAGTGATGTTATTCTCCCTGAAGAAGTCCTTCGTCAAGCGAGCATTGTGAACTGCAGCGTTGTCCTGTTTTTAAACCCAGCTGTTACCACACAGACGAGGGCCCTCAGTCATGAGGGATGCAACATCTGCACGTAACCGGCCGCCGTTTGACGACCCTGCACCACCTGAAGCTCCAGTGTTCCACTGAATGAAAAAGCACCCCAGATCATGATGGACCCCCCTCCACTGTGCCAGGTAGAAAACATCTCAGGTGGGATCTCCTTGTCATGCCAGTAACGTTGGAAGCCATCTGGACCGTCAAGGTTACATTTTTTCTCATCAGAGAATAAAACTTTTTTCCACCTTTCAATGTCCCATGTTTGATGCTCCCTGGCAAAGTCTAAACGGGCAGTTTTGTGGCGTTGTAGGAGACGAGGTCTTTGAATTTGTTTTTTGGTTTTGAAACCCTTTTCCCGCAGATGCTGTCTGATGGTTATTGCGCTGCAGTCGGCACCAGTAAGGGCCTTAATTTGGGTCGAGGACCGCCCTGTGTCTTGACGGACAGTCAATTGGATCCCCCGGCTCAGCGCAGGTGTAATTTTTTTGGGTCTGCCACTTGACTTTTTTGTTCCATAATGCTCAGGATCTGTCAAAAAAAATTTAGAATGACTGTCTTACTGCGTCCAATCTCAGCAGCAATGGCACGCTGCGAGAGGCCTTGCTTATGCAGCTTGACGATCCGACCATGTTCAAGAAGAGAAAGCTTCTTAGCTTTAGCCATCAGGAGGGTATGACCGTGTGAATGCCCGAAAGAAAATGAGAATTTTGAGCAGATTTTGGCTTTTGTAGCCTGCGGTCTTAAACTTTTGATCAGCTGATAAACGGCCTATTTCAGTTTACTTGTTGTTTTAATAAATTACTTTCTCAAAGTGCTTTTTGTCTCACTCCCCCTTCTTGCTTTTGTATATTGTAGCTCTACTTAAAACCTCATTAAGATCCAAATGTGCAAAAGGTAAATTCTAGCTATTTTTCCACTGGTCTTAAGATTTTGATCAGGTCTGTATAAACATCTGGAATGTCCCATTTCTAACATGGGTAATAAAACATCCATAGTGGTTGAAGCGAAGACTAGTTCATCTTCTACTTTTTTGTCATGTCATGTATTTTTTTCATTCTTTTCATACGGTGCTTTTAATAAACAGAAGAGCCTGTTTGAGTTAGACAAAGTTGAGAAGCCCTGCTGTTTAGTGATGTGTGAAATCAGAATGACAGAACAGCTTTACCTGTAAGAGTATTCATGCATTCATAATGTATCAGAAAGTCTCCAGATCCCCATGTGACACCAGCTCCAACACTACACGCCTACGAAATCTACACCTTTATATATTGTTCTGGGTGGGATATAATACGGTGGTCGCTAAAACCTGTCTAACATGTCTAATTAATTCTAATTTGTAAAGTGAGAAGCATCTGCTGCTGTTAGTTTATGGTTGATTTAATTTATGAAAAGAAATTATTATATTAATGATGCAATATGTTAAATATATAAATATTTCTGTGCATTTATGTGTCATCCTTTGCATTCTTCCCTGCTTTGACATGTTTGGATGCAGTATAATGTACTTAATGTGTGTAACCACTCACAGTAGACGTCCACATTCCGGCTGATGTTAGTGTTTCCCAGTGCGTTGGTGACTTCGCAGGATACAGGCTCAGTGAAGAAAGAGTGATCCACCAGAACCTCGTAGGTGTCACCTGACACATCCGGGATTACGCTTCCTCCCTTGGCCCACCTGAAACATCACAGACATACAGTAGGAAACAGCGTGGGTTCAGTGGAAAAATGCACAGGCTGATCATTTTACTGAAGGTGGAATGAACCACAGATGGAAGGAATGATTCTTAGAGACCTGCTTAGAAGTGTTTTGTGAAATGAGAAAAGAACCACAACTAGAACCTGAATTCAGTTCAAACCTATGACTCACCTGAAACTAGAATATCCTCCTGAGACCCAGGAAAATACGAGTTTTGGCTTTTTTACATTAAATAATTGCCTTTATTGAAAACAGCGTGGCGCAACAGTTTTTTCAGTTGCATTTTTAAAATTTTTATGGAATGTCCTTTGCAGTGGACAACATTTATTTATTTATTTATTTTTTTCAATAAAGCTGTGAAACTCTTGTCCCCTACAGAGGACAAAAATGCATTGCTGGGTCTCAGGGGGATATAGTCCTAAAATATTTCATACATATTTGGTAAAACATAGTAAAGAGGCTGATGTGACTGATTACATTTATTCAGTGGTGTAGTCCAGGGTCTACAGCAGTTTACAACGTATACCTACTTATTTTTCAGTCAGTATTGCATTTACCCACTTAAAATTCCCCCCTGATGTGCACCATTCAGTCGTATCTGCAGCCAAATTGCCCGTTTTCCCCTGCAAGATACGTGAATATTGGAAATGCGAACAAGAAAGGCAGAATAAACGTCTTTGAAATGAGTAACACATATCGAGAGAACCTACTTTCATGGAATATATAATTCTGAGGTAAGTTTTAAGGTGGTTTCCAAATGACCAAAGGCAACACAGAGAACCAATCTGTTCTGCTCAGCATTTTTGGAATGATGGAAGAAAAAAGAATTGAGACATATCGCTCACCAAGCAATGTCATTTTAGAACTTGTAGATGAACTAGGGGATGATTTAGAACCCAAGGAGGAGCCATGCAATACCTTCTATGACAAAACTCCTCGCAACGTTACATTTCCTTGCTTCTGGTCTCCATGACAACCAGTAGCGCATGCAAAATCCTCATTTAAATAGGGCAGTCTCCTAGACTTTGCACCTGCTGTCATTTGTGCAGGTAATCTTAGTTGACCACCTGTGACACGCAAATCAATAGCAGGCACATTTTTTGCACTAGCAAGCAAATTTGTGCCCGTTATTGGTGATCTTAGTGAATCAGGCCCAAAAACTAACAGTGAAGGAATATTTTATTGACTGTTTTGAAACACAAACATGTAATAATACTACATTAACCCATAGGGGTCTGAGCCTACTTAGGCTGTTTTTGAGTACTTTTGATTTTGTCTTTATATACTATATAAAGAAATGTTTAGTATACCCATATTTGGTGTCTTGTCTTTTTCAGCACAACTTCATCTATCTCATCTGCCTATTATTTTTTCACTTTAACCTACTATATCAACACAAAAGGACAAAAAACACAAAAAATATAAAAATCCAATTTGAAACATGTATATAGTTTCTTGCTTAAATAACACAAAGATTCATAACAAACCTTTTCAAAGACTTTAAAAGTGAATATTGGTTCCAAATATTAGATATAAAAAATCAAAATTGCAATAAATTAAAACTATACTCAAATATTGGACATAAAAGCATATCTTTACACAAGGACAAAAAACACACACAAAAAAAAAATAAAATCTGATTTGACAAATGTATATAATATATTACATAAATAACACAAAGATTCTTAACGAACCTTTTCAAAGACTTTAAAAGTAAATATTGGTTCCAAATGTTAGATAAATAAAATCAAAATTGTGATAAATTAAAACCATGCTCAAAAATTTTACATAAAAGAATATCTTTACATAAGGGTCCCCCCCCCCACACACACAAACTTGATCCTCCCAGTTCAGGTGGGGGTCATTCTCACCCTTACCTGTAATGCTAACCCCTAAGGGTTAAACCATGTGACATAAAGTGAAACTGAATGGCAGGTGACATTAGTTTAGTTTCTGTTGCTCCCAACATTAATATTAATATATAATATTATGTACAAGCATAACATTAAAGCCTACCTTGTGAAACATGAAAGCAACAGTAAAGAAAAGCTTTACTAAAACAAGCCTTAACTAGCTAAAATAAATACATGCTGGCAAATCCGATGTGCATTTACTAATTCTGATTTCATGTTGGATTTAATAGACACATGCACACAGAAAAGTGAATCTGTAATCTGCATTTAAGACTTGTTGGTATGTTATTGATAGTCATGTGGTTTTGAACAGAGGATGCTCTACATACGTGCATGTGGGATGACAGATATGCTTATAAAAATAGCAGGCACCAGTGTTTTCAGCACAGACATATTTTTCAGATGCAGATATATATACTTTTGACAAGCATTCTCTTGCTGAATAAACGTTTTTTTGATAAGAAACTTGAATCCCCTGCTGCTGTAGTGTGGTGGATTTTGACCTATGACCTTTTTTTTTTTTAAAAGCAGACTAAAGCCGATAGAATTTCTCTACAAAGAGCAGAAAAACATCCATAATTGCTTTATATGAAATTACTGATAGAGACTTATGTACTAAGGAATGCAGATAAAAATATACAGTATACCGCAGCCTCTCTGTAGCTTGATCCTTGAGCCGTTGATGGAAAAAAGCCTCTTAGATTTCATTTGCCCTTGTGTGGAATGGTCACCAGCATTAAATAAAGTTCTAATTCATTCACCTGCAGCTGTTTGACTGTGCTCTTTTCATTGTGCTATGCAGGTCAAGTATATCTCAAAGTAACAAAAACATCACACAGTTGTATTTTAAATGAATAAAATAAAGGCTTTTCATCTGTTTTACACAGCGAACGGAGAAGAAAACCACTAATAATCAAACTGAAGAGGTGTATCCTGGAAAAAAAAATTTAAATTAAAATGAACATGATACCACTGGGCACGGATTGGAAGGAAATTTTAGTGATTTTATGACAATTAACCCTTAGGGGTCCATAGTCAGAGCCCCATGACTGAATCCCATGACATATGTACACGTCATATCATCTGAAGTTGGTCACGTAGACCACTGCGGAAAATTGCATTCAAAAGTGCGGACTTGAAACACTCTCCCACTTTTTATTTGATGTTGATCGAGGAAGTACAACCGGAGTTATGACAGTTTGAAACTGGAGCAAACAAATGTGAGTGAAAGTATGAAAACGAGGCGGGAAAGGGGGCGTTAGATTTCTTAACATATCATTGTAATTTTTTGTCCTTTTTCAAAACGGAAAAAACTGGCCAAATCTGCGGATTCTAATCCACAGACTGCACTGGCATTACAGGTAAGGGTGAAAGCGCCTATGTAAAGATATGCTTTTATGTCAAATATTTGAGTACAGTTTTAATTTATTCCATTTAATATTTTATACCTAATATTTGGAACCGATATTCACTTTTAAAGTCTTTGAAAAGGTTTGTTAAGCATCTTTGTGTTATTTATGCAATACATTTTATACATTTTTTTAAAATCAGATTTTATATTTTTTTGTGTTTTGTCCTATTATGTTGATATAGTAGGTTAAAGTGAAAAAATAATAGATAGATGAAGTTGTGCTGAAAAAAAAAGATACCAAACATGGGTATAATAAACATTTCTTTATATAGTATATAAAGGCAAAATCAAAAGTGCTCAAAAATGGTCAAAATAGGCTCAGACCCCTAAGGGTTAAATAAACATTGTAAGACACAAATGATACTTGACTAGTAGGAAACTAAACCATGTATCCTTTGTCACTTGCCTATATATTCATTTCTGTTTCATAAACTATACGCTGTGTTATTGTTATTTAAAGCTTAATCACTGTTTTCCCACCAGTGTATGTGGTGAAACAATGGGATCTGTGTGTGAAACAACAAATGGTAGCCATATGGAGACTGTTTTTCAGTCCACCGCTGTGTTTTCTGTCTCCATATGGGGCATATGTTCAGCATTTTTGTTGCATGTTTTGAGGCGTGACTATAGGTTTAAACAACGGAATACTGATCAATGTAAATGAGTCTCTTTGTTGCCTTTTTCCTCATTAAAAGCAGTATTCTTCCATTGAATGGTCCCATACTGTCCAAAAAAGTTCCTTCATTTATCTGCAAGTGTTCTTTTTGTTTTTGCTCATTAACCCATAAGGACCCAGTGTGACATTTGGGGCAATTCTCAAATGAATTTTTCCCTATATTTATCCTTAAGTGATTTATCACCATCAATTGTAATATTATCTTCTGAATTTTATGTTTTTTCAATGAAAATCAGGTATTTTTCAATATTTAATTTTCTAATCATGTAAATGTTCATAAACACTCAGAGTAAAGGTGAGAATTATTATATCAAAACTAGAGAAAACTGAAAAAAAAAAAAATCTTTTTCAGCAAAATCTATCATTAACTGAACATAAACCAAGTGTCTCCATCCACTGTTGTTTATCAAACTCCATGGGTTTTACTGTTGAATCAATTTTGTAGAAGATGACAGTGTTTCCACGTTCACTATGGCGCCTCTGCCCGTCCAAATGGGTCATATCTGATGACCATGAAAAGTCGACAAACTCTATTTTGTATCAATTATTCACATGTACTGACAGGATTAGCGGATCAACATTTACTTTAGTAGATACTTTTGGTCACCAGTGGATGTTTGGGTCTTTATGGGTTAAGTTCTTAGCAGTTTTTTAGCATAATAATTACAATATTTAAACAAAGAAAGTCCATGATCCTGTAAAGACCTAGAAAAATACCTAGAATTTTTTTTTTATTATCATCTAAATTTGACATTTTTCTGTGAAAATCAGGTTTTTTCCTATATTAAATTTACTGATTATGTAGATGCTCCTAAAAGTTCAGGGTAAAGTCAAAGGATATTATATAAAAGATGAAGAAAAAATGGCTTTTTCATTAAAATATATCATTAACTGAACATAAGAACAAGCGTCAACAGCCGCTATCATTAGTCAAGTCAGGTAATCAGGTGATCAGGGTAATAAGGAGTGTCAACATTCAAAATATAGTAAACAGACTACTTTAGTGAATGTGTGCACTGTTAACACTTTATTTAGACAGAGTATTTATAATATTTCAACAGCTTATGTCAAATATTTAACCCATAAAGACCCAGTGCTAGTTTTGTGGCAGTTCCCAAATGAATTTTACTCTAGATTTAACCTTTATTATGGGATCTTTCTCCATTTATTATAATATTATCCTCTGTATTTTGCATTTTTTTTTTCAGTGAAAATCAGATATTTTCTGATATTTAATTCACTGATCATATACAGGGTGGGGAAGCAAAATTTACAATGAACATTTAGTTGTTTTTTTCTCAGCAGGCACTACGTCAATTGTTTTGAAACCAAACATATATTGATGTCATAATCATACCTAACACTATTATCCATACCTTTTCAGAAACTTTTGCCCATATGAGTAATCAGGAAAGCAAACGTCAAAGAGTGTGTGATTTGCTGAATGCACTCGTCACACCAAAGGAGATTTCAAAAATAGTTGGAGTGTCCATAAAGACTGTTTATAATGGAAAGAAGAGAATGACTATGAGTAAAACTATTACGAGAAAGTCTGGAAGTGGAGGACGCAACAAAAAACGTACCAAAGCTTTTATTAAAGCTCTCAAATCCAAAATCCTAAAGGATCCAACCAAATCCATGAGAAAAATGGCAATCGAACTTGAGGTAGACAACAAGACCATTAGAAATGCAATAAAATATGATTTGAAGTTAAAATCTTACACAAGAACACCAAAACACTTGTTGACAACAGCAACAAATCCAACTTTAGCAATTTTTGAGAATCATGTTTATGGCCGCCTTCTAGCCCAGATCTAAACCCTCTGGATTATGTTATTTGGGGCGTTTTAGAACATGCTACCAATAGAACATCACACAGCAATGTCGACTTTCTTAAAGATACTATTAAAGAAGAATGGGAGAAGTTGTCACCCGAATATTTGAGGAACACTTGCGCAAGTTTCAGGAAGCGTGTGAAGGCAGTTATTGAGAAAGAAGGAGGACACATAGAATAAAAACATTTTCTATTATGTCAATTTTCTTGTGGCAAATAAATTCTCATGACTTTCAATAAACTAATTGGTCATACACTGTCTTTCAATCCCTGCCTCAAAATATTGTAAATTTTGCTTCCCCACCCTGTAGATGTTTATAAAAGGTCAGATTAAAGTTGAGTGTTATTATATCAGAAATAATGACTTTTTCAGTAAAGACATCACTAACCCAATTTAAAAAAACAAGTGTCTGCATTCACTGTCAGTTACAAAACTCCATGGGTTTTACTGGTGAATCAATGTTGTAGAAGATGACGGTGCTTCCATGCTCACTACGGAGCCTCTGAACGTCCAAAAGACATGTCTGATGTCATTGAAAAGCTGAGAAACTGCATTTTAGTTTAATTATTTCCATGCATTGACAGGATTAGTGGTTCTTAAATTATGAAACATTTTAGATCAGTCTATCCTGTTGTTCACCGGCTGCTGTTTAGGTCTTCGAAGGTGAATTTCCTGATTATGTTAATGTCATCATATTCCATATTTCATATCAATAACTACATTTTTAAACTGTACTGTTTTGTTTGTTATTCTAACCATAGTTGTCACTCTCATTCTCAAAAACCTCTTATCACAATCTTTTTATAACCTGTTTTTTTTGACTAAATCTTCCCGAACCACATCTGTTAAACTGCCACAGGATAAATATAACAGTTATTTATTTTACCTTTTAACATTGGGCATTTTTGCACCCCAGGAACCTTTTCATGTTTCCTTTAACTGCTGTGAAAGTCCTCTTTCAACATAGGTACTTTCACACTGCAAGGGGAACTCAAAGTGATGCTGTGAATGTGCACAGGCCGGATGGAAGCGTAGGTTGAACGCAGCACTGGATACTGCAGTGTTTACAAATTGAAGACCCTGGTGTTAAAAAGTACTGAAGTTAAAACATGTCTATTTGGAGAAAATCTAATCTGAAAATATCATTGATTTGTGAGATCAACAATTAAAAGTTTTGCTGTTTTTATGTAAGTAAGTAAGTAAAATTTATTTATAGAGCACTTTTCACAGACAGAGTCACAAAGTGCTTTTTTTTAGTGCTTTATGCATCGTAGTAATCACACTGGTCTACAATTTTTTTTGAAATGATTTGCTTCAGAGATTAAATGTGCTAAATGTTACGTATTTTAATAAGATTAATTGGAAAATAAATGACAAAAGTGCCGGTTTGCTGATGTTTTCAAGGTATATGATTAAGTGTTATTACACATATATATTGGTTTATGTACATTTATATAATAGTTTTAGAAATCTTCCACTAAATAGAACTTGTAAAGTGAATGTATTCTAATGTGCAGACAGTGTTTTGAAGTAGATCTTGTAGCTCTGAGACAAATATTCCTTTTGAGTCAAACCCATTCTCTTGCTAATTCTTGAATTTCACAATTTGACCCAAGGCTGTATCTTGGAAAGTTTAGCCAACCAGCATTTTTGACTTGATTTTTCTTTATCAGTGACTCTCATGTGGTAAAATTTCATTACTTTTATTCTGGAAGCATTTTCCTTGTAGACCAGTGTTATTGATGTTTGAAGTGTTTGCAGACAGGTTTTCAACATTTTGAAACCCAGCCGTTTCCACATCATGTTTGTTGCAGCCATATATTATCATATGGTTGTACTGCCGCTGCCACTGCCAGGCTGCTGCGCGAGCCTCCGCTTCCCACAATGCACGTCGCGACAAAATTCCGAAGATGCCCAAGTTACTTCCTGGCTCTGTTTGTAAACATATGGTTTGTTTATGGTGGATGGCACTTCGAAATTGTTCATCGTAATTCAAGAGATTCAGGTGAGTAATCACAGAAAGACTTACAGATTCATGATACTGAGGGTATGACTGAGGTTTTACAGATTTGATGAAAAACTGGTGACAAAAAGGGTCATATTTTGCTAAATTCACTTTTATTAGTTTTTGGTACATTTATTTGTGTATTTGGACCCTAACAGTTCATAAAGTTTGAATTTGAACCCTCCGGGTGCTGCAAAGCTATCTTTATATTCATTTTGGCAAAAATCGTGCAGATTTCTACAACCTGTTTTAATTCCTGCTTAATTTTTACCTCCGCCAAGGAGGTTATGTTTTTGCCAGGGTTTGTTTGTTTGTCTGTTTGTCTGTCCGTTAGTGTGCAACATAACTCAAAAAGTTATGGACAGATTTTGATGAAATTTTCAGGGTTTGTTGGAAATGGGATAAGGAAGAAATGATTAACTTTTGGGGGTGATCTGGAAGAAATTCTCGACTCTGGATCACTTTGAAATTTTCGTTAACATTGTGGTAAATGGGGCCAAAATTTTCGTTTCCCAATATCTCGCTTAATTATTGACCAAAACTCATGAAATTTAACTCAGGAATTGACAATGGGGTCCTCTATCACATTTCAAAGGCTGATCTGGATCTGATCCAGAAGGCGGATTTTATTTCAATTTATATAAAAAATGGGGGTGCCCTTACTTTTTGGCCTACTGTGCCTTTAATATTAAAGGTAGAAATTTCTGACAAGCGCCATCATGTAGCTCATTCAGTTCCGCATCGGGAGTATGCCACCGGATTTCATGTAGCTTTAATACTTAAGGAGCTAGATCCAGAAGAAAACCGCCATTACGAGAAATGTGATTTTCGTGAATAACTACTGAACTAATAAGGATATAATTATGAATCTAGTTGCTAATGATATGTTTTCATGGTCAAGGAATCTTAAAATATAGGTAAAATAAATATGGGACTAATATTTATGGTGGAAATCACAATATGGGGGAATTGTGCAAATCTCATGCAATTTGACTCAGGGATTTACAATGGGGTGTTCTATCAAATGGCAAAGACTGATCCGGATCTTTCAAAAAGTTATGGACAGATTTGGATGAAAATTTCAGGAAATATTGATACTGGCACAAGGAACAAATGATTAAATTTTGGTGGTGATCGGGGGGGGGGGCACTGATCTGCCTTGGCGGAGGTCTGCGCTCTCAGAGTGCTTTTCTAGTTTACGTCTATAACTAGTTACGTCATGGCATTTGCACATATAAGGTCCAGACTTCTGACAAACATTTCTCCGAGTACGACATAACCGTTAGTCAGCAGCAGCGGTTGTAGTCCATACTGAAAATATGTCTAAACTTTGAGCCGATTACCTAAAATGTTCAGTCATTGGTTGTATTAACGAACTTAAGTGGCTAAACAGGACAGAGGAGCACGGTCAACAACCTAGAGGGGGTGGGGTGTGAAGTGGCTCATTTGCATTTAAAGGGCCAGAGCTCAAAACGACCTTTCTGGTGTCATTACTCAGAAATAGGGTTGAAGATGGACCTGTGGAGTTGAATTAATGAAGAATTCAGAACCAAGCATAGCATTTACAGTTTATGTAGACCATAGGGTAATGTTTTAAAATGCATAATTCCATTTAAAAAGAAGCAAAAGATCACTTCTTTAAAGTGACATAAAGGAAAGCTTACACATCAATGACAACATGAAATATTTCAGGAAAGATGAAGAACCTGAAACAGAGCTGAAAAAAAAAAAAACAAAAAAAAAAAACAGCCAAAGTGGATCAGATGGCCCATTGGATGGCGTCCTTGGACACAGACTGGTGTATACTGGTGAATGAAGGATTTGGCATTGGGCAGAGGCACTGAGCTGCAATTCGCCTGTCCAGAAAGCATTCGTTTCTTGGACAATTTAAATCAGATAAAGAAATTACTAAAGCATAAAAGGCTATGTAGCATCAAGTTTAATTAGACAAATGCTGCCTGCTTGGATGAAAAGTAGAATAAAGTAAGTCACTGGGCAGGACGTGGAGTCATAATTGTCATAATTGTTTTTGGATTCACTTTACTGCCATATTCATGTTTATGTGGCATTTTACTCCTGTGAGGTTGAGTTCACCTTGACCACTTTATACACCGCTGGTATTTTAATCTAAAGTAATGCATCATGTTTAGTGTGTATGAGGCTTTGCAATGCCAACCAATGACCACATTTCCTCATAGTTTTAGTCATTAATAATGTAATAATGGCAAATAAAATAATAATTTGGTCCATTTTAAATGTAATAAAGCCAATAATGTAACAATGAGATTAATATGAAGTTGTTAAGTTAGTGGCTGGTTATCACATTATTGACCTCACATTCCAAAAAAAAAAAATCCTTTGGAAATGTAAAAACTGTAGCTGATAATGTAATAATACATATTATAGGTCTGCATTTCTTGGAAATATTTTTTTTTGTGCAATTCTTGTGCAGTTCAAAATTAGGTATAGTGGTTGGCAAATCCATCACATTCCTTCATCGACCTACAAACTATGTTTCACAGTAATGAATTATGAATTTACATATAAAAGCATATAAACAATATTCTTCATAAACATTTTGTACAACAAATTATTCTCCAACTGGCTCTTCCAACCATAACCAAGGACGGAAAGTGCTGCATGAGACTTATTCTTGATGGATTTTGTGTTTGAGCCAGTAACGTAATAACTTATGACATTATTGGAAAAATGTCATTACACTCTTGGGTCCACCCGTTTTTGGAAAGTCATTACAATGTTGGCTTTATTCCAATTTAAAATGGCCAAAATTATTATAAATGATTATTATTGGCAGGTATTACGTTATTGGCCATTGTTGATGAATGATGAGGCAAGGGGTAGTGTTTTTGGTTTGGTTTGTTTGTTTGTCTGTTAACACTTTAGCAGCAAAATTATTGGTTCAATTCATACCAGATTGGGTTTATAGATTGCCAGTGACCCAGAACAGATGTCATTACATTTTGGGAAAGGTAGGTCAAAGTTAAAATTTTTTAATGATTTTTAAAAATAAATCTTCCCATGTCCTTAAAATGAGCGAAAAAATACATGCGAGGAGCGGGGTTTGTTGTGCCCGGCACCACTTCTTACATTATTGGTTGCTACACATGGTTCCAAATGTGAATGTAATGCTGCATTCCAGGCCACCCGTAACTCATGTTTTTCCAACCTTCTACCGGTGAAAATGCACTGGAATGGCAGTTAAACCTGTGACTTTCCACCCGAGAACTCGTACTAGAAAGATGTACTCCTAGTTCCGACCTCTGACGTTATGTAATAATGTCAGCCCCCATGGATGTGGTGTTTATGCAAATTGTTTATTAAAACAAGGTGTTGCTCTGACATTATTTATCTGCATAATCAGCACCTGCTCTAGTGTTAGCTAGTTTTCAGTCCAATGAGTGCAAGAATAAATAAATTCCAAATACGTATTCAAACATACAAATAATATAACATAAAATGTACAGTATAACAGCTTCTCTTGCCTTATACGCTGTTTTTCCTCCTCTGTTTCCCTCAAATAAGCAAAGACCAAACACCTTTGGTATAGAAATGATTATAAATGAGCATAACGTACGGTCTGCCATGCTGGTTTGTTTACATCTAGCTACCACAATTCCTTGCGCTCAGTTTGGCGTGACTTGCCTGGAACGTTACAAAGTCGCAAGTCGTGGTTTGAGGTTGTGACTTACGGGCTCAAAAACCAGCCTGAAACACAGCATAAGTTGTGTAGTTCCTATCACAGAGTCTGCAGAACTGTTCTGCGCAAAAGCGTTGCTATCGGTGATATTTTGGGTAATGTTTCCCACTGCCTGTAGGGGTGGTAATCTACATTTCCTCCTACATACAGGGTGGGGAAGCAAAATTTACAATGAACATTTAGTTGTTTTTTCTCAGCAGGCACTACGTCAATTGTTTTGAAACCAAACATATATTGATGTCATAATCATACCTAACACCATTATCCATACCTTTTCAGAAACTTTTGCCCATATGAGTAATCAGGAAAGCAAACGTCAAAGAGTGTGTGATTTGCTGAATGCACTCGTCACACCAAAGGAGATTTCAAAAATAGTTGGAGTGTCCATAAAGACTGTTTGTAATGTAAAGAAGAGAATGACTATGAGCAAAACTATTACGAGAAAGTCTGGAAGATACTATTAAAGAAGAATGGGAGAAGTTGTCACCCGAATATTTGAGGAACACTTGCGCAAGTTTCAGGAAGCGTGTGAAGGCAGTTATTGAGAAAGAAGGAGGACACATAGAATAAAAACATTTTCTATTATGTCAATTTTCTTTTGGCAAATAAATTCTCATGACTTTCAATAAACTAATTGGTCATACACTGTCTTTCAATCCCTGCCTCAAAATATTGTAAATTTTGCTTCCCCACCCTGTATACTGTCCATTCTGTCGCTTATGTATGAGCTATGAGGATGTGCCGGTAAAAGTGATTGTTCTCAGATTTTTAGAACTACGCAAGTTCGTTCCCACTCTCTAAAACACTGGGAACTTCACACATTTATTCTATATACGTACAGTGTATGCAAGTGAGCTTGTCATTTTGCAGTCACTTTGCATTTCGGCTTGACCTCCTTCCGCTGTCAGCCAATCAGCTCAGTGACTCTTTCTGCTCGGTGGCACTTCTTTTTCTTGCTGACGATTTGAACACCGACATCATTTTGCTGTCAAAATAATCCCCCTTCATGCCACCCTTCCTCCCTCTTTAAAAGTGGACCAGACACTTCTCGGCAGAGGTTCTTGATGTTTGAACATGTTTCCTGTTCCCTGTCAGTCTTCTGTCTGCCATAGCATAGCGTCGTCCCCTGACACCTCCAGTAACAAAAATAGAGGTGACCACCTTGTCAGATTACCATTTGTGGTTTCTTCAAAGGGATCGAAAGTATCACGGAGCCGCTGCATGAGTTTGAGCTCATTTGATGTGAGTTGTATTGGACAATACAGCTGTGAAAAGACATCTCTAGCTGCCTTCCAGACAGATTTGATTATCTTCTGCTGCCTGTTCCACCTGGTGACACTGGCAGGTTTATGTTTCAGCCTTTATCAGCAGTTCCTATTGATTTATAGTGGGTTGTCAAAAACACGGACTTTTTTCATAGATGAAAGTCAGTCATATCATCTCTAAAAATCAGTCGCTTTAAGGGCAGATGCCTCATAGCCAGCGTTATTATTGTGTTTCCATCCTGTTGAGGAAACTAAAAATTTTATAGCACATCTTTCAGCCTTTTGTCTGTGAAAGTTCAGTCTTTGCTGCTTTACTGGTTTACTTTCACATGTGGATGGATATATCATCTGTTGTTTGATTTTAACATTTCATCATGTTCCTCTGAACACTATACTCAGAAATGCAGTGATCTGTGATGCCCAGCCATGAGTGCATGCCCTTAAAAGACCACAAGACTCTGCCTTATCCTTCATCATTCATCATCCTCTGACCAGCTGATGTCAGTGAGAGCAACAATATGTTTCTGGATCAAGTGCTTTGATAGCACAGAAACAAATGACTTGATTTGCAGTGGAGCTAAGGCTTTAGGTCGGCTCCATTCAGAGTAATCACATTTCTTTTTTTTTTTTTTTTTTAATCAAAGTATTTTTATTCATATTCATAGTCTTTCAAACATACAAAAGGTAAGACAAACACTGAGACATATAACAGAGGTATAAGACGCCACAAAAATAAATAAAAATAAAAAAAAAAAATGAAAAGGTTCCACTGTTGCTGCATTTCCGCTGCGTGGTACCGACTCGACTCAGCTCGGCCTTTTTGCATTTCCATTCCGAAAAAGGACCTGGAATCTGGTACCCGGTACTATTTTTTTGGTATCACCTCCGCCGAGGTTCCAAGCGATACTAAACTACTAAACACTGCAGACCACTGATTGGTCAGACAGTTTTCTCTGTGACCCGCCATTTTACAAAAAACAGATGCAGAAGTGGACAGTAAATATAGTGGTACATTAATCCACATGATAACAGCCCAAAACTACACCATGGTCGGTCGAGGAGATTCAGTCTTTGGTGGCCGACATAAAAATTCAGACGAGACAACATTCGACAAGTGACTTTTCAGCAACTCTCTGAGCAGACGACACGGAAATAACGCGCCGCATTGCTATGACGTCCAGGTACTGTAAAGTCAGTCGTATCCAGTAATGGAAACGGTCTGCAGGAATACCGAGTTGAGTCGAGTCGAATCGAGCTGGTTCCACATAGTAATTACCCAGTCACTTTGTACACAGCGCACATTATCCAGAGTAAAGGTGTATTGTCAGCTGTTCTACATAAGAAAGAAAAGGATGCCATACCACATTAAACTTCCCCATTGATCCAGTCAATGTGTATCTAATCTTTTCAATTTTAAGGAAAAACATGACATCAAATATCCGTCTGCCAAAGGAGGGGGGGTTTATCATTCTTCCAATTTAAAAGAATGAGTTGCCGTGCCAAAAGGGAGGAGTAGACTATACTATGGAACTGTTGCCTTTGTAGAAGGAGGTATTCTAACGGTACGCCAAAAAATCCGATAAAAGGGCAGGGGTCAATGTCAGACCTGAAATTGCTGAATGCGCTTCAAATATTGAAGACCAGAATGCAGTTAGACTTGAACATGACCAAAAAGTATGAAAGAGAGTAGCAGGTGCTTGTCTACATCTGTCGGAGCAATCCCATTTATGATGTATTATAAAACAAACAAACAAAAAAACATTCAAAAAAGATAAAGTAACCACAGTGAAATGATGAGAATTCATTTGCAAATCTACATTCCTGACACTCATTTGTTAAAGCAGTGTTTTTCAACCTTGGGGTCGGGACCCAGTGT
The DNA here is from genome assembly GCF_902148855.1 of Sphaeramia orbicularis. Classification (NCBI taxonomy): domain Eukaryota; kingdom Metazoa; phylum Chordata; class Actinopteri; order Kurtiformes; family Apogonidae; genus Sphaeramia; species Sphaeramia orbicularis. The sequence goes on from NC_043970.1 coordinate 16,269,233, forward strand.
GGGGTCACCTGGAATTCAAATGCCTGAAATTTCTAGTAATTGATAAAAATGTAAAAAAACAAAAAAACTTACTAATAAAAAATATATGGTGAGTTGAGAGACAAGCACAATACATAAAAGAAATGACAAACTGTGAAGCTGAAACTGAAGCACTGTGGTACTGTTTATCTTTCAAATGTTCATTGTGGTCAGTTTCAGATGCTGCAGCTCTTTCATAATTCGTAGATTGAGTTCTTGTTTGTTCAGTATTAATTGTCAGCCTTGTAAATCCAAGCTGGACTGACTGTACATAACCTGACCAAGGAAAATCAAATTCTCACTTTGTGCAGTAATCTACACCTGACTTTTCTGACTCTGTCCATAATAATATACATTATATAGATTAAATGTCATCTAAAATTAACATTTATTTGCAACATAGTATAGCAAACTATTACATGATCAAAAACAAATTAATTTTAGCAAAAAAAAAAAAAAAGTGTCTCTTTTGAATGTCTGGGGTCACCAGAAATTTGTGATGTTAAAATGGGGTTACAAGCCAAAAAAGGTTGGGAACCACTGTGTTAATGTGTTGCTGAAACAATGTGAGACCAACACATGGATTTGATTGCATAACCATTGTTTTTGATGACTTTTGATGGTCTAATAATTTTTCCGCGACTGTACTTAGTTACTTAGATACTTAGTCTTGGTTACCTGTATCTATGATAATCACTATGTATGTATGTAAAGGATTTAAGGACTTCTTTTTTTTTTGTTATTTCCACAGTAATCCTCCCGCCCACTGCTGTATTCTACTTTTATACTTTTATCCTCTAGCTTAGAAACATGGTAAAAACAACCAGTTAACCAGCTCATAATCTTCCATTGTGAAGCAAATCTAATAAGAAAATGGTTAACCTAACCTAACAGGTCAACCAGAGTAAAGTGAGAGTATAATTCTGATTGGTCTGTATATTTTTTTTACAGTGTAATTCACATTTGTTAGTAATAGGGACATAAAATATCACAGCAGTGGTCAATAACTCTTTGGACATACATTTGGCCTTGGTATTCTAATAAAGTGATTTGAAAAATGTAATCCTCTAAAATCTTGGCAAATGTAGTGCTACTTTTGTAGTTTTAAATACTCTATTAAATAAAAAATAGCCACTGTCCAGTAGTGTCTCCTTTCCTACTTTGGCTGTATTCCCTGCCATTAAATATTTTCTGACATATTATTAGTCAGAAGTGCATTGTGATAGCTTTGTCAAAGCTTCTGTCACATCAATAATGACTCCACCCAACCTCTACGTCCTGCACTATTATTTCTTCTGCAAAGTAACAATTTGCTGTTTGCATTGAGTGATGTGTTCTGAGACCAGACTGCATTGATTACAGAAGATAGTGACCAGAATTCAAGTGTCCTATTAGCTAATTCACAAACACTTTCCTTGCTCCAGACTACCCCCTGATTCGATGAGGAGGATGCTAATGGGTCTAAAGTTAGCTAACTCAGAGTGATCTTCCAGCCTTGTAAATTGGTGTGATAACAACAGTTTTCAGACTGTCAAGGAAGCTGTTTCCTTAATGGATCTGTTTATCAGCTGTGTAATTGGTGTGTACACAGGGTAGAGGCATTTCTCCTGATTAAGTAGCAGTCACTTACTTATACATCGTCATGTGGATTTTAAAGTCACTCTGACTGTCGTATTATGAAAGGTTGTAGTTAGGGAAAGAATTGGGCCGACATAATCCCATGATTATTTCTCAGTTAAGGCTTTGTACACTATCTGACACGCTGAATATACGCAGCAGATTTGTTGTCGTCCTGTCAATGTGTTATTCATCTTAACGAAATAACAGTTTGACTCCTTATGCTCTTTGAAAAGAGGCTACTGATGCACGCTCACACAGTAATTATTTTCCTCTAGTTTGTTTACTGTAATGAGATCAATAGAGAAGTCTGTTTTACCCTCGCTGAGTTCATTTACTACCCAATTATAAGAATTTTTAATAAGACAATCCTAGAATAAAGTGTTACTTTTGTATGTTTCCGCAAATCACAAACATATCATTTCACTGAGTTGTAATTTATCACTGAGGCATCTGCTACATCTTTGCTTTTCCTCCATTTGCAGGAATGCGTTGAAGTGCATTTACATAAGGAAGATTTTACTATTAAATATTGGAGCTCCTGACCTGTTTGGGTGATAAAAATTCTTTGGTTCAAGTTTTAGGAAAAAATCGTGTTCTATTAAACCAACCCAATATCTGTGGTTTGTATAAATACACGATGGCAGCCTTTTATTTACATGGGTTTTCCTTTACTACTCCATTAGTGAAGGACCTTTTAAGAAAAGTGTGTCAGATAAGTTTGGAGATGTGTGTTTTTTGTTTTTTTTTAGTAGATTAAAGCCCTGACATTTGGGCCTCTGTAACTGGGAGCTAGTATTCCTTGTACAGGTCTACAGTTCAGTGTTGAAGTAGTGCATCATACCTTCATCTTTGTGTTTTTGTTTGTGGTTTTACTGAGCATGATTGATGGAGGTCATTACTCTGTTTGGTCAGCATTGCCTCATGCTGTAGATCATCTTTGTGGTCATGTTGCTGTCTCCACATTTGACCTCCTGTTCAATCACACCACTTCTACAATCTACACAGAGGTGGGAGACGTATTTAGATCCATTACCGTAGAAAAAGAATATGAAGCAGAGGAAATAATCTGCTCCAAGTACGTATTCTGCACCAAAACTTAAGTGAAGAAAATATTTATTAGTATTATCAGCCCAATACACAAAGTAAAAGCTGTAATTGTGCAGAAAATGGTCTCTGTCAGTGTTTTACTATTATATATGATGTTGATATGTATGTGCATTTTACTGTTGTATATGTTAAAAGTTGAGCTCATTTTAATGTGGATTTTGTGTGTTTTGATTTTTGGGAAATTATCGATACAAGTAAAAACTTAGGGTGTATAGTCCTTTAGTCTGCTTATTTAATTCGGATCAAATGTAGCCTTTTTTTTTTTTTCGTTTGGGTTGGATCGCATTCTCATTGCACTTTTTGCTAGTGGACCAAAATTTGAGAACAGAAACAAGCATGTGACAAACCGCGCTGGGATTGGACAGAAAAGTTGGGGGCGGGATGAATCAGAGACGGTGGGTGTTGATGAAAACAAACATGGAGGTCCTACGTGCAGTTATCGTTTTCGGAATATGTATTCCATTTTTGTAGACACAAATTCACAAAATAATGTAAACTTTCAAGAACAGCTCTTTCGGAGCCAGTTTGTCAATGTTTTATGTGTCATTCTGCATCAGCAAGGCGTTCTGCTCGTGCATACGGCGGCTCTTTGGTTTGTTTCAGCTCGAGGCCGGTTATATTCACACCAGAAGTGAACCGGCCCAGAGTCCATTTGGAAATGGACCAAAGTGGTCTCGGCCTGTTTGTGTGAGTCAAATCAGAGTTTGCATGTTTGTATTCACACCTAAAAAAAGTCTGGACTTTCTGGGGAAACAGACTGAACGAAGTAGGTCTGAATACACCCAGATGCTTTTGCAGTAGTGATTATAGTAATTGGGCATTTTTTAAAAAACATTTTAACCTCATCTTAAAGCATTTAAATGAGGCAAGCAGCAAAAGATGTAAGTCCAAACTTGAATTAATCCATAAAGCATGTCATTATAGAGGAATCACTGTGGTGGAAGAAGAAGAAGAAGAAGAAGAAGAACTACTACTACTACTACAGGGTTTCTTCACCCCTTTGCTTGAGAAGTCCAGTTCATTTGTGGAGGTATGAATGCACCATTGGACTCTGATGCTGACCACAGAAATGAACTCTGGTCCGTCTGCAAACATAGGTCTTGGTCAGCTGAACCCAAATTCACCCCTTGGCCCTCCGCCTTACCCTCACCTCTCGGTTTTGCGTGTACACATGAAGGGGTAATGTTGTCCTGATTCTCAATTAGACTGAGGGGAAGGGCTAAGGCGGTGGGCTGTTTGGCTCTCGAAAACAGAGATACTTCAGGACCACACTAAGAACGGAGGGGTAGGAGGAATTTCTCATAATTCTGTTCGAATCGTTGGCAAAATGGAGGTAAACACAGCCAAAAAGTGCAGCAGTGTGATGCAAGAAACACACAAATGTACGCATCTTTGTAAACAACTTAATCTTTTGATCGACTGTTTGATGCCGTTTCAATGTGTTATAGATCGTATTTCTGCAGTTTATAGTTGATAGCCGCAAAAAGATGACCGAAGCCCATGCAACAGAGACAGAAACAAAGTTGTCGCATCTGTTGATAGTGGTATCAATGACTGCTGATGACGTAACAGGTCACGAAGGGTTGTCCCATTTCATAGAGGAATGTTTCAACCCCTAACCCTTGCAGTTTTATTTCAAGGGTAGTGCCAAGTGCAAGGGCCAAGGGGTAGGGCTAAGGGGGAGGGCTAAGGGGGAGGGCTAAGGGGTGAATTGGGATTGGGCCTCGGTCCACTTCATGTGAACCAAATGCAGGATGTGGACTACAACGCAGCTCCATGTTTTATTTCATGTAGTGGAAACAGAAGTCCCCCTGTATTAACCAACAGATTAGCGAGGTTTCTTCTTCATTGTCTAGTCTTGTCCCTTCAATGATTCCATCACAGGAGAGGAGGGAAATATGTCATTCAAAAGGTTCAGTTTCTTTCACAAGGTACAGTGTGAACGCAAATTTGGACCAACTGAATGTTGCAACACCAACTGAACTGAGTATACTGAACTATAAGGTGCGGGAAAAAAATGAAAAAGTGGCCCATTTCGTGCATTTGGTTCACTCCACGTGGACTGAGGCCTGTGTTTTTAGGTGGTTCCATAGCGCAATCATACCTCCCCACAGGAACCCAACTTTCCAGACAAACAAATTAGAGTTGGATTAACACACTGTTAGAGTAGCTACTCATTATTGCAATTTTGTAACTTGTGTGCAGGGAACTGGACCAGACCACTGATCACAAATTCTTGTTCTGTGCTGATAGTTTGTCACTTTATTCCCTGTGGACATACTGGAGTACATTTTTGAAGACAAGTTTCAGCAGTAGTCTTCTTCAATCTGTGATGTTTCTCTTTGATTTTCCTGTGGGTTATATGGTCCAAGCAGGGACTTTGAAACAATATGGTTCTGTGTCTTCAAGGCAAAAAGCCTTTGAGCACCACTCAAGGCATGTATCAAAGAAAAAAAAAAAAAAGCTAACATCTGCCACAGCTTTGTGTCTGAACACTGAGCAGTATGTGTAAATTCTGATAAAATAACTATTGTAAATTCAGGCAGAGATCCTGTAATGCACCAGCTATGATTTTGGTATGTATTTTATATATCTGTAGCCATCTTTTCATCCAATGGGAGCCATTTCACCTTCAGGTCACAATGCAGATAGAAACCTCTTTGTTATAAGTGATGCGTATTCAAGATGTTGCATGAAGAAAAAGTTGCATGAAGAAAAATTGCTGCTGTATTCTCACACCTGAAGGTATGCAGGTCAGCCAACTCAGAGGAGTTCTGTCAATAGGGATTTTGTCCAGATAGAAAAGTTATAATAATTTCTCCAACACAGTAAACACTTCAACAGAATGCAAAAGGTGGCTGAAAATCAGTATATTGAAAAGGCAAAGTGCTGCATGAGAAAGTGTGTTTGAAAAGGGGAATTATTGATATTTGAAAATGTCTCTCGTGGCATGTTTTATTCAAGCAGTAGTTTAGAGTTTTGAGAGAGATTCAACAATGTAGTCGTATAATTGCACTGACAGTAGCAGGGGCTGCTTCTATACTGTAAAGTCAGCTTGTCAAACAAAAGTGAACAGCGGCGAATGTTAACCTCTTAAAACTAAGCAAACGCGGTGGAACATTTTCTCCAGCGGGTCATTCAACTTTCATTCTCTGTGTATGTGGAGGTTGTTAATTCACAGATCCTTCAACAAACCGTGTCATCCAAGACACCCTGCAGAGTGGTCTGCCAGCAGCATCAACACTGCAAAAACACATACGATGCCTTCCTCTAGAGTGGGCGGCTCAAACGTTTTCATGCTGTGGCGGTTTCTGTTAGTTTTGTTGTTTAACCCCAACTGAGATCTCAAATTACTGGACTTCACCAGTGTATCTGTACTTTCACCACAGAGGAAGTCAGATCACATAATAAAACCTGAAAATCCAAATGATCACCTTAACCCATAAAGACCCAGTGTGACTTTTGTGACGGTTCGCACATGAATTTTCTTCTATATTTTCATCTATATTTTCCAGTGTTATAGTCCAGGGTATACAGCGGTATATGGAGTATTCCCACTTATTCAGTCAGCATTGCGTATACCCACTTCCAAATCCCCCCTGATGTGCACCATTCAGTAGTATCGGAGCAAAATTGCGCCTGTTTTCCCCTAGGATGGTGAAGCCATGACCCGCCCTACTCTGCCTATAATTGGCTAGTACTCGCTGCCTTCACTAATTAGATTGGTTAACTCTAGGCATGAGGATCGAAGAGCCATGCCGAGGAAACTATTGCTAACTAGCGCCGGCCACCTCAGGTGTTGGCATAGACCTGTGTCTGTGGGTGCCAGTTCCACCCCAGTTGATTGACAGGTCACTGCACGTCTCTTTGAAAGATGCGTGATTTTTGCAAATGTGAACAAGAAAGGCAGAATAAACGTCTTTCAAATGAGTGACACATATCGAGAGAACCTACGTTCATGGAATACAGAATTCTGAGGTAAGTTTTAAGGTGGTTTCAGAATGAGTCATTGTTTTAAACTACTGGTCATATAACTGCACATTTAGAGGAAAAGAAATTTTGTCACCAATAGTTAAACTGTGTGAGTAGGCTAACGTTATGAAAGGCTAACATTATCCTATGTTTGCCTCATGTTGAATCCATTTCCATTCATGCAGCTGCTTGTGTGACCAGTAATACCTACAAACTGCTCCTGATCAAGTCATGATCATTTTATAATAGTGAGCAAATACTACTGATGGATTCTGGGTAAACTAAATAGAGTCGTCGTACATGTCACTGTTTCTAAAACAGTGTTTTTCTGGACTTTGAAAAAAAAGAAAAAAAAGAAGAAGCCAAAAATTGAGAGTATACCCACTTGTCCAGGGACCACTACACCACTGATATTTACCCTTTCTTAAGTGATTTATCGCCATTTATTGTAATATTGTCCTGTTTATTTTGTGTTTTTTTTTTCAGTTAAAAAAAAAAGGTAATTTTCTATATTTAATTCACTGAATATGTAGATGTTTATAAAATCTACTGCAGATAAAAAGTAGTTATTTTACTAATACTAGCATATTTACATGGGTGTATTTTTTATACGGCAATGTTCATATATATGCATGGTCCCTATTAAATAAACCAATAAAATAAATAAATAAAATAAAGGTTATCATATCAGAAATAGAGAAAACTGAAGATGAAGTGACTTTTTCAGCTAAATGTATCATTAAAAGAACATAAACCAAGTGTCTCCATCCACTGTCATTGATCCAACTCCATGAGTTTTACTGGTGAATCAATGTTGTAGAAGATGACGGTGTTTCCATAGTAACTGCAGAGCCTCTGAACATCCAAATGAGTCATATCCGATAACCATGAAAAGATGATGAACTGTATTTTGCACCAATTATTTACATGTATTGATAAAATCAGTGGATCACAGTTATCAAACATTTCAGATCAGTAGATGGTTTTGGTCAGTGGTGGATGTTTGGGTCTTTATGGGTTAACTTTAGCATGAATCAATAGCATTTAAACATTACCTCCTTGCGTGTTTTTGTCTGTTCAGCAGTTTCCTTCATGCACCACTTACACAACAAATGGACAAAGAGGATTCTCTCAAAACGACACATTTCCACTTAACCACAGACATGCTAAACACTCTCTGAGCCAGACTGACATTGATTTTCTGACTTGTGTATCTGTGCAGCTGCCATGTCTAAAATATATTTTCCCGTACTCTGAGGCTTTGAAAAAGAAGTGTGGTTGAGCTTTTCTACAAGCAGTTGTGGAGCGAAGTATTAAGAACATTTAAATGAGTAAAAATACAGCATGTGATGTTAAAATTTTACCGCACAGTGTAAAAATAACCTACTTAAGGGACAGTACACAAGTATTAGTAGTAGTTTGGTAAAGGTTCATACTGTCTTCCAAATATAACTATTGTAGGTAATTCATTTATCAGACAGGGATAGTTGTCTGTTTACCTGCTTTAGTAGTTTCAGCTACTTCCTGCAGCCTTTGTCAGAAGGGCCATGAAAAAACCTAACATTAATACACCTGTCAAACCACATACAAAACTCCAACCACTACTGGTCAAACCCAAAGATAAAATGCAACAAACGAAAAGGAAACAGCACACAGACAGACAAGAGCAGCAAAAGAACAAGCACATCAAGAGAACCTAAAATCAGCCTTATCCGACCACTGCAAGGGACAAAATTACACTACACTGTAAAAAAAAATCTGTAATTTAACAGAATTTTCACTGTTTATTTTACAGATTTTTCCTGTATTTTTAAGATACAGGAAAATATCAATGAAACAACAAAAATAAACTGATTTTACACGTCAAATGTAAAATAACACGAAGAACTGTAACTGTGAATAACCATAAAATTTCAATTTTTTTAAAAGAAATTCTTTTTTTTTTCACAGAAAAATAAAGTTAAAATACATTTGCAAATGTATCATAATTTCACAAATATTTATTTTCTATTTATGAAATTAAACTGTTAATTTAAAGTTTAACACTGTAAAAAAAAAATAAATAAATTAAATAAAATAAAATAGAACAAGATAAAATTACTGACAATTAACCGTTAAAGAAGTATTTGTTCTGTAAGTTTAACAAGACTTGTTTTTAAATCGACAAATATCTTGTGTAATTACGGGAGGTTTCACAACAAAAATGTTAAATAAATTTATTTTTGTGAATGTATAACATGTATAAGCACTGATAAACTGTCAAAATAAACTTTTTATCAGTGGATTGTACAAATTAGTCTAACTGAAAATTACTTATATATATATATACATATATATATATATATATGTATATATATATATATATATATATTTTTTTTTTTTTTCCCTAGGTAATTTGATTGTTTTAATATATGTAAAAATTCTTTATTAAACATTAAAAAGTAAAAAAAAAAAAAAAAAAAAAAAAAAAGCTAAATCTCATGTAAAGTTAGGGCAAAAAACTATATTCTAATTATGGAAAATAACCGTATTTTCATGAGATGTTTTTTTTCCGTTATTTAACAGTAGTTTTTTCGGCACCCCTGCTGCTGGAATAATACCTTTTTTTTTTTACTGTTTTTTTTTTTTTTTTTTTTTTTTTTTTTTACAGTGTATGGACTACAATAATGCCAGGGTCATCGGTGCTGAAAGTAACAAGTACCATCAGTGGATTAAAAAGGTTGTAAAAACTGCAGACCCATGGGCTATGACATAAGTTATCGGACAGAACCGCTAGTATTATATGTGATCTTTTGAAATATCTGTCAATGAAAATTCTCTCCAGGTACCTTTTAATATGGCCAAAAACATAAATGAAGACTTGTGTAGTTGTTTACAGGACTATTTTTTGGTTTAAACTCTTGTACTATGGGGCACCATCAGATGGGAGGCTGCCACTTCTTTTGTCATCATAACACATCGCATGAATAATCATCTTACATCACAAAATGATACAGAATGGGAGAAACTGACGCCCAGGAAACCGATCCTAGTGCACATGCACAGGTGTGTCCTCAATAGAACTAAAAGATAGATTGAAATGATAGAGCCGGACCTGGACATCGGACATCTGGACGCCTGAAATACTCATATCACAGTTTTGTTTTTGTTTTTTTGCAAAGCCGCAAAATGAAGAAAAACAACAGGAGGTGAGTGATGTGAGAGGAGCATTGTTTTCTTCCTGTTTCAGTGTTATTTTGCTCTTTAAGCCCATTTACGTGTTACAAGATGTGTGATAATTATTGTTTTTGTATGATAAATTTGTCACCTGCTGATCAGTAATGACAAATGTAAATCACTTGGTGACACTTGGCAGTTATAATCAGTTTGTGTTGTCTCATTGAACATGACGAACCGCAGAAATTAAAGGTATTTTATGGTTAATTCAGTCACTTAGGGACCAGTATTATTTTTACCCAATGAAAACCTCTTGGTTATGAGTTTTGTATATTAACCTCCTGAGACCCAGGAAAAGGAACATTTTTTAGCTTTTTTACATGAAACAATTGTCTTGATTGGAAACTGCATAATGCAACAGCTTTTTCAGATATACAGGGTGACACAAAAAAACGGGAACTTTTTAACAATTCAATAAAACCAAGAGTGATGGAAGAAAAATATTTTATTCATAGTAATTGAAACCTTAAACCATGCCATTTAAGAAACAATGATGGAATTTTCATTTTTAAAAAATTACAGGGTGACCCAAAAAAACGGGAATTTTTGAAGTGCGTATTGGCAGACATGAGCAAAAGTGGCAGCACTGCGAGACAGTGACCTTGAGCAAGTAAACACACCCCCATTTTAGTAACCATTGGCGGCTGTGCGAGAATTGTTCGGTAACCGTGTGATCTCAAGATTCGGTAACGTTCCCTGGCCCCCTAGATCGCCAGATTTGTCCGTTTGGGATTTTTTTCTTGTGGGGCTATCTCAAGAGTAAAGTGTACACGACTCGACCAAGAACTCTGGATGAGTTAAAACAGAGAATTCAGGATGAAATTCACAGTATCCCAGCTGAGATGTTGCAGCGGTCAATGAGGAATCTCAACAGCAGATTTCAAGAATGCATTCGTACAGGAGGACGTCATCTACAGGAAGTAATTTTAAAAAAATGAAAATTCCATCATCGTTTCTTAAATGGCATGGTTTAAGGTTTCAATTACTATGAATAAAATATTTTTCTTCCATCACTCTTGGTTTTATTGGATTGTTAAAAAGTTCCAGTTTTTTTGTGTCATCCTGTATTTTTAAAATTATTCTTATTTATTTAGTTAGTTTTTAAATGGAATGTCCTTTGCAATGGGCAGCATTTTTTAAGTAAAACTGCCAAACTTTTGTCCCCTACAGAGGACAAAAATGCATTGCTGGGTCTCAGGAGCATAATATTCTACAAAATTTTAAGTGTCTTGTGTGATATTTTAACATTTTCCTGCTGATTAAAGCTTCACAAAATGATTGTCACACATCAACAGCGACAATAAATAAATAAAAAATAAATCCATACAGTACTGCATAAAAGTCTTAGGCCGCCTCTAGGTTTGTTGTTTTTGGGTTGAAATTAGCATACATGTTTATTTCTCATTCTCTTTTCAACACATTTATAAAAACAAAACAAAACAAAAGAACAAAAACAAAACAACAAAAAACGGGTAATATGTGCACAGCCTTAAAAGGCACACAAAAAACTAAACTAAATGGGTCTAAAAAGGTTAAAGTCACTATTTAATATGACCTCTGACCCCATGACAAGAAGCAGCACCAACAATTACAAACATCTGACGTGTTGGATGAAACCTGGTATAAAACAAAAAAATTAATGCAATAAATCTCATATCGTCTGAACAAAAGGGTTAAAGACATGTTGGTTGTGGACACTTTGGTTTATAGAAACTCTTGTTCCCTGAAACTTTACTTTTTCCTGCTGTACATACTTCACATGTATCCAGATTGGATCTTAATACAGATACTGATAAATACATACATGTGGTCATTAGACCTTTACTAAACAAACCTAATGTTGGCCTACTGGTTTGCATAATACTGTATCTAATAAATCATGTTGTTATATTCATATACACTGTAAAACATTAACAATGACTCACCATATTGTGGCATGTTTGCCGCAGTGCATTATGGGTAGTGGGTATTTTGTTGTAAATGTGTTATTTTTATGTGCAAGAATTCAGTGGGGTTGTTGTGTTAGTATTAGTTTTGACTTAATATGTGTATGGCAATGCTTATTGGCCTTTTTGTTTTTTTTTTTCTGTATTTTTGTAATTTGTAAAGTTGCACCTTGAGTGAGAGCCATAGGCAGAGAATGGATATCCTGTTGTGATTGTTACAATATTCTTCTTCCTGTTTGTCAAATTAAAAGCACAATTTGTGCTCATACTTGACATAGAGCTAACTTCCTGCCAAACTTCTGCCTACGTTAAAATATTATCTATTTGATAAAATGTGTAAAAATCAGAAAGGCAATAGCTACCTCATTTCTTTCTAAAAAATGTCTTATTTTCCAATTAACCATTTAGTGTTACTTTTATAGCAGTTCCTTAATGAATCTTTCTCTATTTTTAACCTTTCTTAAGTGATTTATTACCATATATTGTAATATTATGCTATGTATTTTGCATTTTTAAGTAAACATCATCTATTTTCCTACATGTAATTCACTGATCATGTAGAACTTTATAAAATCTCACTTTAAAGTTGAGGATAATTATATCTGAAACAGAGAAAACTAAAGAATGAAAGTGATTTTTTTCAGCAAAACATGTCATTAACTGAAAATAAACCAAGCATCTACGACCTCCGTCATTTATCAAACTCCATGGGTTTTACTGGTGAATCGTTGTAGAAGATGACGTTGTTTCCACGTTCACTACAGAGCCTCTGAACGTCCAAACTGGTCCTATCTGATGACCATGAAAAGACGACAAACTGCCTTTTACACCAGTTATTTACATCCAATCTGCATCCTCTGTTTTCTTTTTGATTGTGTCATAAAATGTGCAACCTGAATAAGAATATGAAAATGCAGACTGGATAATTTATTACTCATTTTATTCATGAGTCAAATAATACAGCCACATTCTTAAAAAAGAAAAGGCATTTTTGCTCGTGCATTTGAGTTTTTGAATTTTAGATTTCAAATTGAATTTTGGTAACTATTTGCTGGGGGAGATTTTGAAAATTAATTCTCAAATGTCTTGTTCTTTTTAAAGTAAAATAATGAGTGGTCTTGAATAAGAAAATGAAAATGCAAATTACTGGAAGGAAATACATAAGGAAACACAAGAAATTATTGGGAGCAACTTATCCTTTGAATGTAAATCTTTATTTTTTGGACTTATACCAGAAGGATAGCCAAAGAGAGACAAATATTTATTTAATATCCTACTAATAGCGGCCAAAAAAGCCATCACAAGAAAATGGTTTTCATCAGAAAGCCCAACGCTGAGCATGTGGATGGACATTACAGTGGACATATATAAGATGGAGAGACTTACTGCAGAGGTGAACTATAAGAAGGACTCGTTTGTTGTGCGCTGGAAGAAATGGATGGAATACATTATGCCACGCAGACCGGACTTTGATGTTTTTATTTTTGTATAGAAGATTAGATATAGTAAATGTAATAACTGCAATTCACTCCCTACTTGTTTATGTTCTTTTTGTTTGTTTCATTGTTAAAAAATGGGACATTCAGATTAATATAATGTTGATGACATTTAAAGTGAATATCTTTGTCAAAATTGATATAGAATGTCAATAAAAAGTGAATTAAAAAAAAAAAAAAACAAAGAAAATGAAAATGCAGATTGGATAATTTATTAATAATTTTATTTTTGAGTCAAATAATGCAGCCATATTCTTAAAATGAAAAATCATTTCTGTAAATGCATTTTAATTTAGATTATGGTAACTAATTGCCTCTATAGATTAGTGGATCAACAGTTATTAAACAGTTTAGATCAGTAGATGGTTTTGATCATCAGTGGCTGTTTGGGTCTTTATGGGTTAACTTAAACTATTTAACTTAAAACGGATATTTTACCCCTATCAGTAACTGAATTGTGGTTAAAAATGCTTTGGTTATTTATTTTGGAGATCAACAAAACAAACCAAAACTACACAAGAAATATCTCCAGCGTGAAATAATTAATTTTCACAGTAAACTCGGAAATAGTTGACACTCTAACAGCAGCCTATTGTGGACCTGATTTAACCCACGGACCTGACGTTAAGAATCCCTGCTGTGGAATCTGAACAAGAACAGGCTCAGTTGGCTACGACGTCCCCCCCCCCGCTGACTGCATTTTATTAATATGAATGAGAAGGATGGAGGACTATCCTATTACCTTAAAACACCACCTGAGTCTAAAACAACATTAGCCTTTGCAGATCATCAGTGGCTGTTTGGGTCTTTATGCGTTAACTTAAACTATTCAACTTAAAACGGATATTTTACCCCTATCAGTAACTGAATTGTGGTTAAAAATGCTTTGGTTATTTATTTTGGAGATCAACAAAACAAACCAAAACTACACAAGAAATATCCCCAGCGTGAAATGATTAATTTTCACAGTAAACTACGAAATAGTTGACACTTCAACAGCAGCCTATTGTGGACCTGATTTAACCCACGGACCTGACGTTAAGAATCCCTGCTGTGGAATCTGAACAAGAACAGGCTCAGTTGGCTACGACGTCCCCCCCCCCCCCCGGCTGACTGCATTTTATTAATATGAATGAGAAGGATGGAGGACTATCCTATTAACTTAAAACACCACCTGAGTCTAAAACAACATTAGCCTTTGCAGATCATCATCAATCTAAATCTGAGATCACAGCCAAAAACTTTGCACTGATGATTCATCTTGCAAAGGCAGAGACTGATCTCTATATTCACCGGCTGTTCCTGTGTTGAAAAACCTGTAGGCTCCATCCGGGCTAAAATAATTAATCTGCCGGCGCTGTGGCCAAAGACTCTGTCACAGAGAGGGGCTGGAGTCAGCGGGATCTCATTAATCCAAGAAGACTTTGCTCTGTTCTCCAGAACGGCGCCGCTTGAAGAAAAGTCACAGCGGAGGCAGAGACAAATGCAAAAGGGATACAGCCATCAACATCAACATTCTGCATTCACATGAACTTTTGTTTGCACTTGTTCTTTTAGCTAGGCAAAACATCTTTTGACTAATGAAATCCTCTTCTAGTGATCTCTAAATAATTCAAAGCTAATTCTGCACACATAACCAATGGGAGGTAGAGTCACCAAAGGATTGTTTATTGTTTATTGTGGGATGTGAGGGGATTCGGATGCTGTCTGTCAAGTCTACATCTGAGATTTAGTGAATACAAATCTGCTCCAAGTGCAACGACAACAATCTGATGTAAAAGTTAGTATTTTTAACTAGCAGGGTTACTTTTAATAGATATTTCATTACTGTATATACCTTAATATATAGGGTGTCCCAAAAAAATGTATACACACTTTAAATAATTATACAGGGTGGGGAAGCAAAATTTACAATATTTTGAGGCCGGGATTGAAAGACAGTGTATGACCAATTAGTTTATTGAAAGTCATGAGAATTTATTTGCCACAAGAAAATTGACATAATAGAAAATGTTTTTATTCTATGTGTCCTCCTTCTTTCTCAATAACTGCCTTCACACGCTTCCTGACACTTGTGCAAGTGTTCCTCAAATATTCGGGTGACAACTTCTCCCATTCTTCTTTAATAGTATCTTTAAGAAAGTCGACATTGCTGTGTGATGTTCTATTGGTAGCATGTTCTAAAACGCCCCAAATAGCATAATCCAGAGGGTTTAGATCTGGGCTAGAAGGCGGCCATAAACATGATTCCCAAAAATTGCTAAAGTTGGATTTGTTGCTGTTGTCAACAAGTGTTTTGGTGTTCTTGTGTAAGATTTTAACTTCAAATCATATTTTACTGCATTTCTAACGGTCTTGTTGTCTACCTCAAGTTCAATTGCCATTTTTCTCATGGATTTGGTTGGGGATTGGTTTAGGATTTTGGATTTGAGAGCTTTAATAAAAGCTTCGGTACGTTTTTTGTTGCTTCCTCCGCTTCCAGACTTTCTCGTAATAGTTTTGCTCATAGTCATTCTCTTTTTTCCATTATAAACAGTCTTTATGGACACTCCAACTATTTTTGAAATCTCCTTTGGTGTGATGAGTGCATTCAGCAAATCACACACTCTTTGACGTTTGCTTTCCTGATCACTCATATGGGCAAAAGTTTCTGAAAAGGTATGGATAATAGTGTTAGGTATGATTATGACATCAATATATGTTTGGTTTCAAAACAACTGACGTAGTGCCTGCTGAGAAAAAACAACTAAATGTTCATTGTAAATTTTGCTTCCCCACCCTGTATATACCTTTATATATAGGGCATCCCAAAAAAAATGTATACACACTTTAAATAATTATAAAGTAGGTGTTTATTAACCCTTTCATGCATGAATTATGAGAACCTTAGTCAAGATTTTTTTCTTGAGTGTTTTTGTTCCTCCTTAGACATAAAAAAAACAATGTGATTGAGTTTTTTTTTCCTATAGAGTTACAAAAATATCCATGCATTTAATTTTTGAAGTAAAGAAACATGTGTTTAAAACCAAATATCAGAAAGTGATATGAAAACAATGAAATAAAAACATTTTTAATGCTGCTAATCTGATGTCTTCTCACATTTTAATAAATTCTAATGCTAGTAATTACTCACTTCATGGAGATAATATGCAAAAAAAAAAAAAAAAAACTTTTTGTCTAACAAATAATTGATTTACACTAAAACATGTCACTGTAGATCAGGTTTATCAAGAACAGCAAAGTTACAGTAAAGGTATGAATGACAGAGTATGAGATGGTGCATAAGTGTCCACTCTGTTGGCTGATATAAAACTAAAACAACAAAACCCATTAATATACAAGAGAGCAGCTGGAGAATAACTGTCCACTGTAGTGGCTTACGCATGAAAGGGTTAAAATTCATTTAATTTTCAAAATGTAACAGAATTTACAAACATAATTTTATTGTTTTGTCACTGCCTGTTCTCAAATTGACGTCCGTTTTGGTCCAGACACTGCTGACAACGCCAAGCAATGGAATCGCACACATCACCAAACAGTTCCCTTGGTATTTGCGTGCATTCACGTTCAATGTCTGCTCTCAATTGAGCAACTGTTGCAAGTCTCATAGCGTAGACCAGGGGTTTCAAACATGCATCCCGGGGGCCAAATCCGGCCCGCCAAAGGTTCCATTGCGGCCCGTGGGATGAATTTGCAAAGCGCAAAAATTCCACAGTCAAGGCTGTTGAATTTATGTTAGTTCAGGTTCCACATACAGACCAATATGATCTCCAGTAAAATAATTACATAATAACCTACAGAGTATAATGACTCCATATTTTCTTCTCGGTTTGATGTGAAAAAAATAATCCTACATTATGCCTATAAATAATGACAACTTCAATTTTTTTTCTTTGTTTTAGTGCAAAAAATAACATTAAATTATGAAAATACTGACATTTACAAACTATCCTGTAACAATAAAATGCGACTATCCTGTGCAAATATGAACAACCTGAAATGTCTAAAGAAAATTAAGCCCAATTTTAACAATTTTCTGCCTGTTACTAAATGTTTAGTGTCTTTGTAGATCCGATCTATAATACCCATGTAGAAATGATAAATTGAGGCATAATATTGTTAAAATTGCACTTATTTTTCTTAAGAAATTTCAGTCTATTCAGGTTATTCACATCTTTTTTGTTTGGATAGTTTATAAAAGTAAGTATTTTCATAATTTAATGGGGGTTTTTTTGCACTAAAACAAAGACAACAATTCAGAGTTGTCATTATTTATAGGTTATTATGTTATTATTTTACTGGTCTGGCCCACTGGAGATCAAATTGGGCTGAATGTGGCCCCTGAAAGATAATGAGTTTGAGACCCCTGGCGTAGACTTTGTCTTTTAGGTATCCACATAAAAAAAGTCTAGTGGTGTGAGGTCGGGTGAACACGGAGGGTATTCAACAAAACCCCTCCATCCAATCCACCTGTTTGGCAAGTTCAGACCTCACACCACTAGACTTTTTTTACGTGGATACCTAAAAGACAAAATCTACACTATGAAACCTGTAACAGTCGCTGAATTGAGAGCAGACATTGAACGTGAATGCACGCAAATACCAAGGGAATTGTTTGGTGACGTGTGTGATTCCATTGCTTGGTGTTGTCAGCAGAGTCTGGACCAGAAAAAATTTCATGATGGTTCTAGGACTCCAACCTAGAACCATCGTGAGCCCTAGAACCATCATGATTTTTTTATTTTTTATTTTTTTTTTTTGTGAGTCCTAGAACCATCATGAAATTTTACATTTTGTAAGCATATGTGATGGTCTTTCAGAAAATAAGTTCTTTTGGTTGGTACTCCTTGTCATACCTGTGGTATTTGAAAGTGAAAATGAATGAAAAATGTTATTTTGCGATTTTATTATGACAAAAACAACAACAAAAAAGGATCATACCCATTAATAAATGCTGATCTGATTACTCTATATACTTATGTAAAAGGATGTGTAATTATTTTCAATATATCATATTTGGTTTGTGTTTAATTGGTCAATAAATATAGGGGTTTGTAAAAGTTTCAAGTTTATTTTCCAGATTTCACAAGGTCATACCACAGTCCCAATAAAGACGATGTTATTGATAACATACATATGCAATCTATATGTGGTAGTCATTCTTTGCTGAAAATTTCATACATTTAGCTAGAAAACTTACTGAGATATTGCACTCTAAAATTGGCTACATTTTAAGATGATCGCAAAATGCACCAAAAACGGCTGTTCATGAATTTTTTTTCTTCAAATGTATTTGATATATCAATCTGAAATTTTGGCTGAGGTGTTTTTTAGTGCTGAACTTTATATGGTAAAAATTTCAAGCAAATCTAAGATGGTCGAGCAGGAGGCACTTGTTGAATTGAGGTGGAATGACCCTAAAAAGATTTTTGTAAATTCTATTACATTTTGAAAATTAAATGAATTTTAATAAACACCTACTTTACAATTATTTAAAGTGTGTATACATTTTTGGGACACCCTATATATATAAAATAAACAGTGATTACTGATGCATTACATTACAAAGAAAAGGTAATATTGTTTTCATGCTCAGCAATAACAGGAGAGTAATTCAATTCAGCTGTATGTTTGTTTGTTTCTGTCCACCACTACACGCTCATGTACAGCTGGACAACAGTAACGCTCCCCTACAATTGAAGAGCCTTACATTTCTCCACAGTGTTTTATGTGGAAATGACGACCCTTCTGCACTGACACACAAAAACCTCCCAGGAGATTCTGGTGCCAAAACAGTCAAACAGCTTTTTGTCCATAAACAGACAGAGGAATTCTATGGCCTTGTGTTCACATCAAATGCATGACAGGCCAAGCTTAACCGGCACAACTGAGCTTCTCATTAGACACCGCTAAAGTGACAAATGAAGGAACCAGAGATGACAACTTTGCTTCACAATAAAAAGCCCACAACAGCAGCGACGGCGGCAGAAGCAGTCGACACCGGCGCCACAGCTCCCCGTAGGAATAGGAGGCACTTGATTTGCGAGCGACACTGACTCATTTCCTCTTCGTCTTCTGTTGTGTCCCTCCTTTCTCTCTCCCTCTCTCTTTCTCTCCCTGCTTTACAATTCAATTCATCTCCGCCGTCTTCCTCCTTCTTCTTCCTTTACATTCGTCTTGTTTCGCATCTTCTTCCTTCATCCATCACTTCGTTTCTACCAACTTCCTTCGCGATGTTTTGAAAAACAAACAGGAAATAATGAGTCGGCTTCCAGATTCATCCAGCGAGACTGCCAGACAGCCAGAGGTGTGGACGTCTGCGTGGGGTTGTTGAGATAAATTGTCACCCCGTAGCCCCCCTCTCACCATCCACCCCCCACCCCCCCTCCCTCCTCCTCCTCCTCCTCCTATCCTGTATCTATCTGCCTGCTGACACGGTGCTGCTCTCCAACCGGCGTTGTACTTTCATCCCAAACACCCATGAGTCTGGGCAAACAAACATTCACAGATAGCACAGAGACAGAAATAATGCACAGACACACACATAGTGGCCGACACACACCGACCACCAGCCTCATATCGCCACGTTCTCATCTCCAGCCCTCTGGACGCTGAAATACAACCAAAACATTTAGGAATCGCTGGGATCCACTTTTGAGAAGCAGTATCCACCAGTTCTTGTTGTGCACAGCGGATTATAGCAATTATAAAATGTCCCGGTGAACAGAAACTCGCTGATCAACGGTCAGTGATTCATAAACTGTAGTCAGTCCATGGTTATTAGAGTAAAGAAACACTAAAACTAGTGAAGAAAAAACTAATTTGGTGAACTGATACCTCCACCAGGGCCAAAAGTGCACTCTTCTTGTTACCCCTCGGCCAACTTCTGGCCTGAGCTAACATCTGTTTTAATGACACAAAACACTGTTTATGTGGGGGTGTTGAGTCCCAAACACAGAGAAATACTGTATGTTCATGTCAGAAACATGTTAGTGTGAACAGTACATAAAAAATAAATGAAAATGAAATTCCTAGGAGGAATGTGAGAAAATAGAAGGTCAGCAAATTGCCAAAAATGGCAACAAAGTTCAAAATGGCTGACTTCCTGTTGGTCTGACTTCATCGGCTACACTGATGTTTTGTGGATCACATTTAGATACATATGTGGACCAAATTTGTTCCGATCGGAGCATATTGTCTGGAGTAGTGGTCATTAGGGGGCACCACAGAGCCATTTTTGAATGTTCATTTACAAAACCTAGAAACATTTTTGACTTTTCATGCATGTTCAGGCCCTTAAAAATAAGCAGAAATCTACATTTGTACCTGTAGGCCAGTAACTACAACAAACTGCATTTTAACATCACAAATTTCTGGTGATCCCAGACATTCAAAACTGACACTTTTTTTTGCTAAAATTAATTTGTTTTTGATCATTTAATAGTTTGCTATACTATGCTGCAAATAACCATTAATTTTAGATGACATTTAGTCTATATAATGTATATTATTATGGACGGAGGCAGAAAAGCCAGGTGTAGATTACTGCACAAAGTGAGAATTTTATTTTCCTTGTTCAGGATATGTACAGTCAGTCCAGTTTGTATTTACAAGGCTGACAATTAATACTGAACAAACAAGAACTGAAACTATGAATTATGCAAGAGCTGCAGCATCTGAAACTGACCACAATGAACATTCAAAAGATAAACAGTACCACTGTGCTTCAGTTTCAGCTTCACAGTTTGTCTTTTATGTACTGGGATTGTCTCTCTCAACTCACTATATATTTTTTATTAGTAAGTTTTTATTTTTATCAATTACTAGAAATTTCAGGTGACCCCATTTGAATTCCTGGCGACCCCATGTGGGGTCCTGACCCCAAGGTTGAAAAACACTTTGTTCGGGTGTATTCAGACCAACTTTGATTGTTTCTCCAGAAAGTCCAGACTTTTTTTTCGGTGTGAATACAAACGTATGAACTTTGACTTCAAATAAACAAGTGGACCGAGACCACCTGGAAGAGGTGGTCACCTCTGGGCTGCTTCACTTCTGGTGTGAATATAACCGGCCTCGAAACAAACCAAACAAAAAAAAAAATAAAGTCTGCATTCGATCCAAACCAAATAAGCGGACCAAAGGCCTTTTCAGGTGTGAATACACCCAAAGACCAAACAACCAAATAAACATAAAACATTAATGAAAACACCAAAGCTATTATATCCCTGCTGCGCTCATTTTCTAACCTCAGAATCGAGCTCTTCCAGCCAATCTGAGATGTGACGGGGAGGAGGAGGAAGGGGAGGAAAAGGAGGAGGGGGAGGAAGAGGAGGGCTGGATGCAGGGAAGGGAAGAGAGATGAAGAACATCTGGAGCTTATGTGATAAGGAGGAGCCACAACAGAAGTTCCTTCCACCACACCACCCCGCCACCCGCCCTCAGGAAGCCAGACTTTTCTCATTTCACAGAGAAAAGGATAGACTTCAGGTGATCAATAGCACGCTCAGCTGAGAGGGCATTAGGAAGTCTCTGAGGACTCAACTTGTTGCCGCGGACGTTTTAAAGACAGATCCTGACTCACTAAGAGTGTTGTATGATATGGTATTAATGTCACTCTTTTTAGACAACTCCACTGCATCAATTTGTGCAGCCTGGAAACTGACACATTACACATATTAAAGGAGCCCAGTCTTAGTCCTGCAGCCTGATTTCCTACAATGCACTGGATCCTGAAGGAGTACAGAGTGTGATTTCTATGTTATCATGATTATTCTACCATATTTCATTTATAGAGCGCTTTTCATAAGACGCAAAGATACTTTATGTGGTTAAAATAACAGAATGATGTAAAATGTCTGTGATAAAAGTACCTCATGAACACTATCCACAGCAGTTCTGAAGAGGTGAGTTTAAGAGGTGATTTCTTTGGATTGCTGATACTTTTCTTCTTATTCTGTATTAAACCTTTTCAGACTGACATTATAACAGCCGCCTAGGTGTCTTCATATTTTCTTTGCAATAAAAGTGTCAGAAAATCTCTTTTTTTTTTTTTGCCAATTCTTTTGCACCTTTGTTTTCAGGAAGAACTTAACTTTCAATATGTGGCCATTAATTATCATTATTATAAATGATAAATGCTAAAAAGTGTCTTTTAGTAAAGAAGAAAAAAAACGGACTTTTAGATTTTAGCATATTTATTATAAGAAATACATTTAAATATCCATGACAAAACTTTTTGAGATTGAATAAATAAACTTTCAGCTATTTTACATCTGCTCAAACATGCTTTTTGGTCTTAAACATTCAGTTTTCATATTATTACTTCTTCTTTTTTTTTGTTATTTCCAGGTGTTTTTAGCCTGTGTGGAAGTCTCTGAAACAGGTCCTTTCTACTTGTAATAGAGTCCCACAATGGTGCCGTAAAGGGTTATATAGTGTCAGGACTCAGATTTTCCAATGCCGTTTGAAATTTTGTGGAAAGCGCAAACGGTTCAGGAGTTACAGAAATGCGAATGCTGTAAAGTGCAAAATGCAGCGCCGGAGAGATTGCGGTTGTTAAAGGGTTAATCATATTGTATGTTCAACCTGGTCATCAGAATAAAACAGTTCTGCACACCACAGATATGTCTAATCACAACATAATTTGTTCTACGCTATTAACAAAAACAGCAAACACATTGTATTTTCCGCAAATCACGTGTTATTTCATTTGTCATTTTTTTCCATTTCATTTATTTTGTTCATGGTTGTGCATTTCATCAGCAGACATTTAATAATCATCAGGTGAACAAACATTTACACACCCATGCTCGAAAAGGAGCAGGATGAAGAAATTTTTTTTATTTCCTGCCCCTTTCTAAATAATAATAGCCTTAATGGTTAGCTATACACAACTAGCTATAAAGTCATACTGTATGAAGTCAGACAAACCAAACAAAATACATCCAAAGATAATACAAAATAAATACAAAAACAAGTGCAAAACTACATGTCCAGGAAGTACAAAACAAACAAAACATAGGTAAATATATACCTGACGAAATGATGCAAAACCATTATGATACCAGACTAAAATAAGTAAATAAATACGTCACAAGATGCAAAACAAATACAAAGCAAAGTGTAAAAACTTATAACTGTTCATATAATCTCATTAATGGATAAAATATTCCACCTACTCATACACACTGAAGTATTAACATTAGATGCGCTCACAGGAAGCTTTTTTTTTTTCGTCGGATATATCTATGACCTGATTTTTCAAAGCGTTTCAGACAAGCGTGTATTGTCGCTATGGCTACTTCCACATTATTTCGTTATTCATTACTGTAAGTTTTCATTTTTTAAGTAGTTACTCCTGCTAGCGGTACACAGAAAGTAGTTTTTCGGGCCAGAATATGAGCATTAAAACTTCATCTGTTTTATTACGTATATGTGTTTTCAGTCGATCGTTGTTTCTCATCTTTTAACAACATGAACATTCAGTCATCATGGTTCTACACAGAGAAAAACCTTATGTTGAAGAGTGCTTTGAAAGTATAGATAAACATGAATAGGTGAGATTTAAGTGAACCCTAAAAGACCCAAACAGCCGCCAGCTGCTGATCTAAAATCTTGAATAACGTTTGAACCTCTAATCCTATCAATACAGTTAAATAATTCAGGTAAAATGCTGTTTCTCAGCTTTTCCTGGACGTTCAGATGCTCCGATGTAAACGTGGAAACACCGTCGGCTTCTGCAACATTTTTCAGCGGTAAAACACACGCGGTTCGACAAATGTAGACGCTTGTTTTACATTCAGTTAGTCGTGTATTTTGCTGAAAAAGTCACTTTTTTTTAATCAGCTTTCTGTGTTCTGATAAAATAACATTAAATTCACTTGCCATGCTTTTACGAACATCTACACAATCGGTTAATTAAATGACGTGATTTTCACTGAAAAATGCAAAATACAGTGGGTGATATTATATAATAAATAGTAATAACTCACTTAGCAAAGGTTAAATGTAGAGAAAAAAATATATATATATGTGAAAGGCGCCCCAAAAGTACATCTAAAGGTGAAGACACACCAACCCGATTTTCAGCAGTTGGACGTCATCGGGCAGTCTGGTGAGGTCGGTGACATGAGTCTGGTAGGTATGTTCTGAGCAATCGGCCATCATTAATGCCGTCGGCAGTCTTTTCGGACGATTCAACATGAGTAATCGGCCACTAACCGTCGTTCAGTCGGATCAGTCTGATTGGTGGAGGGATAGCCCTTGACTAGTGAATCAGTGAACGAGAAGTTTCCATGTGAATCCAGCTATGCCAAGGTACTTATTGTCTTCTATAATAGTCCATTCACTGCTCATATCGTACCTGAATGAGTGCCAGTCAGTGTTGACTACGGACTTCATTCATTCCATGAAGTGAACACTGTTAGCATTATTAGCATAGTGTGATTTTTCCTTAATTTTCACCTGTGACATCTTTCTTTTTCCACAAGAAGAAGTCCTAGAGCTGACAACACCAGTATCTTCTGATTAGAAGATTATCTGTTCAACAAGTAAAGTGTAAATTTTCCTATGGGATGAATAAAATACCTATCTAAATCTAAATCTAAGTACAACAACAACCCTTCTCGACGACTCAACACTCTCTGCTGACAACAATGACTGACGACAGCGAGCTCTGTGTTTAGAGAGATGTTCCGTCATTTTCCGGTTTTAGAACGTCTGCTGAAGTCGGTAGTGGATGTGATGCGTTCTTCACACTTTTTTGACCGTGTTGGGGAGATGGGAGCTGAATTAGTCGGGTTACCTTTTCTGGCGACAATCAGCTGTCGGGTTGGTGTGTCTTCACCTTATAATAGGATTAATTTTAATGCAGTTGTATGATGGATGGCACTTTTAAATTTCATTGCACTTGTTACAATGACAATACAGATATTCTATTCTATTCTATTCTATTCTATTCTATTCTATTCTATTCTATTCTATTCTATTCTATTCTAGTAACATGGATTAGGTCATGTAACTGGACCATATCAAACCCTCAGCGTTATATCATAAATAACCACATTTTGTAAGTTTGTCCTATACAGGGTGTATCAAAAAAAACTATACATTTTGAAAAATTATCCCCAGTTCGCCATTTGATAATTTTTGGAATTTTCTTTTATGGGTGTCAGTAGGTAGGGGATTGGTGGATATTTGTCCAAATTTATAGACCCAGGTTTTCATGCATGAGTGAGCAGGGGCAAATTGCGCAATCCAAGTTGAAACTGGTTTGCGCGAAGTAGCGGTGGGATTTAAATCCAATCAAAGGTCATGGGAGGGGACAATGGGCATCCATCTGGTTTTCCATAAAATTGCCAGGTTACAGCACTAACACTTTGGCCGCCATGTCAATTTAATTTCTTTACCCATGGCAGCTATTCCTGCCTTTCAATGTTAATTCAACTTGTTTAGGCCTGAAAATGTCACTGAGGACAGGCCAAGTTAGGGTTAACTCTAACCCTTAAATCCCACCGCTACTTTGCGCAAACCAGTTTTAACTTGGATTGCGCAATTTGTCCCCGCTCACTCATGCATGAAAACCTGGGTCTGTAAATTTGGACAAATATCCACCAATCCCCTACTTACTGACATCCATAAAAGAAAATTCCAAAAATTATCAAATGTGGAACTGGGGGTAATTTTTCAAAATGTTGTTTTTTTGATACACCCTATATCACAGGTGTCAAACATGCAGCCCGGGGGCCAAATCTGGCCCGCCAAAGGATCCAATCTGGCCCGTATGATGGATTTGTGAAAAACAAAAATTACACTGAAAATATTAACAATCACTGATGTCAAAATCACTTTAATTCAGATTCCACATACAGACCAATTAGATATCAAGTGGGTCAGACCAGTAAAATACGATCATATTAAACCTATAAATAATGAAAACAGCAAATTTTATCTTTGTCTTAGTGCAAAAAAGTTAAATTACATAAAAATGCTATTTTACAAAAAATGTGAAAAACCTGAAATGTCTTAAGATAAGTAAATGCAATTTTACTAATATTCTGCCTGTTTTTAAATGTTTTGTGCATTTGTAATTGTAATGTAAACTGTAATGCACATGTGTCAAGGATAAACTAAAAATCTGAGGCAGAATAGTTAAAATTGCCGCTGTTTTTCTTAAGACGTTTCCAGTTGTTCATGTTATTCAGATTTTTGTAGATGTAAACATTATCAGAATTTAATTTGACTTTTTTCACTGTTGTTATTTTACTGGTCCGGCCCACTTGAGATCATATTGGGCTGAATGTGGCCCCTGAACTGAAATGAGTTTGACACCCCTGCCCTATATTGTTGATCACAGTGTCAATCTCTTCTAAATTTTGATTGGTTGGTGAGAGAAAAGTTGAACTCTTATGATCAAGTCAAAAAGTGCTATAAGCATGACAGGAAATAAGCGGTGCACTGAGGACATTTTTGCACCGAGGATGCCAAAGTACACTGAATTTCATAAGATTTACATGGAAAGTAGATGGTTCCAGCGTACAAACACCTGCCTGTGGACTAAAAACACTACTGACATTATGCTAGTGTTTATTGTACTGTATACATTAACATAGTGGCTTGCATGAGTCACACTTTATAGTAACCTAGACCTACACAGACCTATACATACATCAATACATCAGCTCTCTACCGGATTACATGAAAATAAAGATGTCATGATGGATAACATCTTTATTTTAATGTTTATACATAGGTTAATGTGAAAATGTTCTATATTCAATCTCTGATAAATCTAAAGCTGTCTGGGTATGTATGTGCTAATACTCCATCCTTTACTGTATTTCTAGTCTGTTGCCTATTAAAAACATTGAGCCGGAGCCGTGCACATGTGACATGTTTATTTATTAACACAGGCAGAGCTCCTGTGTGACGCAAAACACATTAACATAGTTGAGAAGCTTCATTATTAGTATGATATGTGTAGACAGTAAAACAGCTTTACCGAAGGGGAAGGAAAGGTTTGGGTTTGACTTAAATCTTAATAAGGTAAACAAACTCATCCTGTCTCATCTTGAGCTTCGATGCCCTGTTGACTTTTTCAATATTTAACCAAGGACACAGCCTTTACCTATCTTTAACCTTAAGAGTTGCAAGTGAATAAAACATAACAATAACCTGTCACTGTGAGAATGTATTGTTAGGAAGAGCAGCTACTGCAGGAAAACAAACGGAATGCACAGTAAGAAAGAAACTTTCTTAACTTGGCAGAAACATTAATTAAAAAAGGTTGTCATCTGGCTGCATAAAATTCCTTTCACAAAGCATTTGTTTTTTGCATAGTAGAAGCATGTAAATGTAATTTGTGGAGAACCGGTGAGAGGCTGTGAAGGTCAGATGGACAGATGGTTGTTGTTGGTTTTGGTCTATACTATGGCAGCTTTGTCTTTTCATCAGAAAATAAGCGATAAGCTGTTTCAGAGCTTTCAAGCATCTCTCACCTTCTTCCCAAGTCAATTATATTTTGGGTACAAATACAAAACATAAAACAGTAGGCGAGGGGTGACAATTACTGAATAGTAATCAAAAACACACTGAGCAGACTGATGTATCTGAAGTTGGTGTGTGGTGTTTTATCAGCATCAGAAATGGGACAAATGTTCACTGAATCACTGCCATAGATGTTTTATTTATTTCAATTATAACACATCTTACTGACTTAACCCATAAAGACCCACAGCTAATTTTGTGGCAGTTCCCATATGAATTTTCCTTCTATTTTCAACCGTTTTTAAATGATTTATCTCTTTTTTTTTTTTCAATTATTATGCTCTGTATTTTGCATTTTTCAGTGAAAATCACATACTTTCCTATATTCAATTAACAGATTATGTATGTTTGTAAATGCTCAAATTAAAGTTGAGGGTTATTATATGAAAAACACAAAAAAACTGAAGAAAAAGTGACTTTTTCAGTAAAATATATCATTAACTGAACGTAAAACAAGTGTCTCCGTCCACTGTCATTGATCCAACTCCATGGATTTTACTGGTGAATCAATGTTGTAGAAGATGACGGTGTTTCCATGGTAACTACGGAGCCTCTGAACGTCCAAATGGGTCGTATCTGATGACCATGAAAAGATGACAAACTATTTTACACCAATTAATTACATGGATTGATAGGATTAGTGGATCAACAGTTATTAAACATTTTATATCAGTAAGTGATATTGGTCGCCTGTCTACTGTGGTTATCAGCAATCAGGAAACCAAGCTTATTATCAATAGGTTTTAGAATAGAATAGAATAGAATAGATCTTTACTGTCACAGGAACAATGCAAATCACTTTAGCAGCTTAATTCAATTCAGTTCAAAAACACTTAATGTAAAAAGGACTGTATAAAAATATCATACAAAATACAAAAGAAAAATGTAGGCATGTGCAAAAGCTTCAGAATAAAATACTGAATACACATATGCTACTAAAGTACTACTAGAATTACTGAAATATACAAAAGCTAACTCTATACCACAGATGGATAATATGTACAACAACTGAGGATATATGCAGATAATATTGTTGTGACTTTATTTGGGGAAAGATAAAGTACAAGTAATTTGTGTTTGGATTTATTATAATTTCATGTTAATTTATTTCACAGTAAAAATATACGGTATATTTCATTTGTGATTTGTGTTAAAAGTTGAGCTAAAATAAGCCATAATGAATGCTAAGATTAAGATAACTACATTTCCCATGAAGCTTAGCATTACCCATAAGGTATAGGAAATTTTCACGGAAGTAGATATGTATGCCACGAGTTGTGAAAGTTGTATGTGTTGTTTCAAGTTGCCACACGCAGTAAATAAATGAATGCGTATTTTTAAACCGAGAGTCTCGCTTCGTTATTTTCGGACGTAATTTGGATAATTACAACAAATATAGGATATGTACAAGGTAGATTAATATATAAAAAAGGTGCATGTGTTGTGGCTACATTTAGTTCTCAAATCTAAATGTAGTCAGACTAAGAATTATGATAAATAAGACAAAACAACACACAAAGCAGGGATACTTACCAAAACTGCATCACAAGTTCAGTATCAGAAAAGACATTTTTCATTTGTGCAAGTTCTTCGGTTCTGGGCGTTCACCTCTAACCGGCAGGTTCAAGTGTAAAGTTTGTAAAGTGGATGTGAAGAATCAAATACTAACTACAGCCTGAAAGCTCAGACACTGGTAAATCTCTGTGCGGGGAAATGGAATTAAATGTCGTCTCTCTCAGCAATGACTATTAAGGTAACCTTGTGCAGGGCGTTTAAGCATTTGCTTCAGTCAATCTGTTCGCTGTGGTTGACTGTGGTTGTGTTGGGAATTCTGTGGAGCCATATGAATATAAAACAGGTCTGAGGAGAGCTGAGAAAAGCGTAAGTTAAGGTAAAGATAAGTTAATTTGATTTCAAACCGTATTACGTAACGCTTGCATTTAGGCTGTGGCACAAAAATAACTGGACTATGGCTTGGAAATAAAAGGGTGAGAGGTACAAAAACACTGGTTTCCTGTGTTTTAGTCCACAGTTTGTCATTCTGACATCCCTAAAGGTGTCATTCTGAGGTTGTTTGCTTATTTAACACCATAAGCTGGTTATAGTCTTTTTTTTTTTCCTATACACATGCTGTAGGGCACAGGTGTCAAACATGCGGCCCAGGGGCCAAATCCGGCCCGCCAAAGGGTCCAATCTGGCCCGTAGGATGAATTTGTGAAATGCAAAAATTACACTGAGGATATTAATCAATAGTGTAAAAATTATGTTATTTCAGATTCCATACATATACATATAAACCAATGAGATCTCAGTTGGGCCAGACCAGAAAAATACTGTCATAATAACCTATAAATAATGACAACTGCAGATTTTATCTTTGTTTTAGTGTAAAAAAGTAAAATTACATGAAAATGTTTACATTAATAAACTACAGTCTACTCTCGTTATACCGCCAACTTCCGTTCACGGCCAAATTGGCGGTATAGCGAAAATGGCGTTACAACGGGTTGCGTCCATAATGTGCATGTCTTTACTATATGATGTCTATGCTGCCTCCGTTAACCCGTTCTAATTGCGTTTCTAAATAAATCTTGATTCTGTTATGTTGTAAGGGATCATTTAAAGTGGGGAAACATTTTAAGCATTATTATACGGGAAATGACACCCCATCATCTTGAGGCTTTGGCTTAATCCCACATCCTCTTCCCGACATCCTGACCTACTGAGTGTTCTGCGATAAATGAACGGTGGCCGTTCCGTAGACCTACTCGTAGCTTGTCGCGATCAGCGTCTGGCGCGTTTGTTTCAGTGCATTGTTAAAATTTATGTGTACTCGATGGCAATCACGCTGGCGGTATAACGGTCGGGAAATCAATGGTATAAGTGTTGTTTGTGCATGGAACTGGGCTGGCGGATGGCGATACGCGGAAATGGCGGTAGCTAATGGAATAATGCATTGGGGATTTTTGTGCAATGGTTTTGGTCGGCGGTGACCGAAAATGGCGGTATAACGGCGGGCGGTTTAACGAGAGTAGACTGTATCCTTTTACAAAAAATGCAAATAACCTGAAGTATGACCAACGTGAAATGTCTTCAGAAAAGTAAATGCAATTTCATCAATTTTATACCTGTTACTAAATGTTTTGTGTATTTGTAATTGTAATGTAAGTTGTAACACATGTGTAAATGATAAACTGAGGTAGAATATTGTTGAAACTGCACTTGTTTTTCTTAAGACATTTCAAGTTGTTCACATTATTCAGATTTTTAAGGAAACGATGTAGATATAAACATCATCATAATGTAATTTTACTTTTTTCACTGGTATTATATTATTGGTCCGGCCCACTTGAGATCATATTGGGGTGAATGTGGCCCCTGAACTAAAATGAGTTTGACACCCCTGCTGTAGGGCGTATGAACACATTGACTTTAACCCATAAAGACCTAAACAGTCACCAGTGATCAAAATCATCCATTGATCTAAAATGTTTAATAACTGCTAAACCACTAATCTTATTAATCCATATAAATAATTGGTGTAAAATACAGTTTGTCATCGTTTCATGGTCATCAGATATGACCCATTTGGACGTTCAAAAGCTCTGTGGTGAACGTAGAAACACCGTCATCTTCTACAACATTGATTCACCAGTAAAACCCATGGAGTTGGATCAGTGACAGCGGATGGAGACACTTGGTTTATGTTCAGTTAATGACAGATTTTGTTGAAAAAGTCACTTTTTTCTCAGGTTTCTCTTTTCTGATGTAATAACCCTTGACCTTAATCTGAGCTTTTATGAACATCTACACAATCAGTGAATTAAACACAGGAAAATGTATGATTTTCGCTGAAAAAATGCAAAATAGAGCGAATCACTTTATAATAAATAGTGATAAATCACTTACAAAATGAATGTATTTGAATGTATTATTTTTATTCAGTTGTTTTATTTGGTATTTGTTTATTGTTCTTATTTGTTGTTTTTAATTGTACAGATTTTTATGTTTTTAATCTTTTCTTGTATTTTATTCTTTTATTTAGGTTTTATCTATTCTTCTGTATTTTTATTTATTTATTTCTAATTTATTCTTGTATTTTACTCTGTTATTTTGGTTTTCATTTATTTTTCTGTACAGCACTTTGGTCCACTGTGGTTGTTTTAAAGTGTTTTACGACTAAAGTTGGATTGGATACAAAAGGTAAAATAGAGAGAAAAAATTATTTGAGAACTACCACAAAAGTAGCACTGGGTCTTTATGGGCTAATTCCCTTCAAAACCAGTGTGACTGGTTGAGCTATTTCCTGTTAAGGTCAAGCTGAATGGGTTTATTAACAATGGATTCCAGAACAGATATGCACATTTTCTTGTCTAGCGCTTCTACAAACACAAAATGTCATCCATTGTGAGAAAACTGGAGAAAACGCCTATGTAAAGATATGCTTTTAGGTCAAATATTTGAGTATAGTTTTAATGTATTACAATTCAAATTTTGTATACCTAATATTTGAAACCAATATTCAGTTTTAAAGTCTTTGAAAAGGTTCGTTAAGCATCTTTGTGTTATTTATGAAAGAAATTATATACATTTTTCAAATCGGATTTTAGATTTTGTGTGTTTTTTGGCCTTTTGTGTTGATATAGTAGGTTAAAGTGACAAAATAATAGACAGATGAGATAGATGAAGTTATGCTGTAAAAAAAGATACCAAACATGGGTATAGTAAACATTTCTTTATATAGTATATAAAGGCAAAATCAAAAGTAGTCAAAAACAGCCAAAATAGGCTCAGACCCCTAAGGGTTAACATATAACACCTAAACCCAGATAGTTTTAGTTGCATTGTTACGTAAGTGATATTTGCTAACATCCTATCCCTGTCAATTCTGAGACTTTCCGACATGCTTGAACTATGACCACGAAATCTGCAAAACAATCAATATCACGCAATGCTGTGACCTTTCTTGACGTATCTTCCCCAGAGAGTAGACTGAAACACATTGAAAATAATAGTCAGGCTTTGTGTAATACTTGTGCTTTTGCACAATGAATAAGATATGTGTATTTGATAGAAAAGAATATGCGGATGGATGATTTGGTGAAAACTCCTTATTGCAATTTTTGTGGCCAATATTATTATTTGCGACTTTCCTGATTATCACTGAATCCAAAACATCAGCATAAAACCACTTCACTGTTGTCCTGCATATTGGCATCCATGTCATCTGGTCTGCACACCAGAAAAACAACAGTCATGTGACCAAATTACTGCACAGGCTCCTGCAGCTAAACACACACCGACTGGTCATTTGGTTATTATAGGTGTAGATAATAAGACAGGGACAGGGCAAGGAATAGGCTGTCACATTCACACAGGTTATTTTTTATTTCATTAAACTGCAGCCTTAGCATTTGTATAATTGCACAGGGTCACACTGATTGCGATTTGTGTAACTGCATGTAGATTTCAACCAATGAAATTCATCATATTATTCTCATGTGAGACAGAGTCAACAATGGAAATGTTAAAAAGTGTTCCTTTTAGGCTTTTTAAAGTACACCTGTAGTGGTCATGCTAACAACATTAATTGTGCTTCATAAGCAAGAGAGGCAAATATTCAGTAAAAAAAAAAAATCACCATAAATGCACCAAACTGGACCATTTTATTACATGTATTACAGGCAGGGGAACCTATGGGGAGCAACCATTGCCAGCCAGAAGTGACGTACCACCATTGATTCTGGTGATCAGTGCGAGTAAACATGTAGCAGTCAGTGAACGAGATTGAGTGGAAAGCATGTGTTCGCACTTGTTTTTGCAGCTGAAAGCTTTACACTCCGCCATTGTCCTAGAGACATGACCCACCACCGTGCCATCTTAGACTGGTATCTGCTGAACGGGGTCAGTGACCAGTCCATCACAGCCCAGGTAAAGGAACAAAACAATGAGTCTGCATCACTACCGGTGTTGGAACAACTGGTGAAGGAGGAAACATGTCACTGACCATGTCTGACTGACGGAGCAGAGACTTAATACTCACACGTACAGGGTGGGGAAGCAAAATTTACAATGAACGTTTAATTGTTTTTTCTCAGCAGGCACTACGTTGATTGTTTTGAAACCAAACATATATTGATGTCATAATCATACCTAACACTATTATCCATACCTTTTCAGAAACTTTTGCCCATATGAGTAATCAGGAAAGCAAAAGTCAGAGTGTGTGATTTGCTGAATGCACTCGTCACACCAAAGGAGATTTTGCGATAAATCTGTCATTTCTGCGGTTCAGAACAGCATCGACAGTGAAGATCTTTTCATCTGAAAAGATTGTTACAATGGAGGACTTTTTCTTGAACCATGTAATAATTTTCTTGCACCTTTCCAATCTCTTTTCCTTCATAGCTGTTGTCAACAAGTGTTTTGGTGTTCTTGGGTAAGATTTTAACTTCAAATCATATTTTACTGCATTTCTAATGGTCTTGTTGTCTACCTCAAGCTCAATTGCCATTTTTCTCATGGATTTGGTTGGATCCTTTAGGATTTTGGATTTGAGAGCTTTAATAAAAACTTTGGTACGTTTTTTGTTGCCTCCTCCACTTCCAGACTTTCTCGTAATAGTTTTGCTCATAGTCATTCTCTTCTTTCCATTATAAACAGTCTTTATGGACACTCCAACTATTTTTGAAATCCCCTTTGGTGTGACGAGTGCATTCAGCAAATCACACACTCTTTGATGTTTGCTTTCCTGATTACTCATATGGGCAAAAGTTTCTGAAAAGGTATGGATAATAGTGTTAGGTATGATTATGACATCAATATATGTTTGGTTTCAAAAATATTGACATAGTGCCTGCTGAGAAAAAACAACTAAATGTTCATTGTAAATTTTGCTTCCCCACCCTGTACTTAACAACAGGCTATAATTTAAGTTCCCTGACGGAGCCGCTAGAATTATATGTGATCTTTGGAAATAGCTAGTAATAAAAATTCACTACAGGTAACCTTTAACCCTATAACATCAAACGTATCATATCTGATAGATGACTTTTGAAGCCCTCTACATGATCAGTGTGATATTTTTTTTTATCAAAAACCTGATGTATACAATTAGATACATGCAATACACACATAATCCACCAGGGGGGAGGAATTCGTTCATCAGAGGCCTTTCCAGTGACACTACAAGATTATTATTAATGAGGAAGGAGGCAGAACTTTGCCAATTTTGAAAAGGAATTACCAATTTGTTGGACATGTTTGTGTTATATTATGTTTTTTTTAATAAAAATATTTGAGCATTGAGACCCGATGTATCAAATATGATACAAAATTGAAAGCCCTACATGGAAATTGATATTTGAAAAAAACATTTCTTTAGTTGTTCAGAAGGACCAATAAAGGCTCCAGTTTCAAAGAACTGGAATTTTGTCTCAGTGATGTAATGGTTCAGGCTTTACAGGGTTAAGTCAGTGACTGATAGGTTGTGACCTAAAAGTGGGTTGCAAACCCATTTTCATTGGGTCGTGGGCCTTTGTCTGGGCAAAACATAATGTTAACAAACCAATCCTGTGCTTTAACTTTATGGAGCTGAGCACCGCCCATTCATCTCCCCAACAGTAGGTGGCGGTAATGCGCTGTAATGCTAATTAACACAACACATTTCACAACATAAAAGAAGACCCAAAAGTTTTCTATTCATACCGTGGTGAAACTCAGGTCTGACAACGACTACATCAGATATGGTTTTACCTACATTGGATAAAAACCTCAGTGTGTTTAATGCTTCAATAAGTGACTGCATGTACTTTTAATTTTTAACACTGTGCACATTTTTGGTTTGGGTTCAAATGTACCTAATTTAGTGTCAAAAGGAATATTTCCATATTTGGTCATATTAGTTTATCATTAAACTTGTCTTCTGTGTTTTCATACAGTGATATTCTGTATTATCGGAGGTTCAAAAAACACCACCTTTTTATTAAATACATTTGAAAAGTTTAAGAGAGTTTAAGGATTGTACATTTTGTCCTGTTGTGCACTAAGTATAGGTGATTCTTTCTGTGCCACTTTTCCAGCTTGTGTTCCCAAGATGCCTAAGGCCCCTGACTTAAGGTGTGAATCAGTGTGTGTGTGTGTGTGTGTGTGTGTTGTCGCTGGCCTGACCTGCTCATTCAGTGCTGTTAACACAAGAAGAGAGCATTAGCCGAACCTGCCCTGGCACACAGACAGATGGTAAAAATGTGGCAGGTTCTCAGGGCCGCCTGCCCATTTATTATCAACAAGGTGCCAGCTGCTGAAGGCTGTTAGCAGGTGAAGGTGAGCCGGTGGTACGGTATGTCGGAACTTTTTAAGACAGCTTAGTAAGTGATTGCCGGGCTCACGTATGGATGGTGTAGAAGAGAAATATAACAATCGATCTAGAGACGTAAAAAAGGATAAATTATGGTGATTTTAGTTGTGCGTCACACATACAGTTTCCAGAGAACAGACGGATGAGACCCACTGAAGGGATGTAAAGTTAAATAAAAATAAAAACAGGAAGTTATAGAAACTGTGTGTAACTTTATTATTAGATTATTGCGATTTGACGCTTGAGAAGGAAAACTTTACCTGTGTGACTCACGTCTTGGCTTGATGTAAGAAAAAATTAACAGCACAACTCAGTCAAGTAAAAACTTAATAGCATCACCTCTTTGAAAAGTTTCTGATAGTTTAATTCATGAAATAAAAAATGTAGCTGAACACTGTACTTAAGAATCCGTGTATCATTCGTTCATTTTTCAATGTAAAACCGAAAATCAAAAAACAAAAAACAACTCGTTTTTTTGTTTTTCATTTTCAAAACAAGAATGAAAAACAGATAACGGTTCGTTTTTCCATTTCCTGATTTTGTGCTCAAATGAAAAGTGGAAAAAACGGATAACGAGCGTTTCATCCGATTTTGCTATTTTCATTATAGTTCAGTTGTCTGACCCAGAAGTAGTCGTTACAAGGGAAAAAATAAACAAATGGAATCTTGGCGGAACTGGAGGAATATTTGCTATGATCAAGCAGCTTTTTGATACATACAGAAGCGTATTGCATTCACACAAAAAAATAAATTCGGCTCTGTTTTTCTGAATTAACGAGATAAACAACAGCTTAATTATAGCAAAAATATTCCTCTAGTCCGGCCATGATTCCGTTTATTTTTTTTCCATAGTTACAACTACTTCCGGGTCAGACAACTTAACTATATTGAAAATAGCAAAATTGGATTAAACGGTCGTTATCCGTTTTTTCCATTTTTCATTTGAGCACAAAATGGGGAAATGGAAAAACGAACCGTTATCCATTTTTCATTCTGGTTTTGAAAATGAAAAACAAAAAAACAAGTTGTATTTTTGTTTTTTTATTTTTCATTTTAAATTGAAAAACAAATGAACGAATGATACACGGACACTTAAGTATCAGTATATCTGATATCTGTATTTTCAATTTATGCAACTCTTCATTTTTACTGAGAGAAAATAGTAGTTTTTACTCAACTATGCCTGTCAGACAGATTTAGTTACATACAGATGGCAGGGTTTTTTTTTTTAACCCCCTTTCTGTCCAGTTAAAACCACATCCACGTGAATGAGGAGTGATCATTTTATGTGTTGAATAAATCTTCTCCCACCCTCTTGAATTGCACATTTTCTCAAAGCTTAACTTAACACCTGATTTTCCCGAGCTCAAATAAAGCTGACCTTTTAGAGATTCCTGATTCTACAAGGAACAAACACATGATGAACTATACGGTGCTTTGCTGTAGATTAAAAGCACCGTACAGTATGTAAACTGGTTAATCCTCAAAAACCCACTCCACCATCTGTGGCTAAAGTGGATATTTCTCAGGAAATGTTTGATCACGTGTTTTAAGGCTCCATAATGAATATGTAGAGGCTGTAATATTTCTTGAAATTTCTTAATTTGAGTTGACAAATGGCTGTAACTTGTGTAGGAAACGTTAGATGTGGACAGTAATTAATTTAGAAGTCTATATCGTATGTTTCAATTTGCACATTAAAAAAAAAAGATTTACAATTTTTTGCTCATAAATGATTTAATTCTGACAAAGCAAATGAGTCAAATAAAATTGAGGTTCTCCTGGGTCAGATGATATTTCATACCTGATGCCATCTGATACGATAGAAATACGTTAGAAAAAAATAAATAGTTTTCTTGTTTTTTGTTGTGTTTTTTTTTTTTTCTCTTTTTTGTGTTTAATAGGTTTGTAGGTCTGTTGTATAATTTTTTTGTGTGTGTCTGTGTGGTTCCTTATGTCTAAGTACATGTTTATGTAAATGTATAATTTAAAATAATAAAAAAAAATAAAAAATAAATAAATAAATAAATAGTTTTCTTGTTTTTTGTTGTGTTTTTTTTTTTTCTCTTTTTTGTGTTTAATAGATTTGTAGGTCTGTTGTATGATTTTTTTTGTGTGTGTCTGTGTGGTTTCTTATGTCTAAGTACATGTTTATGTAAATGTATAATTTAAAATAATAATAATAATAATAATAATAATAATAATAATAATAATAATAATAATAATAATAATAAAAAATACTTTTCTTGTTTTTTGTTGTTTTTTTTTTCTCTTTTTTGTGTTTAATAGGTTTGTAGGTCTGTTGTATAATTTTTGTGTGTGTGTGTCTGTGTGGTTCCTTATGTCTAAGTACATGTTTATGTAAATGTATAATTTAAAATAATAAAAAAATAAAATAAATACATAAATAAATAGTTTTCTTGTTTTTTGTTGTGTTTTTTTTTTCTCTTTTTTGTGTTTAATAGGTTTGTAGGTCTGTTGTATAATTTTTTTGTGTGTGTGTGTCTGTGTGGTTCCTTATGTCTAAGTACATGTTTATGTAAATGTATAATTTAAAATAATAAAAAAATAAAATAAATAAATAAATAAATAAATAGTTTTCTTGTTTTTTGTTGTGTTTTTTTTTTCTCTTTTTTGTGTTTAATAGGTTTGTAGGTCTGTTGTATAATTTTTTTGTGTGTGTCTGTGTGGTTCCTTATGTCTAAGTACATGTTTATGTAAATGTATAATTTAAAATAATAAAAAAATAAAATAAATAAATAAATAAATAAATAGTTTTCTTGTTTTTTGTTGTGTTTTTTTTTTCTCTTTTTTGTGTTTAATAGGTTTGTAGGTCTGTTGTATAATTTTTTTGTGTGTGTCTGTGTGGTTCCTTATGTCTAAGTACATGTTTATGTAAATGTATAATTTAAAATAATAAAAAAAAAATAAAAAATAAATAAATAAATAAATAGTTTTCTTGTTTTTTGTTGTGTTTTTTTTTTTTTTCTCTTTTTTGTGTTTAATAGATTTGTAGGTCTGTTGTATGATTTTTTTTGTGTGTGTCTGTGTGGTTTCTTATGTCTAAGTACATGTTTATGTAAATGTATAATTTAAAATAATAATAATAATAATAATAATAATAATAATAATAATAATAATAATAATAATAATAATAATAATAAAAAATACTTTTCTTGTTTTTTGTTGTTTTTTTTTTCTCTTTTTTGTGTTTAATAGGTTTGTAGGTCTGTTGTATAATTTTTGTGTGTGTGTGTCTGTGTGGTTCCTTATGTCTAAGTACATGTTTATGTAAATGTATAATTTAAAATAATAAAAAAATAAAATAAATACATAAATAAATAGTTTTCTTGTTTTTTGTTGTGTTTTTTTTTTCTCTTTTTTGTGTTTAATAGGTTTGTAGGTCTGTTGTATAATTTTTTTGTGTGTGTGTGTCTGTGTGGTTCCTTATGTCTAAGTACATGTTTATGTAAATGTATAATTTAAAATAATAAAAAAATAAAATAAATAAATAAATAAATAAATAGTTTTCTTGTTTTTTGTTGTGTTTTTTTTTTCTCTTTTTTGTGTTTAATAGGTTTGTAGGTCTGTTGTATACATTTTTTGTGTGTGTCTGTGTGGTTTCTTATGTCTAAGTACATGTTTATGTAAATGTATATTTAAAATAATAATAATAAAAAAAATACTTTTCTTGTTTTTTGTTGTTTTTTTTTTTTTTCTCTTTTTTGTGTTTAATAGATTTGTAGGTCTGTTGTATAATTTTTTTTGTGTGTGTCTGTGTGGTTTCTTATGTCTAAGTACATGTTTATGTAAATGTATAATTTAAAATAATAATAATAATAATAATAATAATAATAATAATAATAATAATAATAATAATAAATACTTTTCTTGTTTTTTGTTGTTTTTTTTTTCTCTTTTTTGTGTTTAATAGGTTTGTAGGTCTGTTGTATAATTTTTTTGTGTGTGTGTCTGTGTGGTTCCTTATGTCTAAGTACATGTTTATGTAAATGGATAATTTAAAATAATAAAAAAAGAAATTAAAAAAAAAAAAAGTTTTCTTGTTTTTTGTTGTGTTTTTTTTTCTTCTCTTTTTTGTGTTTAATAGGTTTGTAGGTCTGTTGTATAATTGTGTGTGTGTGTGTGTCTGTGTGGTTCCTTATGTCTAAGTACATGTTTATGTAAATGTATAATTTAAAATAATAAAAAATAAATAAATAAATAAATAAGCTAGTACAGATCAGCTACCCATACTAGTTCACTCTACGTCTGAGAAGGTAGATACTATGCAAATAATAAGCTAATATGAGTCCATAAACAGACATAGACTATTTGACTTCGTAGTCATTTTTATGCTTCAACATTTTCCTGAAATTACTATTACCTTTTATGTGGTTATTAGTGCATCTATTTCAAGATCTGAAAGCTTCCATCACTCAAAACAGACTCAAAATGAGTCACAGAAGCAACATTTCACCTTTACTTTTAGCGAAGCCAAATGGTTAATGGTTTTGTCCAGATATAGTCTACTGACATCTTCCTGCTTTAGAACATTGTTTCTAGGAATAGGTGTGAGTCAGACCATTACAGTAAAATGTGTCCACATGAGCTGACCTGTAGTAGATGACGGGTGGGTTGGCTTTGGCGGCACAGTGGAATCGGACCAGGTTTCCCTCCAGGACGGGCTGAGGCTCCACAGTGAGGTTGACAATGGGCAGGTCTAAGAGAAGAGACAGGGAGGGGGAAAGTCATGATATGATGAAGAACAGAGGAGCAGCAATGGAGCTGATTCAAAATGATCTGCAGTCATCGTTACACATTGTATAGACTTCAGTGTGATTTTTCCTGATCTGATGCGCCAACATTTATAGCCCCCACCCTGGGTTTATTGACGTAAAGGTCAGAGGTGTCAAATTATTGGAGCGCAAAAGTTGGATCGGCGTCTACGCAGCCTAGACGGAGTATGCATGACCAGTTTTTAAGCCTTTTCACATGATTTGTTTTAGAGCAGGGGTCCCAAACATGCGGCCCGGGGGCCAAATGCGGCCCGCCAAAGGTTCCAATCCGACCCGTGGGATGAATTTTCAAAGTGCAAAAATTCCACAGTCAAGGCTGTTGAATTCATTTTCGTTCAGGTTCCACTTACAAACCAATATGATCTACAGTAAAATAACAGCATTATAACCTCCAAAAAATAATGACTCCAGTTTGATGTGATTTTCACTGAATATATTTAAAACCAAATTAAAAACATTTTTATTCTCATTAGCCTTTGAAAGGAGATAAAAATGGGGTCACAATTCAGGAACCAGGAATGTGCGGTTTTTATTTTTATTTTATTTTATTGTATTTCTGTTTTTATTTTTTATTTTTGACTTTTTTATTGTATTTCAAATTTCATCTTATTTCTTGCACTTCAAAAATTCTATGCATAATCAAATATTTTAATGTGCGCTGCTTTTATTTTTATTTTATTGTATTTCTCTCAAATTTCATCTTATTTCTTGCACTTCAAAAATTCTATGCATAATCAAATATTTTAATGTGCGCTGTTTTTATATTTATTTTTATTTTATTGTATTTCTCTCAGATTTCATTTTATTTCTTGATGTATAATCAAATCTTAATGTATTTTAATATTGTATTTTTTCAATCAATGTGAAGCACTTTGGGCTACAATTTCTGTATGAAAGGTGCTATACAAATAAAGTTTATTATTATTATTATTATTATTATTATTATTATTATTATTATTATTATTATTATTATTGAAAAAATAATATTACACTATGCCTATAAACCAGGGGTGTCAAACTCATTTTAGCTCAGGGGCCACATTCAGCTAAATTTGATAGGAAGTGGGCCGAACCAGTAAAATAATAACATAATAATATATGAATAATGTCAACTCCAAACTTTTCTCTGTTTTAGAGTGAAAAAATGAATTTACATTATGAAAAGGTTTACATCTACAAATTATGCTTTCAAAAGATGTGAATAACATGAACACACTGAAAAAATAAGTGTAATTTTAACAATATTCTGCCTCAGTTTATCATTTATACATGTACATTATAACTTACAGATCACAGTGGATCTACAAATACACAAAATATTTAATAACAGGCAGGA
This sequence comes from Sphaeramia orbicularis, assembly GCF_902148855.1. NCBI lineage: Eukaryota > Metazoa > Chordata > Actinopteri > Kurtiformes > Apogonidae > Sphaeramia > Sphaeramia orbicularis. The sequence goes on from NC_043970.1 coordinate 16,311,640, forward strand.
TATTGGTAAAGTCGCACTTCAGATGTTTCAAAATGTTCATATCTGTTCAGGTTATTCACATTTTTTTGTGAAATTAAACTTTGGTTTAGTGTAAATACATGAAAATATTTACGTTTGCAAAGAGAAAAATTTGGAGTTGTCATTATTTATGTTATTATGATAGTATTTTATTGATCCTGCCCACTTGAGATTGAATTGGTCTGAATGTGGAACCTGGACTAAAAGGATTGTTAATAACTTAGTGTAATTTTTGCATTTCACAAATTCATCCCAAGGGCCGGACTGGACCCTTTTGCAGGCCCCCAGGCCGCATGTTTGACACCTGAGCTATAAACAATGACAACTTCAAATATTTGTCTTTGTTTTAGTGCAAAAAATAACATTAAATTATGAAAATACTAACATTTACAAACCATCCTGTAACAATAAAATGTGAATAGCCTGAACAAATATGAACAACCTGAAATGTCTAAAGAAAATGAAGCACAATTTTAACTATTTTCTGCCTGTTACTAAGTGTTTAATGTCTTTCTAGATCCGATCCATAATACACATGTATACATGATAAGTTGAGGCATGTTATTGTTAAAGTTGCACTTATTTTTCTAAAGAGATTTCATTTTTTTCAGATTATTCACATCTTTTTTGTTTGGATAATTTATAAGAGTAAGTATTTACATAATTTCATGTTTTTTTTCCACTAAAACAGAGACAAAATTTGGAGTTGTCACTATTTATAGATTATTATGCTATTATTTTACTGGTCCGGCTCACTTGAGATCAAATCGGGCTGAATGTGGCCCCTGAAAGAAAATGAGTTTGAGAGCCCTGTCTTAGAGGTTGAGACAGAAGTTAAACTAAAGGAACGCCTTGGACATACTGGTTAAATTTTGTAAGTGTCGCAGTGGTGCTACCTGTCGAGTTTCATATCGACAGCCATGTCAACAGAGTGGAGGCCCGACTGGCTGCATGAGAGATATGTTGATAAAACAGACCACAAGCCTATTTTTCTTGTGTGAGGTCCACAGTTTTGCAGCAAAAACAGCATTTCTAATAATCACATTAATATAACACTGGCAATATTTTACATATTTACCTTGGTCTTTGAAACCATGTGAGATGTTTGAATGTATTATTTTTATTCAATTGTTTTATTTGGTATTGGTTTATTGTTCTTATTTGCTGTTGTTTTTAATTGTACAGCTTTTTATGTTTTTAATCTTTTCTTATATTTTATTCTTGTATTCAGGTTTTATCTATTCTTCTGTATTTTTCTTTATTTATTTTTAATCTATTCTTGTGTTTTACTCTTTTATTTTGGTTTTTATTTCTTTTTCTGTACAACACTTTGGTCCAGTGTGGTTGTTTTAAAGTGCTTTACAAATAAAGTTGGATTGGATAAATACAACAGATCTTTATTGTCACTGTCACAGGAAGAATAAAAATTCCCTCAGCAGTTCTGTTCTGTTTAGCAGCAAAAAACAATTAGTACACAAAGGACTGCATAAAATATCGCACAAAATACTGAAAAATGTAAGCAATGTACAAAAGTTACAAGATGACATATTAAATATACATATACTACTAAAGTACCACAAAAACTGGTGAAATACACATAAAGCTAACTCTATACAACAGATAAGAAATACAGTTGCGGAAAAAATTATTAGACCATCAAAAGTCATCAGAAACAATGATTATGCAATCAAGTACTAACTCCTGTGTGTGTCACGTGACTAAAACAGACAGAAAAGAAAACATGGAATGCCTAAAAGCACTGTTTTTGTCAGTACAATGCCAGAGCTATTGATGTAAGAACTGAAATGTAAGATTTTGGTTATTATCAAGAAAACATGGAAAATGGTTAGATATCAGATCTGAAATTAAACTATTATGAGCTATGTTTGTTGTTATCATTATATTTGTCCAAAAAAAATGTACTTTTAGTTGTACCAGCCATTAAAATGAACAAGAAATTAAAGACAACATGGGGTGGTCTAATAATTTTTTCTGCGACTGTATGTACAACAAATAGGATATATACAGGCAGAATAGGATGTATACAAGGTAAGATTTAAAAAAAAAAAACAAAAAAAACAAGGTGCATGTGTTGGGATTATTGCACTGAGGTCAGGTGAGTATGCACTGTCCATTAAACTGGGGGTCATGTATGACTTTTTTTTTTTTTCCAACTTCTGCACCTTGTTTTTAATTTTACCTTGTATATATCCTTTATATGTTGTGTATTGTACTGTACTGTATTGTATTGTGTTCTATTCTATTCTGGCACCTTTCACTATGTTTCAATACTTCAGCTTTGATGTTTGTGATGTTTCTGTTTTTCTGTCTCCCTGCTGTTCTTTAAGTGGGGGTGGTGGTGGTGGGGGTGGGGGTGGGGGGGCACAGTAGGGGTGTATAGGAGGTAGAAGCTCAGGAACACTTCTGTCCTGGGGGGAGGGGGGGTATGTTTTTATGCTTTTATGTTTTTATGTGATAGAAAATACATTTTGTCTTTTAATTCTACTTTCTTTTTAATTTAACTTATTGTTAGCTGCTTATACTCTGCATATATTTATTGATTGATTGATGACGTGGTATGACTGTTTTTGTGGAGCGGGGACCCCATTTTGTATTTTGAATTTCCCCTTGGGGATTAATAAAGTCAATCAATCAATCAATCAATCAATCAATCAATCAATCAATCTATCTATCTATCTATCTATCTATCTATCTATCTATCTATCTATCTATCTATCTATCTATCTATCTATCTATCTATCTATCTATCTATCTATCTATCTATCTATCTATCTATCTATCCATCCATCCATCCATCCATCCATCCATCCATCCATCCATCCATCCATCCATCTACTTATCTGAGGTTGAATATAAGTCACATGACTGATAAGGCATTAAATTTATATCAGAAGTTGAGACAACAAGAAAACACTTTCGCAAGCAACTTATATGATTTCACACATATTAACTGCCCATTCAAATTCATCAACTGAGAGCCGTGAGGGCCGCTGTGAGTCAAAAAAAAAAAAAAAAAAAACAGTGAGGGGAAAGACCACCTGCACATGCACGACTCAGCTGGACGCTCGTAAAACACCCACCGTGCACAGCTGAGTGTGTTCTTCATGAGAGCAGCAGGACACAGACCTTCTAGTGAAACTGAATTCTGCTTTAGAGGTGGAACCTCCAAACACTAGCCTTCTTATGATTGGTCACTTTCAACATGGTCACATTTTACTACGTCTTGAACCTCTGACTGAATGAAAGTCACCAACAGAAGAACATTTGGCTTCACATTCACAGTGGGAGCAGCCCGGACTGTTCTTGCAGTGAATATCTGTGCATGTGAAATCATATAAGTTGCTTCTGAGTGTTTTCTTAGCAATCTGACGCCTTTGAGCCCATCACTTTTCTTGGAAAAGAAGTTAATGGTAAAATTAAATCATATTCATACACTATTAATAGGAACATTACAGTAGAGAATATATCAGACGGCAGCTGTACTACAGCAGCAACACACAAAAAATAAAGTAAATACTAAGCAACATGGTATAAATACATGATCAACTACATGGTGCATTGCTGTAGATGAAACTAACAGTATTTAAATTAGGTAAATGAGAAACTACAGCAGCAAAATGCAACAAAATGAGCTGATCATCAATTGAACCAGGTGTGCTGGAAGAGGGAAATACCTAAAACATGCAGAATACCGGCCCTCGAGGACTGGGTTTGGACACCCCGGCCTTAATCCTATAACGCTGAACGTATCATATTTGATACATGAGTTTTGAAGCCCTCTGCATGATCAGTGTGATATTTTTTGTCTTGAAAAACCTGATGTATACAATTAGATACATGCAATACACAGATAATCCACCAGGGGGGATGAATTCGTTCACCAGAGGCCTTTCCAGTGACACTACAAGAGTGTCATTGATGAGGAAGGAGGCAGAATTTTGATTTGATTGGATTTGATTTATTTATTTATTTCGAACATGCAAAAAAAATAAAAATAAATAAATAAAAAATAAAAACAAAATAAAACATTCAAATGGACAGAATCTATCTCCAACCACATACAAATCTGAATTTTGCATGGTCGAAAAGGAGTAGGAAGAAGTATGAACTTAATTTTGACAATTTTGAAAAGGAATTACCAATTTGTTAGACATGTTTGCGTTATTTTATGTTTTTGTTTGTTCAAAAATACTAATATTTTTGAGCAATGAGACCCGATGTATTAAATATGATACAAAATTAAAAATCATACATGGAAATTGATATTTGAAAAAAAGAAAGAAAAAAAAAAAGGGTTGTTCAGAAGAACCAATAAAAGCTCCAGTTTCAAAGACCTGGAACTTTCTGTCAGTGATTTACTGGTTCAGGCTTTACAGGGTTAAAGGTTCACACATCCACACACAATGCAAACATTAATGATAAACTGATTGTAACTTACATGTTAATTCTTCTACATAGGTGAAGCTCCATAATGACTGCGTTTAGGAGGTATCTTTGTGCTGCCTTGATTTATCACAATTTCTTAATTTTTCATCAATAAATTCCTGAAAGGTTCAATGTGGAGGATAATTCATTTGGAAATCTATAACATACGTGTGTAAATGTCAAGAAAAAATACATAAAAAAGCAATAATGTGGATCACGCAACAGTGCAGCGGAGGAGATGCCACACATGGGTGATGCAGGCAGTGGGATAAGGTTAAGTAAAGTAAGGGGGAAGTCATCTTTGGCTGAATTTTCACTGATTCAGTCTGTAAATTGGCATCTTCAGTATCGGTCGTTGGGCAACACCTCAAATGAGCGAAAAAGTTCATCTACTTAATGCAGCACTGACAAGAAAAATGACTGCACAGTCAGCATCACTGTTCATGTTTCATGTCTCCACGCCAGCACAAAAGAAGAATCTGCAAGTTTGTTCTCTACTGTTATAAAGCATTATGGTCAGTTTGTTTTTTCTAAATTAAACACATATCTTTATTATTAAAAATGAATGGCTGTAGGAATTTATACAACCATGTCTTTCAAAAAACCTTGTCAAAATAATGGAGAAGTCTAATGTGTCCGCTACTTAAAAAAATGTTTTCTACTTTTCATTTGGACAAGAATATACAGGGTGTCCACAAAATCTCTTTACAATTAAAAAATATATATATATTACAGAAGCAATTGATGAGATGTTGATCAGATTTGTTCTGTGTACTCAGTGGTTGTCAAAGTTTTTAATCACATTGTTGGATCATGTGCAGTTGAATCATTGGTCCATTTTTCTTCAATGAGAGATCAATTTCAGCAAATGTTTACCTTGACCTTTTGACTAAATATGTGTCACCAGGGGGGCCGCTAACAACTGTGGGCCCCATGAAAGCTAAACGTTCCAGGTCCTTCGTAAAAGAAAGTATCTATCAGTCTGAGGATATGTAAGTTGGGTAAAGGAGGAAGGTATATAAGTGGGGGGGTGTTCCATAAGCGCCATAACTACTGTAACTGGTGTAAACCGAAAGTGAAACTTAACATGCTTTGGACATCCAACTCGATCTCCGTCTTCTATTCCTCTGTTATACGCCGGAGCTTACACAAAATTTTCACAACTCTTAACCTCTATCCTCTCGACGCGGAGGAGCAGCGGCTCTACTCCGAGCTCCTCCGTAGTGACTGAGCTCCTCACCCTATCCCTAAGGGTGCGCCCAGCCACCCTGCGGAGGAAACTCATTTCGACTGCTTGTATCCAGGATCTTGTCCTTTCGGTCATGACCCAAACCTCATGACCATAGGTGAGGGTAGGAATGTACATTGACTGGTAAATTGAGAGCTTCGCCAGCTGAGGTGGCTCAGGCATCTGTTTCAGATGCCTCCTGGACGCCTCCCTGGGGAGGTGTTCCAGGCATGTCTCACCGGGAGGAGACCTCGGGGAAGACCCAGGATACGTTGGAGAAATTATGTCTCTCGGCTGGCCTGGGAACGCCTCAGGGTCCCCCCGGAAGAGCTGAAGGAGGTGTCTGGGGAGAGGGAAGTCTGGGCATCCCTGCTTAGACTGTTACCCCCACGACCCAGCCCCGGATAAAGCGGAAGATAATGAATGAATGAATGAACCTCTATCTACTGGGCCCCCTCCACTGCTCTATGGGCCCCATAAATTTCTCATGTTCACCCCCCCTTTATGGCGCCCCAGAGAGTCACCACAACTGGATGACCTTCAGCCAACCATCATATTCCAGGTAGATGGTGCACCACCACACTGGGGACTGCATGTTGGTGGGTTCCTAAATCAAACATTTCCAGACCGGTGGACTGGAAGGGATGGTTCAATTCCCTGGACACCTCGTTCACCAGATATCACTCCCTTGGATTTCTTTCTGTGGGGTTATGTTAAAGATATCGTGCATCCAACAAAGATACGGGACCTCAACGACCTGATGCCAAAGATCACTGATACCATTGAAACCACTGATGAGTCTATGATGTAGCCAACATGGCAAGAAATTGAGAACCATCTAGATGTGCTTCATGCAACTAATGGTGCCCATATAGAGGTGGATTCAATGAAGCAAAAAACTTCAATATCTATGTATAATTTTGTAATATTTCCACAGATTTGTGTATTCATTTGCTTTTGTAATAAATTTGTTTATCTGAAAAGAGACTTTATGGACACCCTGTATGTATTTATAGCATTAACAAAGTCTGTGTCAATGTGTGGACATGCTGTTTTATACATTAAAGCAGTGTTTTTCAACCTTGGGGTCAGGACCCCACGTAGGGTTGCCTGGAATTCAAATGGGGTCACCTGAAATTTCTAGTTATGGAAAAAATAAAACCTTACTAATAAAAAATATATGGTGAGTTGAGAGAGACAATCCCAGTACATACAAGACATGACAAACTGTGAAGCTGAAACTGAAGCACTGTGGTACTGTTTATCTTTCAAATGTTCATTGTGGTCAGTTTCAGATGCTGCAGCTTTCATAATTCATAGTTTTATTGTTTGTTCAGTATTAATTGTCAGCCTTGTGAATCCAAACTGGACTGACTGTACATATCCTGACCAAGGAAAATCAGATTCTCACTTTGTGCAGTAATCTACACCTGGATTTTCTGCCTCCGTCCATAATAATATACATTATATAGACTAAATGTTGTCTAAAATTAACGTTTATTTACAACATAGTATAGCAAACTATTACATGATCAAAAACAAATTAATTTTAGGAAAAAAAAAAAAGTGTCCGTTTTGAATGTCTGGAGTTGCCAGATATTTGTGATGTTAAAATGGGGTCACGAGCCAAAAAAGGTTGAAAAACACTGCATTAAAGTGTAATGAATAGAAGGCAGATAGTGGCAGATTTTCACACTGGATAATGAGACAGTTTCACGGGTATTAATTAACAAATCAAAATTAAAGCTGCTTTTGTCTTTACATAATAATTAGAAAAACAAAACTGTGAAAGCACCAAGAACTTTGGACGTAATATTAAAAACCAGGCTGATAACAGTTACCATTCCACCATGTGCACATCAGACCAATCTAGTGATCTGTTTTCTTGCCTCTTAAAGCCGCTCGCTCTGTTTTGTGGAGCTGTTTATGATGGTTTTGTGATGGATGAGACGTGTCTGGAGCAGATCCACTACACAAGCTGTACCCAAGAAGAAACGGATGTTCTTATGTGGGAGGTGCAGAATCACTGAGGATGAATATATGGCGTTTCACATTTAATTAGATTGAGATATGTTGCCCAATGTAACAAATGCTCAGAGGAGTTTTCGGCACAGAACCAAACAGAACTGATGGGACAGTACAGGGACAGTGTGGTCTCACCAGCTTTGGTTTTTATTGAGCACAAGCTGCCTCAACAATTCACAACTTCATGCATCATAGCTCGTACTGGCAGCTCAATTATTCACATTATAGCAGCGTGGTGACAATATATACATTTAATACTAGACTAGTAATCTCTTTTGAGCTCAGTTAATAAATATAGCATCACATTAAAAAAGATATCATCTATCTCTTTGTTTGTCTGTTACACACTTCATTTGGTTGCTTCTGCACAGTAGCACATCCAGTACATTTATTTAGGTATTTTTATATTGTTGTATTATATCTGTTATATTTCCCCATTGTAGGATCAAAAAAGTGTCATGTAATGTAATGTGATCTAATTGAATTTAATCTAATCGAAAGCAAAATGAAGTGAAAATACAACCAAGCACAACAAACCCCGCCCCTCACGCATATTGTATCTTAATTTGGCATCAATCCAGTTGATGTCATCATGTCTATGCATGTGCTGATGCCAGCATATCAAATGCCTCTATATACAAGGTGGGGAAGCAAAATTTACAATGAACATTTTGTTGTTTTTTCCTCAGCAGGCACTACATCAATTGTTTTGAAACCAAACATATATTGATGTCATAATCATACCTAACACTATTATCCATACCTTTTCAGAAACTTTTGCCCATATGAGTAATCAGGAAAGCAAACGTCAAAGAGTGTGTGATTTGCTGAATGCACTCGTCACACCAAAGGAGATTTCAAAAATAGTTGGAGTGTCCATAAAGACTGTTTATAATGGAAAGAAGAGAATGACTATGAGCAAAACTATTACCAGAAAGTCTGGAAGATACTATTAAAGAAGAATGGGAGAAGTTGTCACCCGAATATTGAGGAACACTTGCGCAAGTTTCAGGAAGCGTGTGAAGGCAGTTATTGAGAAAGAAGGACACATAGAATAAAAACATTTTCTATTATGTCAATTTTCTTGTGGCAAATAAATTCTCATGACTTTCAATAAACTAATTGGTCATACACCGTCTTTCAATCCCTGCCTCAAAATATTGTAAATTTTGCTTCCCCACCCTGTATGTGCCAAGTTTGAAGTAAATTTCAACAAAAATGTGAAATTTTGCCCATTATAACTAAATAGGAGAAGAAAAAGATTTGAAAAAATCATAAAAAATTTGAAACTTTGACTTACTTTTTCCAAAATGAAATGACATCTATTCTGTGTCACTGGCAATCTATAAACCCAATTTGGTATGAATTCAACCAATAGTTTTGCTGCTACAGACATGTGAAATGTTGGCCATTATAAGTAAATGGGGGGGGGGCGTCGTTTCAAAATTCATTAAAAATTAGAACTTTGACCTACTTTTCCCAAAAACAAATGAGATCTATTCTGGATCACTGTCAATCTATAAACCAAATCTGATACGGATTTCACCAATAGTTTTGCTGCTACAGATGTGAAATGTTGCTCATTATAAGAAAATGGGGGAAAAAAATATTTTAAAAATTTGTAAAAAATTAGAACTTTGACCTACTTTTCCCCAAATGAAATGTGATGTATTCTGGATCACTGGCAGTCTGTAAACCCAATTTGGTATGAATTCAACCAATAGTTTGTTAACAAAGAAACAAACCAAAAACAATACCCCTTACCTCCCCTTCGGGGGGTGGGGTGAAAAGCACCTTGTGACTTAAACTTCCAAGGCATAAATAGGCCTACTGTTATTTTCTCATCACTTCAGTCTGAAGCATTGTTTATAAGGTAATAACAGACTTCAACATGAGACTAAATCACTCTTAGATGTTACAAACTCTGATGAGAACTTCACAATAGTGTTTCATCAGTTAATTTCACAGTAGATCTCAATTTGTGCATGTTCTGTTCCCTTTAAACAACCTTTGAGCAGCCATCTGAAGGGACATAAGTTGGACATAGCATAACTCTTAAATGCACAGAAGCAGACAAATATGTACAGTTGTTAACAGGCTTGTTGAAATCTGGTGAATGGCAGCATTCTGTTCCACTGAACAAAACAACTGCTGGTATGTGACATGCAGCTCCAACTGTCGAATCTAAAGGACTCTTTTATTTAGCAGTTATTCCTACACTGATTTTTTGGACATATTATTGATTTATATAGACTATAGCTGTGTACAGTGAGACAGTCATTATAATGAAATAAACCTGTTTAGGTTCATCAAGATCCCTGAAGGGAGTTATATGACAAGGTTAAATACTTCATGAGACCAAATATATAATAATAAAATTAGGTGGAATTAACCAGTGCTTTTTTTCTTTTTCCTCTCATCATATGTGGAGTCTATTGTTCTGATAATTATAAAATTTAGTATAGTAAGTAGTAAGCTAAGCATATCTTCTGTTTCTTTAACCCCACCTTATTGCATATATTTTTTTTATTTATCAATGGGAAATGTCCATAACAAAGTCTTATAATCTATCAAAGTATATTTCTTTAAAGTGCCTTCTATATATTGAATAGAATTATAAGGTGATGTTAAAATGGTAGTAACAAGTGGTGTCAGGCACAACAAACCCCACCCCTCACATGTATTGTAGCTTATTTTGGCATCGATCCGGCTGATGTCATCATGTGCTAATGTCAGCATATCTTGCCTCAATATTTGTGCCAAGTTTGAAGTAAATTTAAACTTCACCCATTTTACCCATTACAAGTAAATGGAGGAAAAATTATTTTAAAAATTCATACAAAATTGTAACTTTGACCTACTTTTCCCAAAATGTAATCACATCTCTTCTGGGTCACTGGCAATCTATAAACCCAATGTGGTATGAATTCAACCAATCATTTTGCTACCAGAGTGTTAACAAACAACCAAACCAAAAACCCTTTGGGGGGGCAAGGGGTAATAATGCTCAGGGATGTTACATTTTATGTATAACTTTACTCTTCTCTTATGGGGATCTTCAGACACAAAGGTTGTGAATATGTTATTTATTTATTTATGTATTTATTTTGCATGATTCAAGAATGGAAGAAAACAGATATGTTTGAAAAGAGGAGGCTGTCATTATGCTCAGGAGAGTCTGTCCTTAGTCCAGTGGTTCCAAATTTTTTTTGGCTCGTGACTCCATTTTAACATCACAAATATCTGGTAACCCCAGACATTCAAAACAGAGTTGTTGTTTTTTTGTTTGTTTTTTTGCTAAAATTAGTTTGTTTTTAATCATGTAATAGTTTGCTATACTATGTTTCAAATAAACAATAATTTTATTTGACATTTAGTCTATATCATGTATATTATTATGGACGGAGGCAGAAAAGCCAGGTATAGATTACTGCACAAAGTGAGAATTTTATTTTCCTTGGTCAGGATATGTACAGTCAGTCCAGCTTGGATTTACAAGGCTGACAATTAATACTGAACAAACAAGAACTCAAACTATGAATTATGAAAGAGCTGCAGCATCTGAAACTGACCACAATGAACATTTGAAAGATAAACAGTACCACAGTGCTTCAGTTTCAGCTTCACAGTTTGTCATGTTTTTTATGGATTGGGATTGTCTCTGTCAACTAACCATATACTTTTTATTAGTAAGTTTTATTTTAATTTTATCAATTACTAGAAATTTCAGGTGACCCCATTTGAATTCCAGGTGACCCACGTGGAGTCCCGACCCCAAGATTGAAAAACACTGACTTAGTCACTGGTAACTGTAGGCAACGATTACACTCTTAGATCGTCATTTTCTATTTGTTTTTGGTTGAGCTGCTTCCGTTAATGGTTCCTGACAAATACGCTGAATTCAGTGTTTTGTTATAAAACGTCGGATTCTTTAGTCTTTATATGAAACAATTTTTGCATCTTCATGGAGTGTAACTGTTTCACTTCCGCAGACGATTTCAATATCAGCAAAGTTAGCATTTCCAGTAGCTCTTAATATCCTACACATACAGTAAACTGTGACCTGAAAAATATTTCAGACAAAACTATTTCCTGGGTTTGTCAGCGTTAAACTCTTTGGTGGTGTAGTGGTTAGCACTTCTGCCTCATAGCTACAAGGTTTTGTGTGTTGAGTTTAACTGTCCTCTAGTTTCCCTCATCATGAAAAATAAATACTTACAGGTTAATTGTCCTGTCTGTGTACCTCAACACAATGCTGTTAAAGCTCACTGCTCCTAATACAGGGTGGGGAAGCAAAATTTACAATATTTTGAGGCAGGGATTGAAAGACAGTGTATGACCAATTAGTTTATTGAAAGTCATGACAATTTATTTGCCACAAGAAAATGTACATAATAGAAAATGTTTTTATTCTATGTGTCCTCCTTCTTTCTCAATAACTGCCTTCACACGCTTCCTGAAACTTGCGCAAGTGTTCCTCAAATATTCGGGTGACAACTTCTCCCATTCTTCTTTAATAGTATCTTCAAGAAAGTCGACATTGCTGTGTGATGTTCTATTGGTAGCATGTTCTAAAACGCCCCAAATAGCAGAATCCAGAGGGTTTAGATCTGGGCTAGAAGGCGGCCATAAACATGATTCCCAAAAATTGCTAAAGTTGGATTTGTTGCTGTTGTCAACCAGTGTTTTGGTGTTCTTGTGTAAGATTTTAACTTCAAATCATATTTTACTGCATTTCTAACGGTCTTGTTGTCTACCTCAAGTTCAATTGCCATTTTTCTCATGGATTTAGTTGGATCCTTTAGGATTTAGGATTTGAGAGCTTTAATTAAAGCTTTGGTCCGTTTTTTGTTGCTTCCTCCACTTCCAGACTTTGTCGTAATAGTTTTGCTCATAGTCATTCTCTTCTTTCCATTATAAACAGTCTTTATGGACACTCCAACTATTTTTGAAATCTCCTTTGGTGTGACGAGTGCATTCAGCAAATCACACACTCTTTGACGTTTGCTTTCCTGATTACTCATATGGGCAAAAGTTTATGAAAAGGTATGGATAATAGTGTTAGGTATGATTATGACATCAATATATGTTTGGTTTCAAAACAATTGACGTAGTGCCTGCTGAGAAAAAAACAACTAAATGTTCATTGTAAATTTTGCTTCCCCACCCTGTATGTGCTAATGCTAATTACTAATGCTATTGTATCAGTAGCTAATAGGTTTAAATCAATAAGAAAGTTTGATAAATACTAATGATTAAGTTATGGAGAGGGAGGGACAATAAATAAATTCTTAATAATATTATATAATCTATATGGGGGTCATTTTTTGTGTGTTTTTGAGGCCATCATATTAAGAGGGTGACGATAAGCAAATGGTATGGGAATGTAGAATGCTGTACACTGTTTTTTTTTTTTTATATATTTCCACTTCTCTGTGTCGTTATGATCATCTTCTTTTTTACATGTTAGAAATAAAAATGTAGAGTTTCTTTGTTTGTTTGTTTCTGTCTTTCTTGTTTTTTTGTTTTTTGTTTTTTTTATCAGATCTGAACAATAACCAAGGACAGTTATTGTAACTCCCTTTGTACACTCTTCTTGTCTCAAGAATAAACATACCTTTGAGTTTTTAATTAAAAGGTTTCTTCCAATGCCAATAATTCCAGTATCATTTATTTTTTTCCACTCTAGTCAAGGACAGCTCCACTGTGAAATGGGCAGATTGGTGTGTGTGTGTGTGTGTGTGTGTGTGTGTGTGTGATGAGTTCCAGCTAACGGGCAGGATAAAGGTGACGACTGCAGTACTTTGGCACCGCATGAAGCCTACTGACCCTCCAGCACAGTATCACCCTTTACAATTATTTCATGTACTTCACACAGCAAAACAGAACAACGAAAAACATCAACATGACTGGAATTTTCACACTTGTTTAAAATCATCTGAAAGACTGAAATCTTTTTAAGAGAATCGATTTCATCAGAGGCTCGGACAAAAGGCTGCTGTGAGTGAAATGCCCTTTTAAGTACAATAAAACGGATTTACAGACAAAAAGCTTCAGCTGCAGCTACATGGTAAAAAAAAAAAAACAACAATAAAAAAAAAACAAAAACAAAACAGAAAACAAAAACTTGCTTTTAGTGCCAATACAGAAGACAGAAGTTGGACTTAGCACAACGGGCTGTATTATTCATTGTAATCAACACTGGTACAGTCAAGGCTGCCACTCAGTGCTGTGTATAAAAAAAAGACTGAAAGGTGCCGCACAAGACATTATCAAACCCTCCCACTCAGTGACTCTCAAAGTGCTAAAGTGCTTTTGAGGTATGCCGTGAAGGCTCTCCAAGTCTCTGTGCACTTATTACTTTAAAATCATTGCAGATCTGTGATTAAACCATGAGTGCCCCACCGTGGACTGCACTTGACTTTATTATGTTAAATGTGACAGTTCTGCTCTGAGATTTTTCCACCAAAAAATATGATTTTTTTGTGAACCACCAGAAGAAAAAATAAATAAATGCAAGTTTTATTTAAAATGTCTTTGACAGGTGGTTTAAGGAAACAGTTCAGTCTGATTTGTTTTTTTTATACCTGGTGGATACATGCCCGCTGTAACAACATCAATCTGAAATACTGTCATAAATAAAATCGACTAATGGAGGGGTGCATTTTACTGGGTTAGTCAGACTTAATATACTTCAATTGAGAGGTTGTGTACGTGGTCTCATGCTTTAAATAAGCAGAAATAAAAAAAATTTAAAAAAACAACGCTCCTTTGCTTTAGGTTGTTATTCAATTTGGCTTAATATTAGCTGGAATATCTTTCTTTTATGACAATCAGATTACATTTCTAATGAAAAACATCCTTTACAAGATTATTTTTCTCAGAAGTAAAGCTCTTTTCCGTATTTGAACTTCACATTTCCCAGTATATAAGAGGCTTGTATGTGTTTTCGTTTGGAGCCTCAGTGTCTGAGCGAGTGTGACATGAATCAATCCTTCTTTGCCCCATGGCCAAACTTTCCAAAAACTTCACTTGTGCATCAATCATAGCTTGTTGAGACATTCAGCTCAGAGACAGTCAAGGAAACAAACACAAAGGACGGGCTGAGAGCGCAACCCTGTCAAACCGTGTCAGACTGTCTGCTCGTTTCAGACCCGCTGAGTTACTTTCATTCAGGAACATACATGTTCATCTGATTAATTTGGGGTTTTGCTTTGAAAAACACTTAAATCTAAAAACGGAGTTTGATGTGTTCGATGCTATCAGTCTAATACAAACACCCACACTTCTCTGTAGTTAAGACTTGTCCTTTTTAGGTCAACAAAAAGACGATGAAGACAATGAAATAATACTAAAGAAGGTAATCGTGGTACCTCAGTGATATGAGAAAATGTACAGGGTGGGGAAGCAAAATTTACAATATTTTGAGGCAGGGATTGAAAGACAGTGTATGACCAATTAGTTTATTGAAAGTCATGACAATTTATTTGCCACAAGAAAATGTACATAATAGAAAATGTTTTTATTCTATGTGTCCTCCTTCTTTCTCAATAACTGCCTTCACACGCTTCCTGAAACTTGCGCAAGTGTTCCTCAAATATTCGGGTGACAACTTCTCCCATTCTTCTTTAATAGTATCTTCCAGACTTTCTCGTAATAGTTTTGCTCATAGTCATTCTCTTCTTTCCATTATAAACAGTCTTTATGGACACTCCAACTATTTTTGAAATCTCCTTTGGTGTGACGAGTGCATTCAGCAAATCACACACTCTTTGACGTTTGCTTTCCTGATTACTCATATGGGCAAAAGTTTCTGAAAAGGTATGGATAATAGTGTTAGGTATGATTATGACATCAATTTATGTTTGGTTTCAAAACAATTGACGTAGTGCCTGCTGAGAAAAAACAACTAAATGTTCATTGTAAATTTTGCTTCCCCACCCTGTACAACACACCACTGTGACATATTGTCCAGCCCTACATGTCACAGTTATGCAAATATACATAAACAAGTTTTTCTATAATAAGCACTGTAAGGAAATACAAAAAAAAAAAAAAACAGTAGTCATTTAGGCTGCGTTCAGACTGCAGGTAAATGTGTCCCAAATCAGATTTTTTGGTCCATATGTGACCTGTATCCGATCTGTTAAAGACAGTTTGAACAACACTAATCCAATTTTTTCAAATCCGACCCAGGCCACTTCCATATGTGGTCCTAAAACGTATCGGATATTTTGCAATGCAACTTCAGTCTGAACGGCCAGGTCACATTTATTGACCTTTACGTCACTGAAATGTGACAAATGTCATAATTCTGTGTCCCAGGAGGAGGAGCGGTGGGAAAAACATATTTACTTCTGTAAACACAGTGTGTGCCTGCGTGGTCACGTATGGACCTCTTTTGCGGGTCACTTAAGGATCACATTCAGTTCACACTCAAAATTGATAGAAGTTGCATTTAACGTGTAATATGAATGAGCAGACAAAAAAATCTGAATTGTGCATTAAGACCTACTGTCTGAACGTAGCCTTAGACTTACTATTACTTTGACAATCATATTTCTCTTTAATTCTAACCCATTATACCAATGTGTTGTCATATGTCATATGTTTGGGTGAACTGGTGGTTATAATTTCAGAAAACAAATAAGATGTGTATGTTGCCTATAACAATTTATTTATGTTTATGACCAACATTTTTGACACTTGAATATCAAATTAACCCTTTGGGCACCAAAGTTTCCTTTTTATTTTTTAAACACCCAATTTTGATATAAGATTGAAAAAAAAAACAAAAACAAACGTCTGTTTCATTCAGTTATGTTGCTTGTCGCAATTTTGCATATTGCAACTTTGGCGCTTGTTCAAGTACAATGTGGCAGAGCCCTGTGATAAACTGGTGAATCATCCAGGTTGTATCCTACCTTTGCCTGTACTTGCCTCCACAATCTCATATAAAGACATCTGGCACTCTGAAATTGTGTGTGTATATACAGTTGTGTTCATAAGTTCACATACCCTAGCAGAATTTGTGATTCTTTGGCCATTTTTCAGAAAATATGAATGATAATACAAAAACTTTTCTTTCACTCGTGGCTAGTGGTTGGGTGAAGCCATTTATCATCAAACAAATGTATTTGCTCTTTTTAAATCATACTGACAACAGAAACTATCCAAATGACCCTGATCTAAAATTTCCATACCCTAGTTCTTACTCCTCTGTTTTGGCCCCTTTAAAGGCGGCCTTACACTGTGCGAGTTTAGAGACGATTTCTCACTTGTACGACTATTTCTGGGATCGGGCCCGATGTGCCTCTAATTGTGTGTCGTGCTTCGTGCAATGTACATGGGGTAAAGAGAAGCGACTAGCACCTCACGACCAGCAATCGTGTGTTCGCAAGGAAAACAGAGCTGTTTGAAATCCTGTTCGCTCCTCGTGAGGGTATCATACTGTCAAAGCAGTGCCACGAGCCGATGTGCCTCAAATTCTCACACTGTGCATGCGCAAATACAATAATAGCCAGCTACTGTAAGCTAATTCTAAGCTTACAGTAGCTGGCTATTGGCCTAGTGCAATTTAGCTTTTGCAGCTTACCTCTAGTTCCCTTTGCTGTAGGATTGACAGCCCATACTGTCCACGTCTGGCAAACCAATTCCTGCACCAAACACGTCACCATCTTTTCTTCTTTTTTGATTCCCCGCAGATAATGGCACATATTGCCAAAGCAGCTCGTTGGTTTTTGTTTAGCACTACCATTTTGTGACTCACGCCAATACACAATCGTCTATGCACTTTCAGATTCCTTGGTATTTTAACGTTGTATTTCCGGATACAACACTCGAACGTCTCGTGCGTCCTCTGATGTATGGTCGTTCAGTGTGAGCAGTCAGGTCGCATACGAGCATCGGTTCGTACAGTGTGAGAACATGAATTGTGAGTCTGACCTTACGAATGACTCGCACAGTTTGAGATGAAGCTGCGTGCAACGATCGAAATAATCGCACAGTGTATGGCCGCCTCAACATCAACGACAGCTTGAAGTCTTTTGTGGTTGTTGTGGATGAGGCACTTTATTTTTCAGATGGTAAAGCTGCCCATTCTTCTTGGCAAAACACCTTCAGTTCCTTTAAGATTTTGGGTTTTCTTGCATGAACTGCATGTTTGAGACCTCCCCAAAGTGGTTCAGTGATATTAAGGTCAGGAGACTGAGGTGGCCACTCCTTCATTTTCACTTTTCTCTGCTGTAGTCAGTGACAGGTGGACTTGGCCTTATGTTTTGGGTCATTGTCATGTTGGAACATCCAAGACCATCCCATGCACATTCTGTCAGGGTATGTAAACTTATGAGCGCAACTGTATGTATGTTGTGAACAAAGTAGTGTAAATGTATGTGTAGTATTTGTCACTTGAATGAGTACACTGGGTGGTACTGTTTTTATGTGAACTATGGTAGTGGTCCCCAACCTTTTTTGTACTACGGACCGGTTTCATGCATGAAAATTTTCTGTGGACCGGGTAGAGGTGCGGGGGTTCCAATAACAAAAACTTTTGTCAGTTCAGAGCATGTGATCTGAAACACTTACATTATATATCAGGCGATTCCAATGATTCTACACTATAATATCAACTCATCCTAAAGCAGAATCAGTCGGAACCTTGGTCTTGTTTCCCTGCAACTAGATGGTCCCATCTGGGGCTGATGGGAGACACACACTCCAATTGTATTCCGTATATCCAGTCTACTCTGGATTCCACTGGAACTGCTTTGACTTTAATCCAGAATGCACAGAGGTTTGAAGTTGTCTCAAACATGGATTAATGTGCCGGAGCAGTTTGGAGGCGCTTGTGTGTCACCTGTTGGGATGAACCTGTAACTGAGGCAGGAATCCTGATATTTCCTTCTAAATGCAGCTTTCTGTTTGCAGTCTGTGACCCTTCTGCAGCCTCATCGTTTCCTCATTTCTTCCTGAAAAAGTTCTCCAGTGAATTTTATTTTTCGCTCATTTCTTCAGCTTATGTTACTACTGATTCATGAGTGGTTGTGAGGCGAGGGCGGAAACAGTCGCTTTTCAAAATAAAATCTCCGCAAGACTAATCGAAAAAATTGCTTTAATATTAACCACATTTTTTTTTTTTTTGTCTTTGCGGCCCGGTATCAAATGATCCACGGACCGGTACCAGTCCAGGAACCGGGGGTTGGGGGCCACTGAACTATGGTGTTTTATGCAGCGACTAAAGATGGAAATTAGAATCGCCTATAATCTTGCATATTGGCACATATTGTGTTTATTAATATGCACTGTCCCTTTGAAAAATAAACTTCAACTTTGACCCAATGACTGTATTGAATGAATGAATGAAAGACAATGAAACAGTTTAGTAACACATGAATGTAATGGCTGTTAAAAGTCAAAACTAGCATGAGCTGTTCAAATCCTATGATATTTTGAAACATACTTTTATAATATGTGTTCTTTGCAGTAATCTACAATGACAATCCTTTAGCTTAGTGCTGAGTTATTTTGTAAATACAGAATGCATCCAGAGGATTTGAATACATAATACTACTCAAACTAAAATGACTAATGTGTAATGACTAATTGTTTAGATTCGTCATTAACTCGCCCAACAATGTTGCTTCAAACTACACTCATCTCATCTCAGCTCTTGCTATTGTTTCTTTGGTTGAAGGCGGATTTAATTCAGTATAGCAGG
The DNA here is from genome assembly GCF_902148855.1 of Sphaeramia orbicularis. Classification (NCBI taxonomy): domain Eukaryota; kingdom Metazoa; phylum Chordata; class Actinopteri; order Kurtiformes; family Apogonidae; genus Sphaeramia; species Sphaeramia orbicularis. The sequence goes on from NC_043970.1 coordinate 16,331,073, forward strand.
TGCTGCTACAGCTGCTACCCTATTAGTTTGTGACAACACAACTCTTAATGCATGCAGGACTGTAGCTGCAGGGGTAAAAGGTGGTGGTTATTCTACGGGCCAACAGCTGGTGAGAGCCCACAAGATTTCCAGAAGGATCTATGAATTAATTAATTGGTGGCAGGGCAATATTTCAGTTATAAGGCTGAGAATTCAGGCGCACACCTATGGGAAACACAATTTATATAAAGGCTTCTGATCGAACACCTACAGCCAATAAAATCATCACACTTACATCGGTCTGGGCCGTTTGTCGTTTGTGTTGTTGTGGTCACTGCTTGGCAAATTTACAAAGAAGTACTTAAATATTTATTTGATTTGACACTGACAACATGATATGGAATAAGGTGTGACTGTGAAAATGCAGGAGAAACTCTGCAGTTTTCCAAAAATGCTTTTTTTATTTGTAGAAACATATCAGTGATGTGCAGCACAAGGTTTTTCCATTAATTTTTTCGAACATTTCAATGCCAAACAAAATCGAAAACAGGGAAATAAGAAGCAACTACTTCAAAATTAACAGGTAGGTATCCCTAGTGGTATTTGATTTTCTACATTTTTCAACCTATTTCACATTAATCTCATTCATCATTTTTGGGTTTTCTTCTCCATTTTCTTCGAAGGGTGATTCGTTTATTAAGCCTTTATATTAATATTTCAATAACTGTTACAACTGTGTGTTCCATTCCGTTCCTACAATGACAACACTGGATATTTACCCTCATCATTTTGCTCCTATTTGGACCATGAATAGCAGCTGATAAAGTATCTGTACTTGTTTAGTCATCTGTAGATACCCTTCACATCAAGATTTTACATTTTACTATTATTGATATACATTCTTTCAACATATTGCTAAAGGTAGTACCTGTATTTCCTGTTTTCATTGTGAATGTATTCAGCAGTGGTATAGTCCAGGGTATACAGCAGTATATGGAGTATACCTACTTATTTTTCAGTCAGTATTGCGTATACCCACTTCTAAATCCCCCTGATGTGCACCATTCAGTAGTATCTGCAGCCAAACTGCCCATGTTTTCCCCTCGGATGGTGAAGCCATGACCCGCCCTACTCTGCCTCTAATTGGCTAGTGCTTGGTACCTTCACTAATTCGATTGGTTAACTTAAGGCATGAGGACTGATGAGCCAATCAGAGGCAGAACAGTGCTGTCTTTCCAGGGCAAGGGGTATTGTCAGAGACACCTCCCACCCTTTCAACAAACTCCTGCCTTCAGGGAAATGCTTCTGGAGCCTCAGGTGCAAAACTGCCAGATTTTTAAATGGTTTTTATCCAGCGGCCATAAGACTGCTCAACAAAAGTTGAGGGGGTGAAGTGCGATAGAGAATGTGCAATAATAGGTGCAATACTGACCTCTCCATAGTGCAATATTTTTACTTTTACTAACCTATTTATTTATTTATTTTAGCGCAGTTTTTAGCTTACCAGCCGATAGGCTGTAAGTTATTGTCATCATGCGGCGTCTGGCGGCGTCGTCTGCCGTCGTCTGTCGTCCGTTACAAAACTTTCAATCATCTTCTTCCCCGAAACTACAATTCCGATTGACTTCAAACTTGGTATACAGCTTCTTTATGATGATGTCAACAAAAGTTAGTGAAATTATTTGGATCCAGATCTGATTCTAGATTTGGTGCGACTTTGAAAAATTCCCCCATTATAAGAGATAGGAAGTGCCGGTAAGCTACAGGGCCATTGGTCCTATTTTTGATATTTTATCATATACATGGGTTGTCTTAGTTGGTGTTTTTAAAATCTTTTCTGTGTTTTATTTCATGATGTGCATTTTGCAATTTCGTTCTGTAACAGCATCTGGGATGTTTTTATTGAATGACAATTAATAAATCTGAATCTGAATCTGAGTTAGGGCGGGTCATGCCGAGGAAATATTGCTAACAACGCCAGAGGCAGGGTTCTGCTTAGCACTGACCACCTCTGGAACCTGATTGGACACCTCAGGTTGATTGACAGGTCACTGCGCCTCTCACTGAAAGATGCGCAATTATTGGAAATACAAACGAGAAAGGCAGAATAAATGTCTTTCAACTGACTGACACATATCGAGAGAACCTACTTTCATGGAATACATAATTCTGAGGTAGGTTTTAAGGTGGTTTCAGAATGAGTCACTGTTTTAAACTACTGACCATATGACTGCACATTTAGAGGAGAGATTTTGTCACCGATAGTTAAACTGTGTGAGTAGGCTAACGTTATGAAAGGCTAACGTTATGAGAGGCTTACGCTATCCTATGTTTGCCTCATGTTGAATCCATTTACATTCATGCAGCAGCTAGCGTGACCAGTAATACCTATAAACTGCTCCAGATTAAGTCATGATCATTTTATAATAACGAGCAAACACTACTGATGGATTTTTGGGTAAACTAAATAGAGTAGTCTTACATGTCACTGTTTCTAAAACAGCATCTTTCTGGACTACTTAAAAAAAAAAAAAAAAAAAAAAAAAGGGCAAAAATTGAGAGTATACCCACTTCTCCAGGGACCACTACATCACTAGTATTCAGCTCACATTTCATGTGTTGGTAACAGCTCCAATAAGTAACTTCCCCTCTAAATGTCTCTCACGGTTTAAAAGATTCGACAAGTCTGAAACTAAAATGTGAATAAAGAATATTTTTTTCTTCTTCCCTCTACCAGTTTTTCATGTGATGAGCCCTCAGATTTATATAAAGTACAAAGAAGATCAACCTTGTGAATACTTGTACTTGAGTCAAGAATCATCCTCCACTCCTGGTGCTGATGTTTAGGTGTGGCAAAATTAACAACCCTTTGACTCAGATTTACCCAAAATCCACTTTTTTAGCTCTTATATTGCAAAGGTCAATAGGTCAAAGGTGAACAGGTTTACAACTCAAAAACTGTGACTTGGTTGCACCTTTGCAGTGAAAGGACAATGGATTGAGTGTGTTGTCACTTCAAATCGCACTGGGGATGTTTAAACACTCAGGAGTAACCTCGCTCCAGTGGGATTCAGTCGGCAGCAGGAGAAGAGGGAGTTTATCCCGCATTAGAATTTGTGTGAAGCAACTGTGAGCCAAGAGCTGAGGGAGTTGTGAGCCCTTGGCTAACGGGGGTCTTAGTCCGAAGATGAGAGTAGAATGAAATGCCCTCTATATGTCTGCAGGCTGGAAGATGTCACTCGTCCAGTTCTGTGGGTTTGATGAAGGAACAGATGCATTAAAATCAGTCACTGTTAGGGTTCTGATTTCAGGTGAGAGGTTGTGAGGAAGACGCTCCTTAAGCTCCTACATCAGGCGTGTTAAACTCATTCTGGTTCAGGGGCCACCGTCAGCCCAATGTCATCTCAAGTGGGCCGGACCAGTACAATAATAACTTTTCAATAATAATCCAATTTTTTCTCTGTGCATTAGTATGAAAGTTAAATTACAGTATAAAAATGTGAAAAACCTCAGGAACCTGCAATATCTTTTTAAAAAAAAGTGCAGTTTCAACAATATTACACCTCTACTGATTAATAACAACATTTCCAGATCACAGTGGATCTACAAATGCAGAAAACATTTATTAACAGGCATAATATTGCTAAAATTGCACTTATTTTTCTTACAACATTTCAGATTCATATTTGTTCATTTAATTCACATTTTATTGTGACGGGATAGTTCGTAAATATAAATATTTTCAGAATGTAATTTTACTTTTTACCTCCGCCAAGGAGGTTACGTTTTTGCCGTTTTTGTTTGTTTGTTTGTCTGTTTGTTTGTTTGTTTGTTTGTTTGTTTGTTTGTTTGTTTGTTTGTCTGTCCGTTAGTGTGCAACATAACTCAAAAAGTTATGGACAGATTTGGATGAAATTTTCAGGGTTTGTTGGAAGTGGGATAAGGAAGAAATTATTAAATTTTGGTGGTGATCGGGGGTGGGGGGGCCCACGGGGGGTGCCACTGATCAGCCTTGGCGGAGGTCTGCACTCTCCGAGTGCTTCTAGTTTCACATTAAACCAAAGAGAACATTTGTATTTGTCATTATTTATAGACTATTGTGCTATTATTTTACTGGAGATCACACTGAGTTGTATGAGGCCAGTGAACACCCTTGACTGGTAATATTTTTTCATTTTGCAAATTCATCAAATTCATGGGACGGATTGGACCATTTGACGGGACGGTTTTGAGACGCCGACCTTATGTTTTACACCCCTGTCCTACATCATGGGGGTCAAACTCATTTTAGTTCAGGGGCCACATTCAGCCCAATTTGATCTCCAGTGGGTCAGACCGGTGAAATAAAAACAGAATAACCGATAAATAATGACAACTCTAAATTTTTCACTTTTTTTTCTCAGTGCAAAAAGAGGAAAATTACATTGTGAAAATGTTTTAATTAACAAACTATGCTTTTGCACAAAATGTGAATACAGTGGTCCCTCGTTTATCGCGGGGGTTACGTTCTAAAAATAACCCGCAATAGGCGAAATCCGCAAAGTAGTCAGCTTTATTTTTTAACAATTATTATATATGTTTCAAGGCTGTAAAACCCCTCACCACACACTTTATACACTTTTCTCAGACAGGCATTAACATTTTCTCACATTTCTCTCTTGTTTAAACACTCTCAAAGTTCAAACCTTCGTAGATTTAAAAAAAATAAGTACAGTATTATAGAATTAAACCAAATATCAAAACCTGTTTTTAGGCCCATTTCAGTCAGCATCTTTCTCTGCCTTTTGGGTGCAGAACGTTTCGTCGGCATTGTGGGTTTTGTCGGGGAGAAAACTTGCAAACATACAGCACTTCAGAGTCACACTGCTAGCGATCGAACATTTATGTAAATTTGGCAAGCCGAACGCATTCTGCACTGTACAGGAGACATGGCACGGAGGAGATTGATTGACAATGGTCTACAGTCCCTTAGCCAATCAGGATGCAGAACACAATGCGCGTTCATACGCTGTAAAAAAAAAAAAAAAAACATGCAAAATTGCACTAAAAAAAATCCGCGAAACAGTGAGGCCACGAAAGGTGAACCGTGTTATAGTGAGGGACAACTGTAACCTGAACCATGAACAACCAGAAATTTCTCAAGAAAAATGTGAATTTTAACAAAATTGTGCCTCAATTTATCATTTACACATGTGCATTACAGCGTACAGATTGTAGTGGATCTACAAAGGCACAACATATTTTGTAAAAAAATCTATTATTTAGCATTATGATCAAAACAACTTGTCAAGACTCAGTGACATCCTCGACTGTTAATCTGCAGTTTTTGCACTTCACAATTTCATCCCATGGGTCAGGTTGGGCATTTTGGTGGTCTGGTTTTGGTCCGTGGGCTGTATGTTTGACACCCTTGTCCTATGTCATGTGTATTAATCACATCCAATCAATAAAAAAAAAAAAAAATTAATATACACAAGGCAAGTGGTAATGATACTCATGCAGACAATTAACAGGTCAATCACTGTTAAGGTAAAATCCGTTCTTAAAAGTATAGGCATAAAGGCATCTCATATTGGAATATGTTACTTCCAGAGATGATGTTAATAATTAATCATATTGTTTTTAAATCACACCTTAAGAAATCTATAATCCCTGATGAAACAATGCTAAATTAATGTAACTACGTTTTTTTTTTTTTTTTTTCTTTTCTATCTATGTGCTTTGTAAATGTATAAATTGTAATATTTTTATATTGAGAAGTAATCATATTTTTAAAACAAATTTTAAGAAATCTGTAAATCAACAATGAAACAACGCTAAATTAATGTAACTATGTTTTTTTTTAATTTTCTATCTATGTGCTTTGTAAATGCATAAATTGGAATATTTTTATATTGGGAAGTAATCCTGTATTTAAAACAAATCTTAAGAAATCTGTAAATCAATAATGAAACAATGCTAAATTAATGTAACTACGTTTTTTTTTTCTCTTTTCTATCTATGTGCTTTGTAAATGTATAAATTGTAATATTTTTATATTGAGAAGTAATCATATTTTTAAAACAAATTTTAAGAAATCTGTAAATCAATAATGAAACAATACTAAATTAATGTAACTAAGTTTTTTTTTTTTTTTTAATTTTCTATCTATGTGCTTTGTAAATGCATAAATTGGAATATTTTTATATTGGGAAGTAATCCTGTATTTAAAACAAATCTTAAGAAATCTGTAAATCAATAATGAAACAATGCTAAATTAATGTAACTATGTCTTGTTTTTGTTCATTTTTTTGTCTGGGTGCTTTGTGAATTTAAAAATTGTAATACTTTAATATTGGGAATGGATCCCAAGAAGAATAGTCTTTGCTTTGGTAGAGACTAATGAGGATCCTTAAATAAATAAAAAAAAAAAAGAAATAGGCAGAAAATTCCTGATAAAACAAGACATAGAATCATACAATAATACAATAACAATAGTCTCAATCATCACTGAGGAGTGCATTTACCATTTATCTACCCGTGTTTTCTTATGTGCTTCTTATTTTTCGGTCCGGGCTATAACCTTTCGCAGCTCCCACCCAAAAACACTGGACCCACCCAGTACGCAGTCAGGGCTATAAGTGCCTGACGGTGAAAATTGACAAAAATGCCAGTCAGCACTGAAAAATGCAAATATAGTGATATAAAACACCAAGGTCATTCACTTACTTACTGGTGAGCTTTGAACAAGTGGATGGAAATGAAGGGGAATATGATGTTTATTTTCTGTCTTATCTTCTGGTTAATAAAGAATCCCTTTCTCCAACTAGTATGTTCCCGATATTTAATCATGTTGTATTTATACACAGTTAAAATGATGACAACGATGGCAACGTGTGTTTTATTTTAAAGTTTGACTGCTAATGAAACAGTGTCAGCGTGTACCAGCCCCCCCACAGAAGTGTTTCCATGACCTACAATATATGCTTGAGTCAAAAGACAAAAATGGGACATGGCAGCTCAGATCATTTACACTGGAACGACGAGCAGAGATATTTGTGGTAAAAATGATCTGTTTTCTTGCACTGTATTTTCACTTGACACTGGATAAAAAAGGGCTTTAAGTCAAAGAGGTGTGAGTCAATAATGTGTCTTTATGTTCCACATCATCATATTATCAAAGGTTTCTGTTTGATTTTGGATTTTGCTTTAGTTTTATTTAATGTTATGGGTGCACAAGTTTAGTTTTCAGTTGAGGAAATGACCATTTTAGTTTAACATATTTCCCAGAAATAGTGGGCGGGGCCTTTATTTACCTAAGCAACAGATGATGATGATGATAAACACAAGAATAAAAGGTACCAGGACAGTAGTTGAGGGACGTTTGCATTGAAGACAGGCCTTAATTTCAAATTTTCTAATTAATAAGTAAAAACAATGTGTCTGATTTAATGCGAAACCTTATTACCCCGCCCCCCCCAAAGGGGAGGTATTGTTTTTGGTTCGGTTTGTTTGTTTGTTTGTTAACACTCTAGCAGCAAAACTATTGGTTGAGTTCATACCACATTGGGTTTATAGATTGCCAGAGGCCCAGAATAGATCTAATTAAATTTTGGGAACAGTAGGTCAAATTTCCAATTTTTTATGAATTTTTAAAATCTTTTTTTTTTCATTCTCTTATAATGGGTGAAATTTCACATGCCTGTAGCAGCAAAACTGTTGGTTGAATTCATACCAAATTGGGTTTATAGATTGCCAGTGACTCAGAATAGATGTCTTTACATTTTGGGAAAAGTAGGTCAAAGTTCTATTTTTTATATGAATTTTTTAAATCTTTTTTTTCTCCAATTTACTTATAACACTGGTCTACAATTTTTTAGAAATGATTTGCTTCAGACATTAAATGTGCTAAATGTTACGTATTTTAATAAGATTAATTGGAAAATAAATGACAAAAGTGCCGGTTTGCTGATGTTTTCAAGGTATATGATTAAGTGTTATTACACATATATATTGGTTTATGTGCATTTATATAATAGTTTTATAAATCTTCCACTAAAGAGAACCTGTAAAGTGAATGTATTCTAATGTGCAGACAGTGTTTTGAAGTAGATCTTGTTGCTCTGAGACAAATATTCCTTTTGAGTCAAACCCATTCTCTCGTTAATTCTTGAGTTTCACATTTTGACCCAAGGCTGTATCTTGGAAAGTTCAGCCAACCAGCATTTTTGACTTGATTTTTCTTTATCAGTGACTCTCATGTGGTAAAATTTCATTACTTTTATTCTGGAAGCATTTTCCTTGTAGACCAGTGTAATGGGCGAAATTTCACGTCTATAAAAAAAATCACTTTTGTTTCAATTGACCTCAAACTTGGCACATATATAGAGGCAACGGATACGCTGAAATCCGCACACACATAGACATGATGCCATCAGCTGGATCAATGCTAAAATAAGCAACAATACGTGAAAGGGGCGGAGTTTGTTGTGCCTGGTACCACTTGTTTTGATCTACTCTTGTTTGCAATGCTAAAAATACCGCACTGCATTTTTCAAACAAAGGCAACACTTCCTTAACCATGTCAAAATAAGTGTCTCATTTCTTAGTAGAGCTTTTATTATGGAAATGTTGCAGTTGTACCTTTCCACAAATTACAGTTTCATTAAAATAGTATGACTCACGATCAAGATCAGCAATCAGACATTATGACTTAAGATGAATGATCTAGAACAGGGGTCTGCAACCTTTATTATCAAAAGAGCCATTTTGCCCCCTCTTCCGCCAAAAAAAAATAGTCTTGAGCCGCAAAAAAATAACAGAGCTTATAAACTTTTAAAAGTTTTAATCTTTTTTACATTTTATCTGTTACAACCACTGAATACAACAAACAGAAGTGCAGTGTGGAATGGATTCTGGAGTATGATTACTCTAAAAGTACACAGTAAAAGTATTTCATAGTATTTGTGCTAATAGTATATGAAGTACTAATACCAAAAATACTAAATTCATGACGTACTCATTGGAAAAAAAAAAAAATCATCATTGAATTTAGTCTTAAAGCCTATTTCAGATGAAAAAACAAACATTTTTGGAGCTTGGAAGGGATTTTTGAGTATGATTACTTCAAAAGTACACAGTAAAAGTAGTTCATAGTATTTTTGCTAATAGTATTTGAAGTACTAATACCAATTGTAAAAAATTCATGAGGTACTTATTGGAAATCATAATTTTATTCATCATTGAATTTAGTCTTAAAGCCTATTTCAGACGAAAACAAACACTTTTGTAGCTTGGAATGGAATCTGTTGTAGGATTACCCCAAAAGTACACAGTACTTATACTCATTCAGTTGCTCTATGAAAAGTATCGCTATTTATGAAAATTATTCTCTTCAAAACTCAACACTGCCTCCGCAGTTCCCAGTTGTACTGCTCCATATTCTCCCGGAAAATGGACAGAATTATGTGAGTAATATACAAAGGACGGACAGAACCCTCCGTCTGTATCCGTCTGCGTCTTTAACGTAGAGCATAAATGAGTACAACAAAATACTTTTGTTGTCTGGAAGGCACATTCCCTCCATGCAGCTCATCTATCGTAATTGTCAAATAAGTAGCGCACAAGAAAAACGCTAGCGTCTGGCTTGACCATACAGAGGAGAATCGCGGCTGGCTTGACCGCAGTAAAGGGAGACACTACAAGGAGGCTGAAGAGCCGCAGGTTGCCGACCCCTGGTCTAGAACTATAAAATGTTTGATATACATGGGTTATATTGGCAACTTTTTGATCCATTCATATATACAGTCTGATCCAAACTACATCCAATTCTGTATTATTCTATACCATAAACAGCTGCATCTTTTCATTACCAGCCTCTTAGTGACCCAACTCCATGTATTAACAGTAAAGGTAAAAATAAATATTCCCTGGCTAATAATGTCTGTACCACTATCAGGCCCTATTGTTAAAGGAATGTATAGAAAAATAACTCATGCACGGTGGTGTTTGGTGGCGGCCATGTGTGAATGTTGTGTTTACAAACAGCAAACAACAAGTCTGGGTGATTATATGTTTAATTTATAGCTCTTCATTTTTATTTATTTATTTATTTTTTTGCTGAAACTTTTATGCTCTACTTTTTTAACGCTTGACGTGGTGCGTTCAGACATCCTCTTCTAGCGCCGTGTGTGTAATTAACTTTTGTCTGTGCCTTTCATCAGCATAAACTGTGAAACTTAATAGAGATACAGCCAGAACAAAGAATGCAAAAAAAAAAAAAAAAATGGGGCTCTGTCACAGGAATCAGACTCCTGGGAGAACAGTGCGATAAACCATTCTGCGTGGCTCTACTTTGGTGACGGTACACGTGAATGCATTAGCATTTTCAGTATGTGTCTCTTTTTGGTGCCCGTGGGGACCTTTATGGACACACTGAATCTGCATTTGGCTATTAATTATCAAAGGAAAATGCATTATTTAGCCCACACTCCTCCTTTTTGTGCAATTACCTTCCAAGCTTCTCCTTTTCTTACAATTACCCAGGGACAGAGTCTGCCTCATGGCTCCGCTGTGGCCTGACTCCTACAGCTCATTGTAGGCAGAACAAGAGCCACACAAAATTAAAAGGCCTCTACTAAATAACAAACTTTTTTAATTGCCAGACCTGGTTTTCACCACCTTAATCTGGGTTCAAGATTAATTGAGAAGCAGTTCATATTTCACTTAACTAACACATGTGTCATACATATGTATTAGGTGCTTCCACCTCTGATTAAATGAACTGAAGCCGTTTCATAGAGTTTGTGTTAATACCGACAGTGTATCGAACAAAAAAAAGATACTGTCTTTATTGAAAATCCATTATCTTCTCATCTATATAATTACAGATAACGTAGATGAGAACACTGATATAATCCTTCCCGCTCCTTCCTTATTGTCCATTTTTCTAAGTTATGTAGGTCCAGAATGTGTTTGCATGACATTAGCACAAAGACGGAAAGAAAACTGAAACATTTCAGGTAGATCACTCCATTAGCGAGTCTGGGAGTTGGTTATCAATACTCAATAAGCAAGACAGGTGTGCAGTCACTAACCCAATAAGTCTGGTCTGTAAACTGCCTGAATCTATGGTGAATTTGTTATCGTACCTTCTTGAAACCTGTGGTCAAACAAATTTAAGCGTGTATGTATTTGACATGCACAAAAATAATTTAAAAGTGTAATATGTAATGTGTGAGCATATATTAATCACTTATTTTCAATGTATGAATAGATCATAATGTACCTTAATAAAATCAGGACCTTCCCTGTGCTCACACCCATTATAGGACCCCCTTATCTGCTCCTCTACAGTGATAACAGTGTGCAACACCAGCTACTGTTAGCTTAGAAATGGTGTTAACAAATCACTGGTTCACAGCACACAACACAAGCATAATGCAAAGCACACAAGCATATGCAAATGTTAGACATGGCACCTTAAATATAACTACATAGACACAGAATGTGTTACTGATATAATTGTGTAATATGCAAATGTTACATGAGAAGCATATTATGTATCTATGTGCGAAACAGATGGACCTAATATTTGAGATTATATATACTGTATATATACACATTGCTGTGCAGAAACTACATTTCTGTATGGCTTTCTTTGACTTAAAAGCTTAAAAATGTTTTGGTTCAGTCCTGTAGTCAGTATTTGACTGATGCAGGAGCTGCCTCTGTGTTTGCCCAGTATGTGAGGACTGGAGCAGAAATATCACTGTCAAAAACACATTAAGGGCTGTTTGGGAGCTGTAATGATGAATATGCTGATTCCCGGTTCCAGCCCAGGTGACCAGGGGTAGTCCAGAGTCCCAAACTAACCCTGTGTGTTTTCCAGTGTGTCCTGCGCCTGCTGCAGTTGAAGGCAGCCTGGCAGTGCAGGGTACAGAGTGTTGGCTGCAGAGCGGTTCTCTGAGACAGCAACAGCTGCCTCCCATCAATATTAACAGGCAGTGGTTAACATTGGCTGCCCCCAGTGGTGAGGTGCTGTGCTTTCTAAGACCCTCAGGAGGCTCTGCAGCCTCTCCACCTTGACAGCACCATCATCACTTATTCATCCAACACCTGTCACCCCCCCCCCCCCCCCAACCCCTCCTACCCCTGACTGCCAAACAGTAGAGCTCATGAGCTCATAGCTGCCTTTCCAAATCTGCTGAATTGCTTCTTTGTGTTTTAACATCCCCCTTCAAAACCTACTCACACAGTGCAGTGCACATCCTCACCTCGCAACGATACGGTATACGTGCATGTTAAATGGAACAAAGCAGTTGGCTCAAACACTGCATTGGGGATGATTTAGACTAATGTGAAAAACTAATGGCAGTGCCATTACTCCAAACAGCCTCCACTTAGCTGTGCAGACAGACTGGATTGGCTGTTTCCTGAAGATAGGCACATTTCAGTGACTCTGGAGGTGTTTTGTGGAGCATTGTTAGAGGATGCCAGGAAGCTCTGTTAGTTACCCGAGCAGCTGTTGTATACACTAGTTCAAGAACGTCCAAACACACAAGTGAAGGGGTAATATCAAACACTTGTTTTTCAACTCTTGACTTTCCGTGAAAAATTGTGATGCAACCATTGTTTTGCATCACAAAAGGATTAAAGGCCTTTCCTACAATAAGCACAATATCCGTTAATCAGTTAGCTCACGCATTTCAGTCTCTCCAAGCTGTACCTTACAAACTCCATTCATTTTGGATGGCAAAACCAGAGCAGGAAAAGAATGCATGGGGAGGAAGAATAGATCTGTCAAGAGAAATGCATCTGTGAATAGCATTTTCTGCTTTATTAGTCATACTTAATAGCTTTGAAGGAGCTGTGAGGAATGTGAAAGCCTTCTATCCCAAATCCATAACTTGCGGCAAATAGTTTTTGTGATCAAATAATATCATCTGACAATTTAATTATTCATAGAGAGGCCCGGTTTTGTGTTTAGATGCCACTATTGAGAAAGAATTTTTTTAGAAGGCAGAACAAAGCACACATGATATGAATTAAACTGTACACACTGTCATTGGCTGAAAACGTAACATCTGCAATCAGACTGTGCCATTGTGTGCCTGTGTTTTTCCCCACTTCCCTGGTTTTTAAGGAGCTGACACTGATTTCTTTTGGTGTTTCATTGCTATTTTAAAACACCACTAACAAGGGAGGATACATTTTCTTTTTGTCATGAAAAGGCTTAAACAGTTGGCCAATTATTTACTGTATGAGTAATTAGTCCGAGTTATTATCGTTTTGACATTTTCAGAGTTTTTTTTTTTTTTTATTTTTATTTTGTCTTTCTGTTTGGTTTTGGATTTTAGTCTAGTTTTAGTTCATGTTATGAGTGCACACGTTTAGTTTTCACTTGAGGAACTGATCATTTTAGCTGTAGTGGGCGGGGCCTTTATTTACCTAAGCAACAGATGATGATGATGATGATAAACACAAGAATAAAAGGTACCAGGCCATTATTTGAAGGAGGTTTGTATAAAAGGCAGGCCTTTATTTCAAATTTTCTAATTAATAAGTAAAAACAATGTGTCGGATTTAACGTGAAACCTTATGTTGATCTACTCTGGTTTGCAATGTTGAAAGTACTGCCCGGCATTTGTCTATAAAGGCAACACATCTTTAACCATGCCAAAATAAAAGTCCTGGTAAAAGGTGATAATACTTGATACTCATCACTGATTTATTCTTGTTTATGATGAACCTTTGATCAGGAGTCAGTAATGAACCAAATCAAAAGATAGACTTCAATCGTCTAAAAAAAAAGTGAAGTTGATTTTCTGCAATTTTGTATTCTCATTCTTATTTAATTCATTTTTAATAACATACCATTGCTTAGCAAGTTGTTCTTTGTACATTTTTTGTACTTGTCTTAAGTAAACTGCTGTCTCCTCAGAAATGTAACCACTGAATCTCGTGTCATAATAACCATTGCCTGTCTATGTGTGATCAGTGTTGAGGAGATTTAAACGACATGTACACTACCAGTCAAAAGTTTGGACTCACCTTCTCATTTAAATGGCATGTGATGGACCACAGATGACCAATAAGTGCTCAGCATCACTGGAAACTCCTTCAAGACTTTTGGAAAACATTTCAGGTGACTACCTCATGAAGCTCATTGAGAGAATGCCAACAATGTGCAACGCAGTAATAAAAGCAAAATGTGGCTGTTTTGAAGAATCTAAAATATAAAACATGCTTTGAGTTATGTCACAGTTTTTTTAACTACATAATTCCGGGTGTGTTCATTCATAGTTTTGACGCCTTCAGTGAGAATCTACAATGAAAATAGTCATGAAAATAAAGAAAAAACAGGAGAGTCCAAACTTTTGACTGGTAGTGTAGTTGAACTACGTAGTTACACTACATTTTGCTGTAACTTGCTGGTAGTTAAACTATTCATATTCATATTTTGTGCTGCATCAAGTCGTTCAAACACCTTTTGGGAAATTTTTGGGACTTTAATTGCTCGATTTGCAAACTACAATTTTTGGCAACAACATAAAATTAAGGCTTTTTTAGTTTCGTTTTTTGTAATATAAATTCACCATTGAACCCAAAACAGTCCCTTTTTCTTTCATCCCAAATTGCTTTGAAGGCATGATCATGTCATGACATCACAACCAACACTGCCTCTGATTGGCTTACCCTAACCGCACTTGAATGCGTCGCAGATGTGCATTTATCATTACTAACATTGTGTGGTCGTCATCATCATGGACACCCCTCCCACCAGTGCCACCCCCACCATGACCATATTTAAACGAATACATGACGTTGGATGTTGATGCTTCTTCAGACTCGACCTATGTTTTGTGAGCTGTGTAAGAAAAATAAAGTAGCTGCTAAAAGTACTTTTTGTAGCAGCAGTTTTACAAACTACATTTCTCCAGAGGTAGAAATGTAGTTTGTTTGAACTACTGCCATGCTGAACTACTAGTTTTACAAGCTACACTACCAGTCAAAAGTTTGGACTCACCTTCTCATTTAAATGGCATGTGATGGACCACAGATGACCAATAAGTGCTCAGCATCACTGGAAACTCCTTCAAGACTTTTGGAAAACATTTCAGGTGACTACCTCATGAAGCTCATTGAGAGAATGCCAACAATGTGCAACGCAGTAATAAAAGCAAAATGTGGCTGTTTTGAAGAATCTAAAATATAAAACATGCTTTGAGTCATGTCACAGTTTTTTTAACTACATAATTCCGTGTGTGTTCATTCATAGTTTTGACGCCTTCAGTGAGAATCTACAATGAAAATAGTCATGAAAATAAAGAAAAAACAGGGGAGTCCAAACTTTTGACTGGTAGTGTAGTTGAACTACGTAGTTACACTACATTTTGCTGTAACTTGCTGGTAGTTAAACTATTCATATTCATATTCTGTGCTGCATCAAGTAGTTCAAACACGTTTTGGGAAATTTTTGGGACTTTAATTGCTCGATTTGCAAACTACAATTTTTGGCAACAACATAAAATTAAGGCTTTTTTAGTTTTGTTTTTTGTAATATAAATTCACCATTGAACCCAAAACAGTCCCTTTTTCTTTCATCCTGAATTGCTTTGAAGGCATGATCATGTCATGACATCACAACCAACACTGCCTCTGATTGACTTACCCTAACCGCACTTGAATGCATCGCAGATGTGCATTTATCATTACTAACGTTGTGTGGTCGTCATCATCATGGACACCCCTCCCACCAGTGCCACCCCCACCATGACCATATTTAAACGAATACATGACGTTGGATGTTGATGCTTCTTCAGACTCGACCTATGTTTTGTGAGCTGTGTAAGAAAAATAAAGTAGCTGCTAAAAGTACTTTTTGTAGCAGTAGTTTTACAAACTACATTTCTCCAGAGGTAGAAGTGTAGATTGTTTGAACTACTGCCATGCTGAACTACTAGTTTTACAAGCTACACTACCAGTCAAAAGTTTGGACTCACCTTCTCATTTAAATGGCATGTGATGGACCACAGATGACCAATAAGTGCTCAGCATCACTGGAAACTCCTTCAAGACTTTTGGAAAACATTTCAGGTGACTACCTCATGAAGCTCATTGAGAGAATGCCAACAATGTGCAATGCAGTAATAAAAGCAAAATGTGGCTGTTTTGAAGAATCTAAAATATAAAACATGCTTTGAGTCATGTCACAGTTTTTTTAACTACATAATTCCGTGTGTGTTCATTCATAGTTTTGACGCCTTCAGTGAGAATCTACAATGAAAATAGTCATGAAAATAAAGAAAAAAACAGGGGAGTCCAAACTTTTGACTGGTAGTGTAGTTGAACTACGTAGTTACACTACATTTTGCTGTAACTTGCTGGTAGTTAAACTATTCATATTCATATTTTGTGCTGCATCAAGTAGTTCAAACACGTTTTGGGAAATTTTTGGGACTTTAATTGCTCGATTTGCAAACTACAATTTTTGGCAACAACATAAAATTAAGGCTTTTTTAGTTTCGTTTTTTGTAATATAAATTCACCATTGAACCCAAAACAGTCCCTTTTTCTTTCATCCTGAATTGCTTTGAAGGCATGATCATGTCATGACATCACAACCAACACTGCCTCTGATTGACTTACCCTAACCGCACTTGAATGCATCGCACATGTGCATTTATCATTACTAACGTTGTGTGGTCGTCATCATCATGGACACCCCTCCCACCAGTGCCACCCCCACCACGACCATATTTAAACGAATACATGACGTTGGATGTTGATGCTTCTTCAGACTCGACCTATGTTTTGTGAGCTGTGTAAGAACAATAAAGTAGCTGCTAAAAATACTTTTTGTAGCAGTAGTTTTACAAACTACATTTCTCCAGGGGTAGAAATGTAGTTTGTTTGAACTACTGCCATGCTGAACTACTAGTTTTACAAGCGACGCTTCCCCAACACTGTGTGTGATTAACAGACTTTTGAAGTGTATCTGTAGGAGCACAAAACATGGAGGAAGTGATACACACAGGACCTTCCAGAAAATGTAGTTCATGTACAGGGTGGGGAAGCAAAATTTACAATGAACATTTAATAGTTTTTTCTCAGCAGGCACTACGTTAATTGTTTTGAAACCAAACATATATTGATGTCATAATCATACCTAACACTATTATCCATACCTTTTCAGAAACTTTTGCCCATATGAGTAATCAGGAAAGCAAACGTCAAAGAGTGTGTGATTTGCTGAAAGCACTCGTCACACCAAAGGAGATTTCAAAAATAGTTGGAGTGTCCATAAAGACTGTTTATAATGGAAAGAAGAGAATGACTATGAGCAAAACTATTACGAGAAAGTCTGGAAGATACTATTAAAGAAGAATGGGAGAAGTTGTCACCCGAATATTTAAGGAACACTTGCGCAAGTTTCAGGAAGCGTGTGAAGGCAGTTATTGAGAAAGAAGGAGGACACATAGAATAAAAACATTTTCTATTATGGAAATTTTCTTGTGGCAAATAAATTCTCATGACTTTCAATAAACTAATTGGTCATACACTGTCTTTCAATCCCTGCCTCAAAATATTGTAAATTTTGCTTCCCCACCCTGTAGTTCATGTTGCATTGATAATCATGGTTTGTTTGGTTTTTGTGTTTCAAAAAGCATAATTTTTTATCTTTATTTCTTATTTATTTCTTGTTTTGACCTTACAGATTTTGACCATGACTACCCTTATCTGAAACACTGCATATATTCTCTTCATCAAATCCATTTTTTATGGTCTTTAAGGTTTGGATCATTCCGGTTGTACTTACGCTGGATGTCAATAGTGACCGTGGCGTCTTTTCCATTGGGCGCTGCTTTGTTTGAAGCTCGGCAGGTGATCTGCTGACCTGACTCGATGTTGGAGGGAGACAAATAGAGTGTGCTGACGGTGCTCTCCCTCTTACCGTCCCGCAGCAGGGTCTGAGAAATCAGGAGAAAGAAGAAGAAGAAAGGTGTTTTTAAAAAATCATATTCATGCATTATCCATGTAAGCACTTGGATTCATGAACATAAAAGCTCCAAACTTTGGTAATGGGCTGTTTGACCTTGAGTTAAAGAGAATAGATGATTTCCACTCCATTTATTTGTGTGTTTACAGACCACAGGAGTGGAAAGACCTGAGTAGTTTTCCAACAGTCGTGTGCTTGGAGCCGCTTGTAGGAAATTAGTCTAAAAAAAACTAAATGATTTGGCCAATACTCCCTTTGAACATGAGTATTTCACTTCTAGGTTCTCATTTGCTTTCACTTAATCCGGCCCTTAACTGAACCCTCTCAAGGCCACAGAGTGAGGCCAACCATATGATAATAATAATCTTCACTTTAACTTCCACTTCAAAGCCGGACAGAAAGCACACAATACTGTAGGTCGTGGTATATTGAAACCATCCAAAGTCACACAAGAAAAGACTAAGGAATAAAGTGAATTTAGAAAATGAATGTTACACAGTTATTTTAAAACAATAAAAGCCCACGAAATTGTTTTCAGAAGTCATTTAGGGAATAATCAATATTTTATACAACAGAAAAATAGGATTTCTTAACTCAGCTCAGTTTAGAAATGCTTCATAATGCTATTAAATGTGTCCATTATTTAATATTCTGAATGTTTTTTGTGATTTTTAATTTTTTTTTTGGTTTGTACAGTAATCACCGCACACAATACCATAACCACAATAAACACAAAAACCAAAAAAAGGAATAGGTCAGAAACAGAAGCTTATTTTTTGCCTATCCTTCTCACCTGACACACCGCTTACATTAAATTAAACGTGTACATCATTGAGCATTGCTGATTGATTAATTGATTGATAGATTGATGTATTTATTTCGAATATGAATGCATTACTATTATTATTGCCATTATAACAAAAGAATCAACCACAACAGAAACACATCTGCCATCTCCACGTAATATTCCTGAATGATTTTATACTCAAGGCATTTTTTAAAAACTTTATCAGAGAAGTGAACAACTTAAATTCATCAAGTCCATTCCATAATTTCACATCCACATCCAAAATACATCTGGATTTCACATTTGTCCTCACTTTCATACATTCAAAAACATAAAGACCTCTTAAATTACAATTACTCTCTCTTAATTTAAAGAACTCTTGAATGGTATTTGGAACAATACTATTTTTACTTTATAAATCATCTCTAATATTTTAATATATGCAATATCCGGCAAATTTAAGGTATTAATTTTTGAATAAATACATTATTAGTTGCTTCAAAATATCCTACTTTACTAATTATTCTAATAGCTGTTTTTTGTAATTTTACTAATGTATCTTTACTAGTTTTTCCTGCATTTCGCCATATTTCTGCACAAAATGTTAAGTAAGTATGTTAAGTTAAGATTCTGTTGGGTTTCTGTAAATTGGCTTCGAGTCTGATTTTGACCAACTCTATATATAAAGTGTCATGAGATAACTTTTTTGTTGTGATCTGGCGCTATATAAATAAAATTTGATTGATTGAGTGATTTGATTGGTTTTCCCCTGTAAGTCGCTTTGGAAAAAAGCATCTGCCAAATGCATAAACATAAACATAAAGTAGGACATAACCAAAAAACAATACATCATGTAATGGCTGTTTTTTTTTTCAGTAAGTCCCTTGTTTTATACAGAACGCCTAGATTTGGACACTTTACTTTTAATATACTCAATATGGGTTTTCCAACACAGTTTACTATATCTATGATGACACCTAAAAATTTAGCTTCATAAACTCTTTCTATTTCCACACCATTTAAATATAGTTCTGCATTTTCGACATTTAACTTTGTTTTATTTTCATTTAAAGATAATTTATTATAATCAAACCATTTCTTTTATTCTCCTGTTTTTTTCAATATAAGTAGCATTTACTCAAGTACTCCATTAGTCGTTACTACTGAATAGTCAACCTTCAGTATAATTCAGCCACTGAAGCATGGTATTATTAAAAAATAATGATGGACAGGAAAGGTTACAATGGATGGTTTTGTGAGGAGTTAAGTGGTAAGCAATTTTTAAACTGCAAACAGAAATACCAAAAGGTTAAAGATAAGTCTGTCTGAAGACCAGGGAAGGAGAACCTGTCCTTTATTAAAATGAGGGATCCGGTTGTGAGAGATAGGTCAAGTTTTAATCCTCCTGGAAGCTATATGACTCCACAAAAATAAGGCTCACTGGCTGTAAATGAAGAGCAGGATTAAGAGGAGGGAGAGGAAACTCGGACATGTGACAGCATCACGTCACCAGGGAACAGGCGACAGAACGAACAGGTTACGCTTACGGTACCCGCTGTACACGGGAACACTTTGAAAAGACTTTGAAAACATTATGAGAAGCCTAAAGTCAGATCCTCTCACACATCTGAAGGGAATAAGTCAAACACCAGGAGATTTGTCAATGTCCAGAGTCACTATTTGCAAGAGTACAATTACATTTCTTTTAAGATTTGTTTTTTTTTTTTTTTTTACTTGAGTTAAAGCCTGAGCGCCACAAAACAGTAAGACTTTATAGTTTGGTACGGATAAGTCTAATATTTGGGTTCTTAACTTTTACACTACCAGTCAAAAGTCTGGACTCACCTTCTCATTTAACTCTTTCGGTGCCAGACAGTTAAGGGGCTAATAAGCCTTAAAAGTGCCACAGAATTTGGCCGTCTTTCAGTATTTCGCGTCATTTTTATAATCGAAGTCTGAATCGTCATCAGAACTCATTTTCTAGCAGATGGGACTGTTTTGACAGATCGCTGTGTTTACGATATTACTACAAAATGGCCATCTAATTTGCATATGATTTCATTCATAAATTCATTCATAAAATTTCCCAAGCAGAAAACGAAACGCGAGCTCTTCCTTGGTCAAAAACCGCTCGGTAACATCCGACCGATTGCTACTTAGATTCAAAACGCACCGGACGCAGCCGATTCATTATTGATCGTAATTTGCAAGAAGATTTGAAAGAACGTCATCGAAATGTGAGAAAGAAATGGGGGTGAATGGTTTGTTTGTACACAAATATGGCGTGTTCTCCAAAGCCGATCTGATCGGCCCGTGGCACTTTAAAGGTTGTATTCGTAAAGCCGATTTAATCGGCCCATGGCACTGAAAGGGTTAAAGGTGGGGTACGAGATCTTAGAAAAATGGTTCAAGCAGCTACATTTTGAAAATACTCAATTCAAAAGTCCAAACCCCTTTCTTCAGATACCCCCCGAAGCCACGCCTCCAGAGTACTGGCACGCACAATGCTTGTTCTGGAGGGTTTATGAGCGCTGCACAGCAACAACTCGTCTGGCCCCGGCCCCACCTACAGCCCCGGCCCCCATCCATGCATACCTCACTCTTACAGAACAGCCCCAGTTCATACCTATCTGCCTAATGTTACATTTTCTACTGATTTATGTTCATAACAAAACAGTTTGCTGGTGAACTTTCCATCATAATATAGCAGGGGTCTCAAACATACCAAATGCGGCCCGCCAAAGGTTCCAATCCGGCCCGTGGGATGAATTTGCAAAGTGCAAAAATTCCACAGTCAAGGCTGTCGAATTTAGGTTAGTTCAGGTTCCACATTCAGACCAATATGATCTCAAGTAAAATAATAGCAAAATAACCTACAGAATATAATGACTCCATATTTTCTTCTTGGTTTGATGTGAAAAAAATAATATTACATTATGCCTATAATTATTTATTTATTTATTAGGGACAGTGCATATTAAGGAACGTCCACAACAATTGCAGTTGTAAATATGCTAGATTGTAGCAGCAGTTCTAATTTCCATCTGTAGTCCGACAACTTCAAATTTTTTGTCTTTTTTTAGTGCAAAAAATAACATTAAGTTATGAAAATATTTACATTTACAAACTATCCTGTAATGATAAAATGTGAATAACATGAACAAATATGAACAACCTGAAATGTCGAAAGAAAATTAAGCTCAATTTTAACTATTTTCTGCCTGTTACTGAGTGTTTAGTGTCTTTGTAGATCCAATCCGTAATGCACATGTAGAAATGATAAGTTGAGGTAGAATATTGTTAAAATTGCACATTTTTTTCTAAGAAATTTCAGTTTTTTCAGGTTATTCACATCTTTTTTGTTTGGATTGTTTATAAATGTAAGTATTTTCATAACTTAATGGGAGTTTTTTGCACTAAAACAAAGACAAAATTTGGAGTTGTCATTATTTATAGGTTATTCTGCTATTATTTTACCGATTTTCATGAAATTTTCATGAAATCTTGATACTGGCACATGGAACAAATTATAAAATTTTGGTGGTGATGGGGGGTGGGGGAGGGGGGATTTTTTTGTTTGTTTGTCTGTCTGTTAGCAAGATAACTCAAAAAGTTATGGACAGACTTTCAGGAAATTTTCAGGAAATATTGATACTGGCACAAGGAACAAATTATTAAGTTTGATGGTGATGCCGGGTGAGGGTGGGGGTGGACTGATCTGCCTTGGTGGAGGTCCACAATCTCTGAGTGCTTTTCTAGTTTATTATGGCTATGTCACTTTTTCTTTATTTATTCTTCTTATTTTCTATATTTAACTCTTACATCTCATGTGTGTATGAATGTATATGCAAGCAATGACAGAATTTCCTTCAAGATCAATAAAGTCTGCATCCATCTATCTATCTATCTATCTATCTATCTATCTATCTATCTATCTATCTATCTATCTATCTATCTATCTATCTATCTATCTATCTAATAGTCAAAAACCTATGCTTACATTTCTTTCATAAAAATACACATCTAAGAACACATCTTATATGAAGAAACCAGAGTGTTTATATTGTTCCATGTTCACTTCTCTTACAAATAAAAGAATTATCTTTTAATATTGCTTATTTATTTTTGTGCCAGCTTCACAGATGGTGGTAAAGCTTATATACTGTATCTGTTTATAACTATACAACCTTGAAATTTCTTTGAATTAACTATTAAAAAAAAAAAAAAAAATTACAGAATTGATTAAATGCATATTGCCCACTTACATTTCTAACTGTATTAGTACATGTTTCTCTTCTGTCTGATTAATTACCAACATATTTTATTTACTGTGTTTTCTCTTCCACCCACAATTCAGTCGTCACTGTGCATTAGAAACTATTGTTCCCATTATCTCACCTGGTAGGTTGAAATAAAAATAAAATATTAGCTGCATTATTATACTCTTCTCATAAAATACTCACTAAACACTTAAATCTGGTGAGTCCATTGGTAGCTCGGGGCTTTAGTTATTCATAATATCTATAGTTGAAGTCTGGCTAAAGAAAGTGTTTTGTTTTTTTTTTTTTCCTTTTGTTTCTGTTAATCAATATCAATAAAAAGAGAAATTCTGCACAAACACCAGCAGCTACTCAAAGAAAAAAAAAAAGCTTAAAGGCATGACAGATGGCAAAAAAAACACTATTAAAACGTAAGGAAAAATTATTTTAAAACCGTCTCTTGATGATAGCGTACTGACAAATCCAATCAATAGACTGGTGCTGAGATTTTTATTATTATATTTGTAAAGAGAAAAGTATCCACAGTATAATACAGTTGGTGAAAAGCAGAATTACTGCTAGATACTGCAAAAGCCCCTCGCTTTCCCCTTGATGCATGTCACTGAGCAGGGGGCAATTTAAAGATGCACATAATCAGTTCGGAAAAATGCTGAGATATAATTCAGCGAGTGGTGAGAGACCCTCATTTTAGTGCACATACTGTACATCCAAGAGTCAAAAGTCCAATCCTGCAACTTCTATAATGTGGATTAATGGTGTTTCTCTGTCTGGTAGCACAATGCCTTCCAACTTCACACTCCCACAGACTTTCTATTAAAATCATCATCATCATCATCATCATCATCATCATCATCATCAGGGTTATTTTCGAAGATTTGACTCTGTACCTGGATTGAACCAAGCAAATATGTGCAATCCTTCCACTGGATGATTACTGCAGTGATTAATATGTTATTCAACAGTAACTTATGCAGTAGCTAGTACAATAGTATAGAATAGAATAGAATAGAATAATAATAATAATAAAAAAAAAATAATAATAATAATAATAATAATAATAATAATAATAATAATGGATTGGATTTATATAGCGCCTTTCTAGACACCCAAAGCGCTTTACATTATTAACCCATTATTCATTTGCTCTCACATTCACACTCCGGTGGTGGTAAACTACATTTGTAGCCACAGCTGCCCTGGGACAGGCTGACAGAAGCGTGGCTGCCAATTTGCGCCTACAGCCGCTCCGACCACCACCAAACATTCATACACCAGTGTGAGTGGCACTGGAGGCAGGGAGGGTGAAGTGTCTTGCCCAAGGACACAACGGACTGACTAGGACAGAGTGGGATTCAAACCGCCAACCCTTCGGTTATTGGATGACCCACTCTACCACCTGAGCCACAGCCAGAGTATAGTATAGAATAGAATAGAATAGAATAGAATAGAATAGAATATCTTTATAACATCCGCCAAGGAACATCAGAGGTTATGTTTTCATTGAGGTTTGTCTGTTTGTTTGATTGTTAGCAAGATAACTCAAAAAGTTATGGACGGATTTTGATAAAATTCTCAGGAAATGTTGATACTGGCACAAGGAACAAATGATAAAATTTTCTTGGTGATGTGGGGGGGGGGGGGGGGTGTTTGTCTGTCTGTTAGCAAGATAACTCAAAAAGTTACAGAAGGATTTTGATGACATTCTCAGGAAATGTTGATACTGGCAATAGGAACAAATGATTAAACTTTGGTGGTGATTGGGGGGGGGGGGGGGGGTTGATCTGCCTTGGCGGAGGTCTGCACTCCGAGTCCTTTTCTAGTTGTCATTGTAATAAGTATAATAAAATATAATCTTTCTGTCAAAATCTGATTCTAAAAAATGAATTCATGCATTTATAACAAGCAGACTAGATTACTGTACTGGTTTAATGTTTAATGTTAAAAGGATCCCCATTAGCTGTCACCAGGGTGAGAAGGTAGTCTTCCTGGGGTCCACACGAAAGGACAACACAAAACACAGATCATAACAATACATGAAATGCATGACAATCCCAATTCACATTATTAATAATGCAAATCTAGAAGTAACAAGAAAAGCACTCGGAGAGCGCAGACCTCTGCCAAGACAGATCTGCCCCCCCCCCCCCCCCCCCCCCCCCCCATCACCATCAAAATTTAATCATTTCTTCCTTGTGCCAGTATCAACATTTCCTGAAAATTTCATGCAAATCCATCCATAACTTTTTGAGTTATCTGGCTAACAAACAAACACGCAAACACACAAAGTAAAGTGATCACAATACCACCTGGCGGAGGTAATAACCATTATAGACAACATTAAAAACATAAAGCATCCTCCGAAAAACATGGGATTGATTGCATCCATCAAAGAAAATAACATACACTCCCTCTCCCCATTCAGTATTTGCTCAGATATTTAAATAGTACCTTCTCAGGTCATACTTGAGGTGTTTATTCACTGGACTCCCAAAATCAAGATTTCACAGGTTACAGCTCATTCCAAATGCAGCCGCACATATTCTCACTGGTATCAAGACATATCAACACATCACATTCTTAAATCTCTGCACTGGTTACCTGTTAAAACAAGAATCGATTTCCAAATCCTGCTCCTGGTTTACAAAGCACTCCATGGCCTTGCACTTCAGTACATCACAGATATGCTCATCACTTACACCCCACCAAGAACACTTCAGTCAGCAGGTAATGGCAAGTAACTCGTCCCTCACACCAGATCCAAAAAGCTTTTAGTGTATACGACCCACAAAAATGGAACACTCTCCCTGATACAGTTAGACATGCCACATCAGTAGCCATTTTTAAAACAGAACAATAACATTATATGAAAAGTTATACGTTTTTACATTTTGCTTCGTATTTGTTTTGCATCTTGTGACATTTATTTGCTTATTTTGGTCTGGTATCGTAATGGTTTCGCATCATTTCATCAGGTATACATTTGCCTACGTTTTGTTTGCTTTGTACTTCCTGGATATGTACACTGAACAAAAATATAAACGCACCACTTTTGTTTTTGCTCCCATTTTTCATGAGCTGAACTCAAAGATCTAAAACTTTTTCTATGTACACAAAAGGCCTATTTCTCTCAAATATTGTTCATAAATTTGTCTAAATCTGTGTTAGTGAGCACTTCTCCTTTGTCCTTTGCTGAGATAATCCATCCACCTCACAGGTGTGGCATATCAAGATGCTGATTAGACAGCAGGATTATTGCACAAGTGTGATTTAGGCTGGCCACAATAAAAGGCCACTCTAAAATGTGCACTTTTACTGTATTGGGTGGTCCAGGGGGGTCAGAAAACCAGTCAGTATTTGGTGTGACCACCATTTTCCTCGCACAGTCAAAACTTGTGACATCTGTGGTATTGTGCTGTGTGATAAAACTGCACATTTTGGAGTGGCCTTTTATTGTGGCCAGCCTAAGGCACACCTGTGCAATAATCCTGCTGTCTAATCAGCATCTTGATATGCCACACCTGTGAGGTGGATGGATTATCTCAGCAAAGAAGAAGTGTTCACTAACACAAATTTAGACAGATTTGTGAACAATATTTGAGAGAAATAAACCTTGTGTGTACACAGAAAAAGTTTTAGATCTTTGAGTTCAGCTCATGAAAAATGGGAGCAAAAACAAAAGTGGTGCGTTTATATTTTTGTTCAGTGTAGTTCCGCACTTGGTTTTGTATACATTTTCTATTATCTTTTTTCAAAGTCATTTCTAGGAGACTCAGTTAAACATATTTATTTATTTACTTATTTATTTGCACATCATAAAACAGCAAGAGAAAAATTAAATGTATGTTTATCTATTAAATCATACAAACACAACACCTGCAGCTCTCACTCATTTGTTCAACAGGGAGCCAACTTGTTTTGTTGACCTGCTGACCTTTGCTCCACGAGTCACCTCCGTCACCAAACATTCCATTTTTTTCCTTTCTCTAAAGCATGACAGCGATGTTCAGGTGACATTTCCTGGATAAGTCATACCGCCAGGATGAGGAGACCTTTGAACTTTGGTGACCCTGGGACCTTTTTCTACAAATTAGGAAATAAGTTAAACAGTTAATAAAAAAAAGTTGTCCGATTTGAAGCTCATAAGAACCTACTGACATCTCCTCCCATTTCCGTTGTCATGCCAACCCATCTGTGTTCTGTTTGTGACCTCTGATCCATTTGTGTTTCCAGCTTCAGGACACCGACAAGTTTTCTATATAAGAAAAGTTCTTTAAAAACGTCTAAGTTTTGGATTTACTTCATAGATCTTCACAACCAAAACTGACCAGTTTCCAAAGGAGACTTTTTTTGTTTTTCTTTCCAGGCAGCCGCTGGACTTATTTATTGTCAGTTTAGAAGGAAAAACAGAAATGTGTTGCCCGAGATAGGTAATCCATCACAGTGTACCGCATGTCATCTTTTGTTTTGTAAAAATTATGCTATCATGCAGGTAATTCAGCTGGGAGGAAGTGGCTATTTGGAAACTGCATTCGGCTGGATATGAAAAACACAGTCATAAATCTAAAAACCCACGGTACAAACATCTACATTACTCCACGAGACCCTGTAGGATAGTTTGTTTTGGTTTTGATCTAAGAGCAAATATTCTCCAGCATAAGACTGTCTTTGCATTAAAAGTAGAAGGAGCAAAAGAACAGAGCAGAGAAGTGTGAAAGAGAACAATTATCTAATAGAAGCTGAACTTCTCGGGGCAGCTGGGAGCCTCTGTGATCATGGGCTTCTTCCCCACACCGGCTGAATCAGCTCCTCTGGGAAAACGCCACAAAGCCTTCAGGGCAGGAATGGGCCCAGGCACCCACTCCCACTGGTGCATCCCAGCTTCCCAGTGAAGAAGAACAGAGAACAATAGAGATTTTGCTTGATGGTGAATATTTCTACAATGCGAGCCGCCAGAGTTTTCCCTCTTTGAGACCCAGTCCGATCCTCAGGGAGAAGGCCTCCTGGGAAAGGGCCGTTCACTGCTGTATTCATCACTTTAGGGCCACGGTGGCTGTGTGTGGTACAAGGAGTCACCGGGGAATAAGAACAGCGAGGGTGTTTCCACTTCTTCCTGATTGTTTAAGCCAAGCTGCTCACATGATTATTATTGTCTTTGCAATATCAGAATCTACTTCAAATCCCTTATGTGCATGAATGGAATAATGTTGAATCTGGCAAATCATAGGGACAATGTTACAAAAATATCTTTTGTATTAGTGCAAGAATTAGGAATGCAGTGGTTCAGGTTATCTACAGTTCAGTACATATTACAGTTCTTGAGTCATGGTTAGGGATGTCCGATAATATCGGCCCACCAATATTATCGGCCAGATATTGGCATAAAAATGTAATATCAGTGAATATCGTTATCGTTTTTTTGCCTATCATTAAAACCGATAAAATAATGCCTTGATTTCGCCGGCATTTACAGACGCGTAAATGAAGCATTGTTTGTAGCTGAAAGAAATGTGCAGTTTTCAAAATTGTACAGTAGAGTTGCCACACTGTAATAGACTCATGGAGGGAGGGAGAGAAAATAAATAAATATGGCATTTTTTCCACAACTTAAGTTGAAGTATGTATTCTTTGCACAGACAGTGTTTACATTTTGAAAGCCTTGTTGCATTTGAGAATGCATCCAATGGGGCATCACAATAAAATTAGGCATGATGTGTTAATTCCTTGACAGGAGATATGTGATGTTACCTAAAATTAGTTTAATATCCCATATATATCGGCAGCGGCATCAGTAGATATCTGAATCGGAAATTAAGCATTGGACAATATCGGCATATTGGTTTTTGGCAAAGAAGCCAATATCGGACATCCCTAGTCATGGTTCATGTTACAGTTTGGACGCAGAGTCCAGGTGGACCTCAGCGGTGTGCTGAAACATAACTGGGAGTGGATGGAGAGCCTTAACCCTGAGGGGTCCACAGTCACGGCCCCATGACTGAATCACATGACATTTTCAACATGTCATAGCGTCGGAAGTTGGTCATGTAGACCACTAGGGATAATTGCATTCGAAAGTGTGAACGTGAAACACTCTCCCACTTTTTATTTGATGTTGATAGAGCAAATACAACTGGAGATATGACGGTTTGAACTCTGAGCAAACAAACGGGAATAAAAGTATGAAAATGAGGTGGTGGTGGTGGTGGGTTTGGTGGTGGTGGTGTTAGATTTCTGACCATATCTTTGGCATTTTTTGTCCTTTCTCAAAACAGAAAAAAACTGGCTGAATCTGCGAATTCTAATCCACAGACTGCATTAGCATTGCATGTACAGGTGAGGATGACCCCCACCTGAACTGGATGCGGAAATGGGAAGGAATGGGAGGGTTAGAAAACGCCCATGTAAAGATATACTTTTATGTCAAATATTTGAGGATAGTTTTAATTTATTACAATTTTGATTTTATATACCTAATATTTGGAACCAATATTCACTTTTAAAGTCTTTGAAAAGGTTTGTTAAGCATCTTTGTGTTATTTATGCATTAAATTATATACATTTTTCAATTGGATTTTATATTTTATGTGTGTTTTTTGGCCTTTTATGTTGATATAGTAGGTTAAAGTAAAAAAAAATAACAGACAGATGAGATAGATGAAGTTGTGCTGAAAAAAGACACCAAACATAGGTATAATAAACAATTCTTTATATAGTATATAAAGGCAAAATCAATAGTACTCAAAAACGGGCAAAATAGGCTCAGATCCCTAAGGGTTAACTACCATACTGGCCGAATACCACGAAGAAAAGTAAAGATTTTTAAGAGGAAGAAGAAGAAAGTCAATAACAAATGGCAACGACAGAAGAGGTTTTGCTAATGTGGATACTAATGTTAATATTGAGAAGGGTAGTTGGAAGTAGAAGGGCTGTGCTCCGCGTCCGGTTCCAACCAATGACAGTAGAATTCTGTAAGTCAGTCGTCTTGCACAGCTCTAATACAAATGCAAGTTGTCCCTAAATGTCATTTGAAAATGACAAATGAGCCGTACGTCGTGGTCCTAAATCTGATACGTATCTGATACTTTACAATGTGACTTCAGTCTGAATGGCCAGGTCGCATTTACCTGACCTTTACGTCACTGAAATGCGACAAACGTCACAATTCTGCGTCCCAGGAGGAAGAGAATTGGGAAAACATATTTACTTCTGTAAACATAGTGCGTGCCTGTGTGGTCACGTATTACATCAGGACCTCTTTTGCACATGCGAGTCACTTCAGGGTCGCATTCAGTTCACACTCAAAACTGATAGAAGTTGCATTTAATGTGTAATTTGAATGAGCACAGAAAAAAATCGGATTTCAATGAAAAATCCGAATTGCTGTTTGAACATAGTCAAAGTGGCCTGGGTCGGATTTGAAAAAACTGGATTTGTGCTGTTCAAACTGTCTTTAACAGATCGGATACAGGTCACACATGGCGAAAAAATCGGATTTGGGCCATATTTGCCTGCAGTCTGAACACAGCCTATAACTACATAATGCGTGATTATCGTCATCGGGTTCAACCGTTACGCTCCTGCTCTTCTAAAACACCACTAACATGGGTGGCTACATTTAACTCATGTCATCAAAAGGTTAAAACAGTAGGAGGACTGTTTGATAGTCAGAAATGTACTGTATTCTTTAGCGAAAATGTCCTTTATTGTACAATAATTCATTCACTTCGTGACCATCAATACATTAGCTATAGTTGGAACTGACATGACATGACTAATGTATGGATCTAGCATTAATTTAACCATGAACTGAATAACTTATTGCTGCATCGATGTGACAACAAGGGAAGAAAATGAGTGCTCAACAGGTGGATGGCAGGGTTTTCAGAATATCTACAGAATACGAAAGATGATCACCTTCCACACATAGAGAACTTCATCATATAAGGGATGTCAAGTAATTACACTGTATAAATTAGAAAATGAGACTTTCATGTCAGTTACTTTTATAATTTACAAGCAGTATCTCTCACCTATTGACTCACTTCTTCAATACTGTGGTTTATACATTGCTACCGCTGCTGTCATTATTATTTTCGTTATATACTATTCACTTTTTTTTTTTTTTTTTTTTTCCCCTGCTCCAACAAAGCAACTCTAACTGTTCATGGTCATCATCATCATCCTTTTAGTGTTCTGAAATGGTCATACTAAAAAGGAACACATATTTCAATAAAGTCTGTACAGATTTCCATGAAGGAAAAATAGAAGTATAAATATGACCAAGGACAGGGACAGAGCGTCCTGTCATTTGAACTAAAAACCAGAACATTTCTCTCATCATCCTCACCTGCACATATCAAATTGAATTCTGTCTTTTACTGACTCTAACCAGCCAAAATGAAGGTAGAATGTCTCAGTTTGCTGTGATTAACTCTTAAAGATGGAGTTACATTTTGTAGTGACTTCAAAGGGAATTCTTCTCACCGTCTACTATGACTGGTTTGCAATTTTTTTATTTATTTATTTTAGAAATCATCTGCCTCAGAGATAAAATGTGCTAAATCTTACCTGCTTTAATAAGTTAAATTGGAAAACAAAAGGCAAAATTGCAGGTTAGCTGATGTTTCTAATGTATATGAAAAAGCGTCATTACACATATATATAGGTTTATGTAAATCTATACAATACATTTACGAAACTTCTACTATAAAGAACCTGTAAAATGAATGTGTTGTAATGTGCAGACAGTGTTTTGAAGTAGATCTGGTAGCTCTGAGACAAGTATTATAAGTGCAGGCATAATGTATTATAAATTCAGCATTCATAATGTTTTATACATCCATACCAAAGTGACAACAGTGTTTGTAGGAATAATCTCAAGTCCTGGGTTACAGAACACATTATCAGTTGTATGATATTATAACACAAGTATGATGACGTATGAGCAGTATCTGCTGGCTCTAAGTAAAGTGTAAGTCCAAAATTATACATCAAAGTGTTCTTAATAACTCTTTATTTTGCAAAAACAACACATTAAAAGAACAGAGACAGGAAATAGAAGTGTTACATGTTGCTTTATACATAAATAAAAAATAATGTGGCAGCTCTAAATCTTTGTTAATTCAAACATACTTTTTTTTTTTTTTTAATAAATATGAAATCCCTAAAATAAATGGGTATAGGGACCAGTGACAAAACCTAACAAAAGTTCTCCACCTAAAAAAATAAATTCCTTCACACTGCTTTGGTATGGATGTATAAAACATTATGAAAGCTGAATTTATAATACATTATGCCAACACTTATAATACTTTAATAACCTTGGTATAAGTTGTTGTACATGATCATAAACTGTTGTAATGACTTTTATAATCCATTACAAATGCATTATAATGTCTTATGAATGTTCGCTTAATGCATTATAAACTAGACCTTCAAGTAAAGTGTTACCAATATTCCTTTTAATTAAAACTCATTCTCTCATTAATTCTCAGAATTTCACATTTTGACTCAATACTGTATCTTGGAAACTACAGCCAACCAGCATTTGGGCTTAATTTTCTTTATTAGTGGCTCAAACTCAGGAAAGTTTCACTGCTTTTATACCAGAGGCATTTTACTTGTAGACCAATGTTATCCTATTATCCTCTGCATTTTCCATTTCTCATTTAAAGTGAGGTTTATTTTTATATCAAAATAGAGAAAACTTAACTCTCAAACACCTAAACAGATGCAGGTGACCAAAATAATCTACTGATCTAAAATGTTTAATAATTTCTGAACTACTAAACCTATCAATGCATTTTGGCTAAAATTTCCTTAGAGGTCTTATTTATGCCTTTGTGCATAAGAAATCAATATAAGTGCATCCCCAAAGGAAGTTTGTGTTGTGCAAATTTACAGGATTTCAGTTCTGTTGCAACATGTTGATGGTCACATGAACTATGTTTTCTGGTCAAAAATGTCCAGTTTCATCACATTTAATCCCATATTTTCATGTCACAAATGGCCAAGTTATATTTTAACTGAATTTACCTGAAAAAAAATATTCTATTCTTTTAGATTCCCCAATTTTTCTTACAAGATTATATACTACATATCACATGTTTTATTTTTACAGGTTGCAATATGGAGTATGGCGCTGATCCATCCTGCTTAAGTTACGCCAATACATACATTAAGAATGTCACACGTCACTTTTTAAATCAACAGTTTTCTAATAATAAGCGTTTTATAAAGAAATAACAATTCTATATTGTTATTTACTCTTTAGTATGATGATAAACTATACAATAAATAATTCTGATCCTAGTTTCTGCACAGGGATCATTTGTGGAAACGGTGACATGGCTGCTGAGCATCAGTATGATGGGATCTGTAACAACCATGTCACATCCGTCCACTGCCACATTTTGTGTTTTTGTGTCAGCTGTTATTGTTTTAGATCCACAATACTAACATTTATAAATAAGAGGAGAATTAGCAATAGTAAGTATATAAGTTTATTACTAATAAAGTACTGGTACTGACCAGAGCATCATGGGTAATGTCACGTCCGTCCACCAGCAAAAGTTTTCACATACACGTGCTATTCAAAATCCAATATTTCTGAAAATAGAGCTTCCACTGTCAAATAATATCAGTAGTCTGTGCACAAATGTATTAGCATTATTTCAACACAGTTCTATGCATTTTTTACAACTTTTTTTTTTTTTGGACAAAAATGGCCACTCATTTGACCCCCTAAGTAAATTTTAGCCGATTTATATAATTTAGGTAAAATGCCGTTTCTCTGCTTTTCAGTGTCATCAGATATAACCTGATGATTCACCAGTAAAACCCATGTTTTCTGACAAATGACAGTGATTGCAGACACTTGTATTTATGTTCAGTTAATGATATACTTTGCTGAAAAAGCTACTTTTTCTTCAGTTTTCTCTGTTTTGATCGACCGTAATTTCTGGACTATAAGCCGCTTCTTTTTTTACCTGCTTTGAACCCTGCGGCTTAAACAATGATGCAGCTATAATTCATGTTTTACAGGCTAATGAGCTTCATGCCACCAATACATTTAGGCTCGTCACACCCAACCAATGAAACAGGTCACAGTGGACCAATGAAACCGTTCAAATCACCATAAATCAAACGCACTTCTTCATTTTGCGCGTCATGCACACATCCGCATCATGGAAAACACACAAAGAAATGCATATGAGGCAGCTTTCAAGTTAAAGGCGACTGATCTGGCTGTCGACGAAGGAAATAGAGCTGCTGAACGTAAGCTTAGCATCAATGAATCGACGGGGAGACGCTGGAGACGGCAGGTACATACGCTTAGGTACAGGTGCGCTCAATAGTCCGGAAATTACAGTAATAACCTTTGAATTTACTCTGAGCTTTTACAAATATACACATAATTAGTAGACTAAATGTAGGAAAATGACCAATTTTTACTGAAAAACATAAAAGGTGACATTATAATGATTAATGGTAAATCACTTAGAGTTTAAATGTTAAATGAAGTGAAATATTCCTTTGGAAGTTGCAGTTATTAACTGATCATAAAAACAAGTGTTGATGGGTTTTATGGGTGAATCAGGGTTTTCGAGGACGTTGGTATTCTCATGTTCACCCCAACCATAAAATTAAACACAGGCCTATTTCCACATCTTATTTACTTAAAGTTTAATACAAGTACCATCAATTTGTTGCCTCAATAAGTACATATATAAATACACCTGTAGAGCAAATTACACACAAATGGACACAAGTTTGAAAACAGCTCATTGTGAGTTATTTTACTGGACAATGAAGTGTCTCAGAATGTCTCTCTGATGCAAGTGTGATTGTTTTTATCAGCAAAAGCATAGATAATAAGATGTTGACTTTAACGACGAGAAACAATAAGATGAAGAAACAGGTGGTGCCAGGCACAACAAACCCCGCCCCTCGCACATATTGTAGCTTATTTTGGCATCGATCCAGCTGATGTCATCATGTCTATATGTGTGCTGATGTCAGCATATCAATTCCCTCTATATATGTGCCAAGTTTGAAGTAAATTGAACAAAAGTAATGCTTTTATAGGCATGTGAAATTCTTCCCATTATAAGGAAAGGGGAGAAAAAAAAAGTGATTTTAAAAATTCATAAAAAATTGGAACTTTGACCTACTGTTCCCAAAATATAATCAAATCTATTGTGTGTCACTGGCAATCTATAAACCCAATTTGGTATGAATTCAACCAATAGTTTTGCTGTTACAGACATTTGAAATGTTGCCCATTATAAGTAAATGGGACAAAAAAAAAAAAAAAATTCCTAAAACATTTGAACTTTGACCTACTGTTCCCAAAATGTAATCAGATCTACTTTGGGTCACTGTCGATCTAAAAACCCAATTTGGTATGAATTCAACCAATAGTTTTGCTGCTACAGTGTTAAGAAACAAAAAAAGAAACAAAGAAACAAACTAGAAAAGCACTCAGAGAGAGCAGACCTCCACCAAGGGAGATCAGCCCCGCCCCCCCGCCGGATCACCACCAAAATTTAAGAATTTGTTCCTTGTGCCAGTATCAACATTTCCTGAAAATTTCATCAAAATCTGTCCATAACTTTTTGAGTTATCTTGCTAACAATGAAACAGACAAACCCTGATGAAAACAGAACCTCCTTGGCGGAGTTAACAAACAAACCAAACCAAAAACATTGTGACCCTTTGCCTCCTCTTCGGGGGGCCGGAGTAATAATGTACAGCAGAGCAAACACTCCCAGACAGACAACTGTAGAACACCTCAACAGCGTTTATCGACTACCATAGTTTAAGTCTGTGTTGTTTAGTTCAATGAGATGTGAGCGCTTTAGCTAAACAAACGCTTCAAGTCATTATCCACAGTTTCACTATGTAACTTTGACCTTTCTCTAATTTTTACCAAGCATCTAAACGTCACCACAAACACGCTGAATCATGCTTCACTTGCTGTTTTGTGCTGGAAGAGCTGAACGTAGAAAAACAAATTAAATACAGTCCACAACCATTTTGCTGATACATTCACTATCACCATTTTGCAACTTTGCAAATACATTTCCTGATGATAAAAAGTTAATCTGAGCAACATTAGGTTTCTCTCAAAACAAATTTGCTGTAGTAAATTGGTAGTACACAAACAGAAGAGGCGCAGGATGCAAAGTATGAACACACACACATCAACAATGCTTGTGTGTTAATGCGTCTCGCTTCTTTTCCTTCCATCTTTTCATACTCACTGGATGAACTTGATGATGGACATAACGCGTTTGTCATCACGTCCATACCTTGTGATAAAAATAAGTGACATTAATTACCTCGTCGCTTCAGCATCATAACGATCACATTATCATCACTGTCACTTCACAAATAAAGAGTGTCTCATAACAAATCAGGCTTATCTGTGAAGTTATGGCATGCGAAAGGATCGGAAAGAGCCTCAAGCGGCCTGACCTTGGCCTGTTCATTAACATAAATTCAAGTAGGTGTAATTTCAATGGAGTTCATTATAGGATCATCGAACATTTCTGAGTATGATAGAACTGCCCTGAGGCACATCCTACTTCATATTCAACAAATGGATGAAAGGTGGATGGAAAAGACAGCAATCACACATTACTATTTCCTTGTAATCGCCGTCTCCCAGCTCCGTCTCAGTCTCACATACAAATGTTAATTCATCGTGTTCTCGCACCTAAACGACAACACCTATCGCCAATCAGGCCCAAAACAGCAAACTGTACAGCAGTGGTTCCCAAACTTTTTTGGCTCGTGACCCCATTTTAACCCTTTCGTGCACTGTCCACTCCAGGGGACAGTTCTTCTCCAGCTGTTCTCTTGTATATTCATGGGTTTTGTTGTTTTAGTTCCATATCAGCCAACACAGTGGACGCTTATGCACCATCCCATACACTGTAATTCATACCATTACTGTAACTTTGCTGTTCTTGATAAACCTGATCTGCACTAACATGTTTGAGAGTAAATCAATTGTTATTTGTTAGACAAGAAGGGTTTTTTTTGCATATTATCTCCATGAAGTGAGTAATTACTAGCATTAGAATATGTTAAAATGTGAGAAGACATCAGATTAGCAGCATTAAAAATGTTTTTATTTCATTGTTTTCATATCACTCTCTGATACTGGGTTTTAAACACGTTTCTTTACTTCAAAAATTAAATGCATAGATATTTTTGTAACTCCATAGAAAAAAAAAAAACTCGATCGCACTGTGTTTTTCATGGCTAAACACTGAAGAAAAAAATCTTGACTAAGGTTCTCATAATTCGTGCATGAAAGGGTTAACATCGCAAATTTCTGATGACCCCAGACATTCAAACCAAAGACATTTTTTTTTTTGCTAAAATTGATTTGTTTTCGATCATGTAATAGTTTGCTATACTATGTTTCAAATAAACATTAAATTGTTAAAAAAATACTCGTTTTTCTTAAGACATTTCAGGTGAATATTTGTTCAGGTATTGACATGTTCTTGATTATTTTCATAATGTAATTTTACTTTTTTCACCTTAACCCATAAAGACCCAAATATCCACTGTTGATCAAAAACATCTACTGATCAAAAATGTTTATTAACTTTAGACCCACTAACCCAGTGGTTCTCAACCTTTTTTGACTCCTGACCCCAGTTTTAACATCACAAATTTTTGCCGACCCCAGACATTAAAAACAGAGACTTTTTTTTTTGCCAAAATTAATTCATTTTCAATCATATAATAGTTTGCTATACTATTTTTCATATAAACATTAATTTTAGAAATCATGTTCATTCAGGGGCCACATTCAGTCTAATTTGACCTCAAGTGGAGCAGGCCAGTAAAATAATAGCATAAAAACCATGAAATAATAACTGTTTTTGAGTGAAAAACAAGTCCAATTACATTATGAAAATGTAAATAACATGAACAATCATGTACAACCTGACATTTCTTAAGAAAAAGAAGTGAAATTTCAACATTATTATGTCTCAGCTAATTATTCACACAACTTACAGATCACAGTGGATCTGAAAATGTACAAAATATTTAGTAACAAGTTTTATATTGTTAAAATAAAACACACTTATTTTTCTTAAGACATTTCAGGTTGTTCATATTTGTTCAGGATATTGACATTTTATTGTAAAAGGATAGTTTGCAAATAGAAATATTTTCATAATGTAATTTTACTTTTCTCACCTTAACCCATAAAGACCCAAATATCCACTGCTGATCAAAAACATCTACTGATCAAAAATGGTTATTTACTTTAGGCCCACTAACCCAGTGGTCCTTAACCTTTTTTGACTCATGACCCCATTTTAACATCACAAATTTCTGGCAACCCCAGATATTCAAAACGGAGATTTTTTTTCCCCCTTTTTTTTGCTAAAATTAATTTGTTTTTGATCATGTAATAGTTTGCTATACTATTTTTCAAATAAACATTAATTTTAGAAATCATGTTAGTTCAGTGGCCACATTCAGTCCAATTTCACCTCAAGTGGAAAATAATAGCATAAAAACCATGAAATAATAACTGTTTTTGAATGAAAAACAAGTCAGTTTACATTATGAAAATCTAAATAACATGAACAACCATGTACAACCTGAAATTTCTTAAGAAAAAGAAGTGAAATTTCAACAATATTATGTCTCAGCTAATTACTAACACAACTTACAGATCACAGTGGGTCTGAAAATGTACAAAACATTTAGTAACAAGTTTTATATTGTTAAAAAAAACACACTTATTTTTCTTAAGACATTTCAGGTTGTTCATATTTGTCCAGGATATTGACATTTTATTGTGAAAGGATAGTTTGTAAATGGAAATATTTTCATAATG
The DNA here is from genome assembly GCF_902148855.1 of Sphaeramia orbicularis. Lineage (NCBI taxonomy): Eukaryota > Metazoa > Chordata > Actinopteri > Kurtiformes > Apogonidae > Sphaeramia > Sphaeramia orbicularis. Next base: position 16,369,970 of record NC_043970.1, read on the forward strand.
TTTTAATAATTAACCCACAAAAACCCAAATATCTGCTTCCCAAGTTTTTTTGCCTTGTGACCCCATTTTAACATCATAAATTTCTGGCAACCCCAGACATTCAAAACGGAGATTTATTTATTTATTTTTGCTAAAATTAATTTGTTTTTGATTGTGTAATAGTTTGCTATATTATGTTGCAAATAAATGTTAATTTTAGATGACATTTAGTCTATATAATGTATATTATTATGGACGGAGGCAGAAAATCCAGGTGTAGATTACTGCACAAAGTGAGAATTTTATTTTCCTTGGTCAGGATATGTACAGTCAGTCCAGCTTGGATTTCCAAGGCTGACAATTAATACTGAACAAACAAGAACTCAAACTATGAATTATGAAAGAGCTGCAGCAGCTGAAACCGACCACAGTGAACATTTGAAAGATAAACAGTACCACAGTGCTTCAGTTTCAGCTTCACAGTTTAACATGTCTTTTATGTATTGGGATTGTCTGTCAACTCACCATAGATTTTTTATTTATTTATTTATTTATTTATTTATTTTTCCTTTTTTATCAATTGCTGGAAATTTCAGGCGACCCCACGGTTGAAAAACACTCCTGTACAGTATATGCACGTACTTGATGTAACAGTTTCACTTTTACTCATATATGGTTTTTCAAAGATTTTTTTATCGTCAATTCACTAGACGGTTAAACATGCAGAGATACTGTTTCTCTTTCACCGTGTTCAATGTGATGCATTTAAAAGGAGGTTAAAAAAAAAAAAAATAGAATAAGAATAAATGAATGGTATAAAGAATAAACTATAACAGGTTATAAAGTGTACATGTCAATCTATTTACAGTAGCAGTAGTAGTTCAATACAGTAACAGGTATCAGGTGAGAAGGTCCAGAATGGAACCAAACAGCTGCAGATTTTTCATCAGACTTTTCTATGTGGTTATGCTTATTCCTGTATCTATGTTAGGAAGCTGTTGTTTTGCGAAATTGTGTTTTCATTTCGTATGACCTCTGACCTTTCAGTGTCATCATTATCTGTAAATTTTTCACAGGTAAGATTTACGAGCGTTCCTGCTTATACAGGGTGAGTCAGAAAAAACGCTCTGTCCATTTAAAGAAATTATACTGCTAAAACGGAAACACTGATTTTCCTTTTGACCATACAGTCATATTGATGTGGTTATTGAGCATGTCTGGTGATGTAGTCATAGATTTATTGCATTGCATAAGAGAGAGAAGGTCCATTGTTTATTGGGCACTGAAATACCTGCCAACACAATGTATGCCACAGTGAACAAACTTGAAATTGACAACAATTACAGGAGTCGGGGTTTGCTTTCACACTCAGGACATAGGCCTACATGACAGTGCCCAGGGAGTTTTCATCATGGCAAGACCACAGCGATTGCAGGTATTATTTCCTCATCGAGTTGTCTGTTTGGGTCAGGAGAGAGAGTGGCCACCTAGATCCCCGGACTTGACCCCCCTTGATTTTTCTTGTGGGGGTATCTTAAAAACCGTGTGTATCAGACTGTTCCACAAACTCTTCAGGAACTCCAAAATCGCATCACGGCTGAAATCCAAGCCCTACGACGAACACGAATGGCGAGAAGAGCTGTGTTAGAGATGCGACAACGAGCACAGATTTGCATCAATCTGAATGGTAGACAGGTTGAAGGTCGTGCCGGACGACTTCGTTGAGACAAAACATTTTGATGGCGAGTAAACATGCTGTAATGGTTGACAATTTCAATTTCATTCACGGTGGCATAAACTGTGTTGGCAGATATTTCGGTGCACAATAAACAATGGACATTCCCTCTGTTATGCTATGCCATAAATCAACGATTCAATCGCCAGACATGCTCAATAACCACATCAATATGACTGTATAATCAAAAGAAAAATAAGCATTTCCATTTCAGTGGTACAATTTCTTTAAATGAAAAGAGCGTTTTTTCTGACTCACCCTGTATTTATTTAAGAACACTTTTTGCCGACACAAATGTATTGAATCATCAGAAAAACTTTCAAACATTCCATTTTAAATGTATTATCATGTCTATTCTGTTGTTTTTACTTGGTGTTTTTATTTCACTGTTTTTAAGTGTACAGCTGCTTTTATGTCTCTAAATTTATCTTGTATTTTACTTTATTATTTTGCTTTTTATTCTTCTGTATGACAGGGTTTTAATTGGACAGCTGTTTTATGTTTTTAATCTATTCTTGTATTTTTCTTTCATTTTTTGGTTTTTCCCCTAGAAGTCGCTTTGGAAAAAAGCGTCTGCCAAATGCATAAATGTAAATGTAAATGTAAATCAAACTGTAGATCATGATGTAGCAAAACAATACTGTGGCAGATTATGCAATTTAGTGACATATGAATGTATATATAGCTGTGATAGGCTGAATCATCCTTGTGATTCTGATTATGTTGATAATGGAGGTCGGAAAATGAGTGAATGGACATAATTTCTGTCTCGTTTATCCTTAGTGGAGGGAGAGGGTTTAGGAAGTTTATTACATAGAAAATGTGAATGTGTGTAACAGGTTCAATTATTTAGCAGCAATGTGGGTATGTATATTATATGTTGTATTGTTATAATTACACAAAATCTGTTCATTTTATTTCAATTTCTTCCCACGTAAAACACACTCCTGCTCAAACCAAATATTTGGTTTGAGCAGGAGTGTGTTTTACGTGGGATACTGACTGGAGGTTTTTATGTTTTCTGTCACTTTTGTCAGAGCAATAAACGGAGACTACCTCCAAGGACACACGTGCGGGTCTCGTCATTTAAAAAAAAGAACACAACGCAGAGTCCGACACCACCGGTTACATGTGTAACAACTAAAATTACTTATTTTTTTGACTTTATGGCTCCTCACTGGATAGGCTTCTATTAGGCTATAGCAGTGTTTTTCAACCAATTTCTAGTAATTGATAAAAATAAAAACTAATAAAAAAAAATATATGCAGGGCTCGTGACTGCGACTGAATTACGGTCGCATGCGCCTGAGAATTTCGGTAGTGCGACTGTTTTTGAGATTACGATCGCACGGTGCGCCAATAAAAAATGAGCGAAAATTAATACGTGCGCCTAGAATAATGGCTGCAGAAGTAACTCGTCAGCTGAAAATAAACAAGCTCCACGCCCCGCTGACTGAAGCGGAAAATCTAGTCCCCGCCCCCTCGCGTGCGCATCTCTGCGGATGGTCCAACACTGCATGACTTCGATGCACTGCCAGCGGTCAGGAAGTACCTACACTCTGGCACCAGGTCAAGGAGACTTGACTTCAGGCGTGGTGCAGACCACAGTGACTAAGGGCCTTTAGGCCATGAAATAAAAAAGTTGGTTGTTGCAAATAATGGTGTGATTCGTCTTTCTTCTCCAAGAACCAACTAAAGTATATACCACACATTGACAATTGTTTTGCACCTGTGTCAATGTAAGCTTTTTCTTTCATACTCTATTCAAATACTTTATTCTAGGTTGTTAACATTGCTTAAATACATATAGGAATTAGGGCTGCACGATTAATCGATTTTAAATCGAAATCGGATTTTTTAATTAGGACGATTTTTAAAAAAGGGAAATCATAAAATCGATTTCATCTCTCTCGTGCCTGCGGGCCGTGCGCTTGCGGGCTCCTGTAGGCTCCTCCTCCTATCAGTGACAGCGGTCTGTCACAGAACTCCGTGCAATGGCCGGACTTTAAATGTGTTCATGAGCCCGCAGTACTTATAGCAATGTAAGCCGTGGCTTCACGCACGGATCCCGCAACTGAAATAGAACTGCATGCGGATCACTCATCTTCCGTTGTCCCGGATCCGTACCGTACTGTCTTCTTCCGAACTGGGTCCGGGTCTCGGGGTCATCAGCCTCAGCAGAGGAGCCCACACAGCCCTGTGCCCACACACATCCACCAGCTCCAGGATAGAATCCCTCCAGCGTGTCCTGGGTCAGTCTGTTCCACGCACGGATCCCCCAGTTTAAATAGAACCGCATGTGGATCACTTATATTAACCTGGTCCACGCACGCACGCACGCACGACTGATGCCTGTCACTGACTTACATTGGTATCACTTCTGTGGGCCCAGATACCCAGGAAAAAATAAATAAATAAATAAAATTTTAAAAACAACAACAACAACACACACACACACACACATATATATATATATATATATATATATATATATATATATATATATATATAAAATAAATAATTTAGTCCTCTTACTTGCTAAATTTTTCATTCACAAATGTAAGTTCTGTAACACAAAAACAAATATTATTTATTTTTTGAAAGATGTTGAACTTTATTTAAAGCTGTTAGATAAATCTGGAAACAAAAAGGCTATAAAAAACATAAGTATTTGCTCTGATTTGGACATTGTATTATAGTGTATTCCCCCTGGCAAACTTATGTTATTTTCTTGTTGTATACATTGTTTGTATACTCTATTTCATTCAATAAAGATTTAATTAAGAAAAAATAAACTTCTGTGGGTTCATCACGTGATACCATCACAGATTTGAGGTCAGAGCAGTGCCTTGCATTGTGGGCTGCTCACGAAAACGACATGCTGACTTCTGTTGTCTTTTGTAGTTTTACCCAAAAATCGAAATCAAAATCGAAAATCGAGTTTTTAGGGGAAAAAATTGGGATTTTTTTTTTTTTTGCCAAAATCGTGCAGCCCTAATAGGAATATTACTTGGTATGGCCAAGAGTTTTGCTAGTTCTCCACATTTTTTATATAATAGTGATGCGCCTAGATTTTAGCCTGTGCTCCTAACTTTTTAGGGTTAGGAGCACAGTGCTCCTAGGTCAAAAAGTTAATTTTGAGCCCTGATATGGTTAGTTGACAGAGATAATCCCAATCCATAAAAGACATGACAAACTGTGAAGCTGAAACTGAAGCACTGTAGTACTGTTTATCTTTCAAATGTTCATTGTGGTCGGTTTCAGATGCTGCAGCTCTTTCATAATTCATAGTTTTATTGTTTGTTCAGTATTAATTGTCAGCCTTGTAAATCCAAGATGGACTGACTGTACATATCCTGACCAAGGAAAATAAAATTCTCACTTTGTGCAGTAATCTACACCTGGATTTTCTGCCTCCGTCCATAATAATATACATTATATAGACTACATGTTGTCTAAAATTAATGTTTATTTGCAACATAGTATAGCAAACTATTACATGATCAAAAACAAATTAATTTTAGCAAAAAAAAAGTCTCGGTTTTGAATGTCTGGGGTCGCCAGCTGCTTCAATGATATAATCCTTGATCACACTGACTATTTTGCACTTTTATTCAGAAATGCCACATGTGATTTTCCTGCCTGCATCTGCACCAAGTGAAAGAAAACAAAGTGACCACACCAAAACCCAAGGACTGCCTTCGAAGACGTCTATGCCTGCATTTTATATCTGAATAAGTGAGTGCACTTGATGAAAGAGAATACATAGAAGAAAATATAAACACAAAGAATGTCCCTGAATACTGATTGGGTTGTTGTTTATGTCTTTTAATGCATTTCTTCTGTTTTCCAGCATCTTCCAAAAGGTTTTCAAGCTTTTATTCCTTCACGTGAATATAGAAATAGATGCTGATAGAAACATCACATACATCTGCTGTTGTTTTCATTTCATCCGGCAGCTAAAAGGCTCTTTTATCAGGTATATTAGATTTACAGTACATCTCTTCATCCTTCCGTCCATAGTGCAAAAATATGAAAATAGTACGGGTGTCTTAAGTGTCACTCTCGCTCAGTTTGGAGATGGTCAAATGCTCCTATAAAGTAAAAGGGTTATGAATTCAATCTGTTGTCTCCTGATCCAGTCAGGGCCATCAAGATTACTTTAAATGCCTCGAGCCTGGAGAAATTTCACATGGCCGTCTGTAGTGTAAATGGTGTGAGACGTGATGGGAATGCCAAAATGCTGAACAGTGCAAATAACAGTGTTGCGCGTCCGTAAGAAGGTTTTAGTGTGTATGCAAATAAATCCAAGGCAAAATTGGCAGAAACATTGAGATGAGATTTAAATTCTATTATCCCAGATTGCTGCAAATAATTAGCCTTATAAATGTTTGGTTTCCAATTCCACCAACATCTGTTTAGTGATAATGGGATTTCGCTACAGCAGGAGTCCCCTCAGATTAATGTGTAGTCCATTCGTCTTTCCTTATTGACTACAATGGAAGCCTTTCAGACTGAATGACATGGACATTAAAAGGGAAAAGCTCTTTGTTGCTCTGGTCTGCTTTCAGTCTTTAGTCTGACGGCTTATTCCACAAATGTATGTTTACCATGCACATGCATAATAGTCTTGGTATTGGTCATATTTTCCCCTCTTTTACCAGCTGAAGGCAAAAACTGTCTTCTTCCTTTCTGTCTTTTTTTTTTTTTTTTATCAAACCATGAAAAATGCTGCTTGTCGTTACATGACCATAAAAATAAAACTTAGTAACAATGATGCTTTTAAAATTTCTCTCTAAAGGCCACCAGGTCCGTCGAAGATACCTCTCCCTCTCAGACTCAACAATAGACAGTCACTTAATGGATACAGAAATGATGATCCTCCCAGTTATGCTCAGCACAATGTTTGGGTTCAAATCAAAATATATTCCTAAATGTCGTGCTAGGCAAAGCTCGCACAGGGGAAAGAAAATGAAAAATGATAAGAGAAGGATGTTTTTTGTGCCGCTGTAATATTTTTATGGGTCTACTAAATGCAACCCCCCCCCCGTTCTTAAGGTACATAACCAGGCTGTAATGTTTTGATGGAACCACGAAAAAAAAAAAACAGGATGAGGATAAAATGATGCTGTGGACTTTCATCCGGACTTCAGTGCAGCTGATGCTTTCTCAGGTAAAGCATTAGAAGAACATGTGTTTTTATAAAGAAAATGGGCAACAGAGAAAAAAAAAAAAAAAGTATATTCACACCAGGAAAGTACATTTTGGGGGTATTTTTAACATCATTCCTTCAATTTAGTGGCTCTAAAAAAGACAAAAATCTCCACAGATACTATGATTTGGGCCTCTAAAATCTTTATATTCATGCGAATTGTTTTCCATTGATAGAAAACCACTGATTTTCCAAAGGTTAATTTGCTCTATTATCCCCATAGGGATATTCAGTCTCTGTATTTTATCCATCCTAATACACATAGTACCTATCATTAACACTGACAATTAGCATTAGCACATATTAGGAGCAGTCGGCTACTATTGATTGTATTCAAATGTAATTTTGCTGTGGCCTGAGGTCAAGGACAGTGACAGGAGAATTCACCTAAATGTACATGTATTTATGAGAGTGAGAACCTGCTTGTTGTGAGGTGGAAGCGCTAACCACTACGCCACCCAATTAAGCTAAGTTAATAATAACACTGCAGTATTTATATGTAATAATTAGGGCTGCACAATGCTGGAAAAAAATGACATTACGATTTTTTTTTTAACCCTGTGATATATATATTGCAATATGAAAAATTACTCAGGAGGTTATAATAGCTGTGTGGTGCCGACATAAATGTTCAAACAAATTAGTTGTGTTTCCTCTCGTCGTGGCAACAGGTGCAAGGCACTGCCGACACAGAACACGTGTTTCATTACCATCCTTCTTGTAGTAATCTTGAAATAATTCCAGATAACTGACATTGCTTTTCTTTTTGGTACCAAGTCTTGGTTTTTGGTGATTTTCTCTTGTTCGTTGCTCATTACCTCCGCCCAGGAGGTATTGTGATCACTTTGCTTCGTGTCTTTGCGTGTGTGCGTGCATGCATGTTTGTTTGTTTATTTGTTAGCAAGATAACTCATAAAGTTATGGATGGATTGTCATGAAATTTTCAGGAAATGTTGATACTGGCACAAGGAAGAAATGATAAAATTTTGGTGGTGATCGGATGTCTGCGCTCTTGTTTTTTAATGTTGTTATCAGCAACTCACTCCAAACTGATTAAGAACGACTGTGATTGGTGGATCGATGTGCGTAGTGTGCGTCAGGTATCCAGGTTGAAATTAGATGAGAACACGTTGAGTTCATTTGCCTCCTACATTGCAGAATCTTCGATGTGACTATTGCGCACATGTACATTGCGATGCTCAAACGATATATTGTGCAGCTTTAGTAATAATACATTGATCTAAATCCATAGTCAAAAGTCAAAATCCATAGTCTCTATCCTCATCATGGATCAGGTGCACAACGAGGCTGTTTTTGATTAAAAAAATACATGATTCTTACCAATAAATGAGCTTAATCAATTTTAGAAATGGATCATGTTTTCAAAAAAGGCAGGGGTGCTGCTACCAATTATGGGCCCCATGAAAAGTAAATGTTATAGACCCTGCATAAAATTCAATATTTGTCGATCTGTCAGAGCAAGGGGGGGCAGCATAATTAATGTAGGATATGCTGGCGTGAAAGAAAACTGAAACTTAACATGCTTTCGTCCGACTCCCGACTTCTATGCCTCTATTATACAGCTGATCTTACATGAAATTTTCACATGTAACCTGTATCCACTGGACCCCCTCCACTGCTCTATGGGCCCCCCACAAATGCTGGGCCCCATGAATTTGTCACGTTTACCCCCCCAGAAAAAACGGTATTAAAGAAATGAAATGGCTGTTCATCACAAAACATAAAAACAACAAAGGTATTTTTAATTTTTGTGGGCAGAAATTGCAGATTTAAAAAAGCCACACAAAAAAAAACACAAAAACAAAAAAACTTTACACTGGGCTACTGTGGTATATAAAGATAAAAATAAAAGTCTTCAAAAGCAGCCAAAACAACTCAAGATTTGTAAGAGTCTACAAGGTGAACACTGTGAGATTTGATGCTTTCACAGATGACTGATAACAAAACATAGCAGTATCCTGGTGTTGTTGTTGTACTCTGAGAGATGTTCACAGGTTCGAGAATAGCCTGGGATAAAATTCTGACAGTGTTAGAAATACTGGATGACCATCCTGAGGTTTGACAGCCTCCACAATCTACTAATAAACCAATAAGAATCAAATGAAATGACATATCGATCAATGTGACTTGGATGTTTATGCAGTTAAAAATACTAACCTCAATCTTTCTATACTAAATTGGCGTTCAAGTTGGCCTCTTTTCCGGAGGCACAACCTGGTCCACATTCTCCTCCTCCCTTTTCACTATGGAGTTATTTTTACACATAAATACCAGTTTTACAAAAGTGCTATTATTAGCTTAGCTTCATTGTTTATCACAGCCCTGTTGGATGATGTATGCTGATGATGTTTCACTGTTGTACTTTGCAGGTGTTATCATCACACTCTCCATTCATAAAATAATCCAGATATTTCAGATCCATGTTGCACAGTTGGTTTGCAAAAAAGAAAAAAAAGGTAAACCTTCTAAAATCTGAAAGCTTTCGACCACACTTTCATTTATCTGTACATCAATGAATCTGTATTAAGTTGTGAGAGTTAAAATAACCCAGAATTGGATGAAATTCATTAGATTCATCTGTATTTTTTTTTTCTGGGTCAATATAGTTAATAATTCAAGAATCAAGCAACGTGCTCTAGTTGTTCATCTGGAGAGTGAGTCACAGAAAGGTGAACAGGTTTGTATATTTGCTGCTGGGTTTGATGTGACACAGGAGAAGGACAACAAACTGCCACTGAAGCGGCAACTGATGTGATGATAGTAGAACCTTGTTTTTCACTCATCAGATGTGGAGGAGGAACACAAGTCACAAAAGCATCACACTTAGAGCTTAAAAGAGTTAAATTGAACTGAAGAGCAGCGATAAAAATAGGACCAATGGCCCTGTAGCTCACCAATATGTTCTATAAAGCCTCAATAACCAGTGGAATTTGTGAGGTTGACAGCTTCTGTCTCTATGTGAGAGTCCTGTGGTGTTGATGCAGGAGATCAATCTCCCAATACAAGTGGGTGGTACTTTAACTGGAGGAGAACCCTAGTAATTAAATCAAAGTCCATATATGACTTCCTATCAGTGCTCAACAGCAACTATATTGATATCTGTAACCATTTCCATGTTATAAACCATTAAAATATTTCCAATTTTATGTAAAGGTGCATTTCTAATATTTAAAAAAAAAATCAAAATCTCTGAAAACTGTCAACAGTCGTTGTAGACATTGTCTCAAAGAAGCTACACATAAAATTTGAAATTAATCTGACCAGTATTTTCAGAAAAGATGATTGTTTGAATCTAGACATTGGTGACCTTGAGTTTGACCCTTCAAGGTCAGTCAAGGTCAAAGGTCACTGACCCAAATGAAAGTCCATATACGAAGGGGGGGCTGAAAAGTTCATAACCTGACTAAGAAGGAGTTACTGCACAGCAATGAAACTTGGCATACATTAAATTCAACCTTTCCTCATACTAACTGCATGGTTTCCTTCCAGATAAACCCACATTGGATAAATAATTTAAGACTTTGAGTATAGTTTGAGTATATCTGAGTACAGTTTTAATTTATTACAATTTTGATTTTATATACCTTGTATTTAGAACCAATATTCACTTTCAAAGTCTTTGAAAAAGGTTTGTTAAGCATCTTTGTGTTATTTATGCAAGAAATTATATAAATCTTTCAAATCGGATTTTTTTTTTTTTTGTGTGTGTGTGTGTGTGAGGGCATATCTTGATTGATCCGATCATGTGACCGCATGCGTTACTACACTTCAACCTGCCTGGACATAGTTGCAGTCAGAAAACCATACTGAACTGAAACTATTACATGCAAACTATTACATGATCAAAACACAAATTAATTAGCAAAAAAATGTCTGGGGTCACCAGAAATTTGTGATGTTAAAATGAGGACATGAGACAAAAAAGGTTTGGAACCACTACACCACTGGGGGGGGGGGAATTTTAATTTTATATACCTAATATTTGGAACCAATATTCACTTTTAAAGTCTTTCAAAAGGTTTGTTAAGCATCTTTGTGTTATTTATGCAATGAATTATATAAATTTTTCAAATCGGATTTTATATTTTTTTGGTGTTTTTTGTCCTTTTGTGTTGATATAGTAGGTTAAAGTGAAAAAAATAACAGGCAGATAGATGAGATAGATGAAGTTGTGCTGAAAAAAAAGGTACCAAACATGGGTATAATAAACATTTCTTTATATATATGAACTAAATATGGAGAATCAGCGTTCAGTTTCTATGCTCTGTATATCTGGAACAAACTACCAGAAAATATCAGGTCTGCTGAGAGTCTGAGTTCTTTTAAGTCAAGGTTAAAGACTCACCTGTTCACTGCTGTCTTTGACTAAAAGGCTTTTGACTTTTTAAATTTTATATTCTCTTTTGAAACTCTGCACTGCAACTCTTACTTTAATATGTGTGTTTTTTTTTTTTTTAATTTTTTTATTTTGTGTTGTTTTCTTACTTGCTGTTTTTAATCACCTTTTACATGTTTCTTTTATAATGTTTTAAATGTGTTTCTTTTTCCCTGTCGTTGTATTTCAATGTCCTGTGTGAAGCACCTTGAATTGCCTTGTTGCTGAAATGTGCTATACAAATAAACTTGCCTTGCCTATATAGTATATAAAAGCAAAATCAAAAGTACTCAAAAACAGCCAAAATAGGCTCACACCCCTAAGGGTTAAAGCGCTTTGGGCACCATAAAAGGGTGGAAAAGCGCTACATAAGTGTCGACCATTTACATTTAGTATATACAAACAAAACGGTAACATACACGGCAACAAATACACACAACTCACTCACGCACTCCACCCACACAACTACAGAACAAGAAGAAGTTGCTATAAAGACCCTATAATGAAGCAATTGATTAAATGCAGAAATCTTAAAAACTCAAAGCAATCACAAATGAAAAATATAAACAGGGTGTTTTAAGCTAACCATGTAAAAATAACCTAAAGAAACGAAGGCGCTCCTCAAAAAAGTGGAGCACTGTTCCAATCGGACGGAGCAATATGTTTCCCTGACATACATTCTCAGATTATGAGTGGTATGAATATAGGGTTTGAAATATTCATCTTGTCCCTCTTTAAATGTAATTTCATGCAAACTTCAGATAATATATCTGTGCAAATACATACATGCATATATTATGTCACATAAAACACTCCAGGCATTAAAGAGTGAACACACAACCTTCTCTGTCTTCACTGTGAATGAACGTCCTCAGTAAAAGGCATGTTCAAACTGTCATATGAAGGGATGGAAAATGGCATGTTAATCTAATATTAATGACAGAAGCTGTGTCACTCTTTAATAAACATGTTTAAGAGACTGGGCTCTGTCTAATTTATGAGATTCTATAATGAATCGAGGGCTGTTGGCTTGCTACAGCTACATGTGAGTTGCTCTACATCAGGGGAATAAGCCTTTTAGACAGACCTCTCCCTTTTTTGCTTCCAGTCCAGAGTTGAACAAAGTGAACAAACTGCCAAAGAAAACATCAATATTTTATAATATTGGAACACTTCCGCAATTTTTGTCATGTTTAAAGTATGACCGGAGTGCTCTCTCTCTAGCCTGGTGGATCGAATTAAAACTCGGCTGTCATTAAATTGATAGAGCGAACCTTTTTGAGGGCAGGTGTTTGAAGGCATAGTAAAGAAAGTCCTTTAAAGAGCCGGCTCCTTATCGTTAAATCTTAATCATAGAGTCAAATGGACATCCATGTTGGGGGGGAGGGGGGCTCTACATCTTGTTCTAGGTTAACATGTCTGATCTCTGCATCTGATCCCTCAACTCATCTATATATATGATCCTGCTATGTGAAAATATTAAAATTCTCTTTTAATTCGGGTTTTCCATGGTTCACGTGTTTGTTGATTGATTGATTAATTAATATCTTTATTTCAATCATGTAAATCACAATTTAAAAACAAAAATGCAAATAAATAATCAAGAGAATGAGAACAAAACTAAACAGTAACTTAAAGCTGATGTCAGGGGTGTCAAACTCATTTTAGTTCAGGGACCACATACAGCCAAATATGATATAAAGTGGGCTGGACCAGTAAAATAATATAGATAATAGAATAATAACTTTTGAGTGAAAAAAGTAAAATTCCGTAATGAAAATGTTTACATCTATGAATTGTACTTGAATAATATAACATGAGCAAATATGAACAACCTGAATATTCTTAAGTAAAATAAGTGCAATGTTAACAGTTTTACGCCTTAGTGTATCATTTATACATGTGAATCAGAACTTAGAGATCACAGTAGATGTAAAAATACACAAAACAGGCAGAATATTATTAAAATTCCACATACTTCTCTTAAGAAATTACAGGTTATTCACATTTTTTTTTTGTAAAAAGGCTAGTCTGTAAATGTAAACATTTGAGTAATTTTACTTTTTTTTTTTTACACTAAAACCAAAAGAAAAATTTACTTTTTTTATTATTTGTAGGTTTTTATGATAGTATTTTACTGGTCTGATTGACTAGACCAGAGGTCGGCAACCTGCGGCTCTTCAGCCTCCTTGTAGTGGCTCCCTTTACTGCGGTCAAGCCAGCTGCGATTCTCCTCTGTATGGTCAAGCCAGACGCTAGCGTTTTTCTTGTGCGCTACTTATTCAACAATTACGGTAGATGAGCTGCATGGAGCGAATGTGCCTTCCAGACAACAACAGTAAGGACTCATTTATGCTCTACGTTAAAGACGCAGACGGATACGGACGGAGGGTTCTGTCCGTCATTTGTTTATTACTCACATAATTCTGTCCATTTTCCGGGAGAATATGGAGCAGTACAACTGGGAACTGCGGAGGCAGTGTTGAGTTTTGAAGAGAATAATTTTCATAAATAGCGATACTTTTCATAGATCAACTGAATGAGTATAAGTACTGTGTACTTTTGGGGTAATCCTATATATCCTATATAATAAACAGATTCCATTCCAAGCTACAAAAGTGTTTGTTTTCGTCTGAAATAGGCTTTAAGACTAAATTCAATGATGAATAAAATTATTTATTTCCAATAAGTACCTCATGATTTTTTTACAATTGGTATTAGTACTTCAAATACTATTAGCAAAAATACTATGAACTACTTTTACTGTGTACTTTTGAAGTAATTATACTCAAAAATCCCTTCCAAGCTCCAAAAATGTTTGTTTTTTCATCTGAAATAGGCTTTAAGACTAAATTCAATGATGAATAATTTTTTTTTTCCAATGAGTACCTCGTGAATTTAGTATTTTTGGCATTAGTACTTCATATACTATTAGCACAAATACTATGAAATACTTTTACTGTGTACTTTTAGAGTAATCATACTCCAGAATCCATTCCACACTGCACTTCTGTTTGTTGTATTCAGTGGTTGTAACAGATAAAATGTAAAAAAGATTAAAACTTTTAAAAGTTTATAAGCTCTGTTATTTTTTGCGGCTCCAGACTATTTTTTTTGGCGGAAGAGGGGGCAAAATGGCTCTTTTGATAATAAAGGTTGCAGACCCCTGGACCAGACCTAACATGATATTAACATCCTTGATTGTTAATATCTTCACTGTAATTTTTGCATTTCACGAATTCATCCAAGGGGCCGGATTGAACCCTTTCGTGGTCTGGATTTAGCCCCCGGGCCGCATGTTTGACACCTGCGTGCAACGTCATAAGCCTAAAAATGTACATGAGTGAAAAGGAGTAGGAAGAAGTATAAACTGATCTAATCCTACCCCTTCAAACCTTTCCATACTTACTGAAAACAACACTGTCCCAAATTTATCAGCAATTTTAAAACATGTACATTCAGTCACTCATAATGAAATATTATAATGAAAAATATATTGAATCATTTAAATATATTTTTTATTAGTAATTGTTTTTTTTTTTTTTTCCAATTACTAGTAATTTCAGGCGTCTCCATTTGAATTCCAGGATACCCCACATGGAGTCGCAGCCCCAAGGTTGAAAAACACTGCTCTAATGTCTGCCACTGTACAAGTTTACAACCATTTCAGTCAGTGATTGTAAAGTTATGGCCGATCGGCAAATAAAATAGTAAAAAAAAAAAAAATAGAGTGCTGTTTTTTTGCATGTGTTTTCAGTAAAGTTTTTGTTTGTTCTTGACTCTACTGACAAAAATCTCCCCAAATTCCAAAAAAAACATAATGTAATGTAGTGAATTTATATGCATAATAAAATGACAAGTGGTCATAACAGTTTTCAGACCTTGAATAATTCAGAACAAGTTCACACTTAATACATATGATGAGATCCCACATGAATATTTGATTGAATATCTAATCGTATTTTTTTTCCAGAGCTGTATGACATACATTACTGCTACATTTTCTTCCACCATCAATGATTACTGAACAGCAACTGAATAAATTCATGTAGCTGCTAATCCACATTAGGGACAAACCAACAAGTTACAAATCACAGTGACCTCTTTAACACCGTAAGACAGGGGTGTCCAAACTTTTTTTCAAGAGGGCCAGATCTGATAATGTGGACATTGCCAGGGGCCAGTGGTCCCTTCAGACGTTTTTTAAACAGTAAAAATTACATATAAACGCGCTGTTCTACAACAAGTTTATTTTCATTGTCACAATATCATTTTTTTTAAATGGCAGTGTAACTTAATCTAAGCCACTCAGGTGTGAACAAATTAAAAAAAAATAGTTCTGCCTTCCTTTCACATCTGGAGTCAGATAACATAGAACAAACTGTGGAGTATCTGAAACATCCAAGTTGATACAAATCTTAACCTCACATTCATTTTAAACATGACTTATATAAGTAATCATTACTCATATATTACTCAGTAATGCAAAGTCTGTTAACGTTTAAGATGAAAACATATGACTCTTACTCTTGTCTTTCACAAAATCATTCAGAAAGTAATATTTGTGTCACATCTACAAGTACATAACACCAGCAGTTATAGGCAACTAACCTGGCAACTTGGTAGCCTGCCTTGGTGGTGAATTCACTGAACTCAGGTTCACATGAAGAGTCACTGTTGAGTTTAAAGCAGCTGGAATTTGCTTCACTTTTTCGGAGCGCTAACTCCCTGCTAGCGTGTCATATGCGTTAGCATGTTTTGTCTGCTCGTGTCTCTTTACATTGAATTCCTTAAACAAGGCAACAGTCTGTTGACAAATTAGGCAAACATAATTGCCTCGATTTTCAGTGAAAAAAATTGTAATTCCCATCTCTCCTGGAAGCCCTCACTGTCAACTTTCGTTTTTTATTTACAGGCGCCATGGTTAGAAATTAGCGAAAAGGGTTCACGGTAAGGTCACAGAGCCAGATAGAGTTAGAGTGGTGCTGCCACCATGAGGTGAAAGGAGAAACTGCATTTTGAACCTTTTATGATTCATGTACTCGGTTCAACAGTCCAGCGGGCCATAAATAATACATTATAAAACTGAAGCTGTGGGCCGTAGAAAATCTGACCGCGGGCCGTGATTGGCCCCCGGGCCGGACTTTGGACATGCCTGCCGTAAGGAATGTTATTGAGCGCCACATGGAAACAGGCCTCAGTGGTTTGATACAGAGGTGAAATTACCTTTACTCATTCATTTCAAGATAACCTTAGACAAACACATTGCAAAAATGTAAATCTTAGCAAGTATATTTTGCTCATTTCTAGTCAAAACATCTCATCGCACTTAAAATAAGACATAATCACCTAAAGAGTAACTTTTCAGTGAGATATAAGAACTTATTTTTAGACAGTAGATCTTCAAAATCTTATTTCAAGAAATCTTACCAAGATAATTTTCACTTGTTTTACTGGCAGATTTTTTTGCTTGAATTAAACAAAATTAAATCTGCCAATGGAACAAGTGAAAATTATCTTGAAAACACATATGAACTACCAACCTCCTGACATGGGGTAGATTGTCTTCGGCCTAAAAACAGAGCCAAGTGGAGATGGAGAAGTCTCATTTCCCATCAGACCACTTGAATTAAAATATACTGTGGCCGGATGACGGTGGAGTGAGTGAACAGACTCAAAAACAGAAGTATAAATTATATTATCTTCCTCTCCGTGTCAAACCAAATTCCTGAACAACCATGCTGATTGGTCCGTCACCAGGTCAGTACTGGGACATCCTTTGCAAATGACATTTACAAAGACAGATGATCTTAAAGAATGAGCCTAATGGACTCGGTTTTGACACTAAGCTGACCTTTTGCCTCTCAACATCTGTGTCCCATTATTCTTGCTTATCCAGAGGTGAAGATGAACCCAGAAACGAACAAAGGACTGAATGATAAAATCACTCTATGTGCCATGTAAATAATGTATTACATTATGTGTTAATGTTGATTAACTCAGCACGTTAACTCTTTTATGCATGTAATACTTAAGCCATTTGCCTGACCTGTGGTTTCACATATGTGTGTCCTGATCATGTTCACGGTAAATTATGTGAAAGTAAGAGTATCACTGCTTATAGCATGTCTGAATAATCATGCTATTATTTTACTGATGCTCAAGTGAGGTTACAGGTGATGTATAAAGTTTAAGAGGATCTTATTTGAGGATGCAAAGTTTTCTTACAAGGCTAAGCCACAGTCCTCTCCCCCTCTGTCTTCCCAAGAGGGAAGAGAAACGTGATATTTTTGAATATTCACGAGGAGGCGTTTTCCCGCCGAAAACAGACAAAGAAGGCAACGCCCCAAGGCATCGATAACTCATCTATATTCATGAGGAAGGCGTTCCGGGTTGGTTTTTGGACAGAACTATAAAAATGAATGAAACCAACTTCTCAGGGGAGTTTTTTCCATCTCGGGAGTCTTTTCCACCTCTCCCAGGCTCTCACAGAGCAGAGCTTTTTCCACCCTTGCTGCTCTCACCTACGCAAAGAGAAGAGCTATCTCCACCTCTTCTGAGCTCTCACCTGAGAGCAAAGAGCTTTATCCAAGGAGTCTTGACCAGCTCCTTGGCTCTCAGAGCTGTTCCATCTTCTCCTGGCGAGCTTTCCAGAACCAGCCGCCAGAGCCAGCTGTGAACCTCCTCCAGCCAGCAGAACTTCAGAGCGTCAGAACTTCAGAACTCCAGACCTTCAGGCCTCCAGCGCAAGCACGTCGCTTCACAGCCTGTTCCTGCTTCGAACTACGTCAGAAGACTTCATCCATCCGCCGTCAAGGCCGTGCCAGTTGCTGCATCCGCACCGCAACAACTTGTAAGAAAACTTGCTCCTGATTTATCTGAGTTGGTGTTATTCCAAGTTAAGTAGGTTTACCTCAACGTAACCTCACTAACATTATAATCTCTTGAATATAGCTATCTGCCAACTTAATTTACATATTCTCCTGTCCATAATCCCCTGCTCCTTTGGTTGTATTTGTCTCTTGTCTTTATGTTATTAGTGTGTCTTAGTTTAGTTAATAAAGTATTTATATGTATATAAATCCATTGCCTCAGTTGTGCTTTGTGTACTGTTATTCACACATGGGTTCACTGTGCAGTCCACGAACTATCACCTATGCAAGATTTCCAAATTATTGTTTTGAGTTGATTTAAATTTAAGTTTAGTTATAAATCTATAATTAAATTAATCAATAAATCAACACTCAATTAATAAATAATTTGGTATCCAATTCTTGCTACAATACTTAAAGGTAGTTATGGGATTTTTGCTCAGTGATCCCCAGAAAAAATATAGTATGGATCCTACCCAACCTTATGGAGTTTTTTTTACACATTTATTTTTTTATTGGTTTATTTATAGGGGACACTGTGCATTAATACACATTACTGCAAATGCACCAGTCAGCCTAATGGCTAATTTTCATCTGCGGTCTTAGGATAGATGTTAAATTGTCACCCTAAAAGGTATCATAAGGTCATAAACATGCCATTTAAAAAAAATAAATAAATACATTTAAAATACCTAAACACAGATGAGTCCAAGATGAGTTTTACAACACAAAAATGTACAATTAATTACACATCAGACAAAGTAAGTAAAAAAAAAAAAAAGATAAAATACACTTGGCAGGTTATCTGAGTATAAATATTTAGCATCAAATAAACAATAGACTATTTTGTCTATTTGGAGGCATTTGTTTTGTAAAGTTAAACTAGTTTCATCAAAACAAAAGAACAGCGTTTGGTTATCTCTCTTTGTCAGTTTCAGCGTTCTGGTGCAGAACTCTGTCCTGTTTACACAAAGTCACAGTTTGTTTCTTTTGGCAGGCTTAGGTTCAGTTCTTTCACAGTATGCCAAACACTGAGATTTATCAGCATTTCCATTAGGGTCTATTTACAGAGACCACTTATTCCATCACTTGCACTGACAGTTGCTATTTGAGACTGCTGTGCACCTGGTGTTGTCTATGATAACGGACAACTGTGAGCTGTCATGCCAACAGTCTTAGTGACAGCGTTATTACATATATATCAAGGTTCTGAATATGGTTAAAATTCACTCCACTTTACATGTTTCATAGACTTTAAAATGTGAGTAAATGTGTTTGAAATGCTAATTGTTAGCTGAAATATAGCAGTCAGACTTTGCAGATGCCTTGGTCTGACACCTGGTACACTGTTTAATCTGCTAAACGTAGTACAATTACCAAAAGAGACACTCCTGTGTTGATTTGTACTGAATGGTAATGATGTAAATATTTCAGTCAAGCAATTCCAACACAAATGAGTTTAACCAAAAACTACTGGAGTGTATTTGTAAAAAAAAAACAAAAAAAAACAGATGTATCCTAATGTCTAGAAGAAAAGCCTCTGCCCACAGTTATGAGGAGTGCATTTAGTGTGAAAACATTTTTCATCAGTTTGTAACATTTTCTGGTTGAACAGTGTGTCCCTTCTTAATGGAGTTCCACATTTCAGCCTTTGTCTGGTCCCATTAGTGAGTGCAAACCAAATGAAGCAGTGACCCAAAGGTGTTCAGACCCTTTGGACTTTGTTTTTTTTTTTTTTTTAAATCCTTTTTTCCCCTTCATGTTAAAATGCATAAAAACAATGGCTGCTATCAGAAATGGTTTCTGAAATGTTTGCAAATTTATTCTAAACAACAAATTAGGACATGCAAAGCACTAATAGCTTGTTTTCCAGGTGTAAGTACCTGCTTTACATATGTGGTTCCTTGTGCATAAATGCAGGGAGAATCGAGCAGTAGTATCTGTTTAGACTTATTAAATGAAAACACAGTTGTTTCTAAAAAGTAAATCTCAGAGGAACTTGTGAATATTAACACATATTCACTCCCGCATTAACAATAAGGCAAAGCCCTAATTAAATTCATCGGCATATTTAGTATATTATATTTTAGTAAACACAGAGGCTGTAAACAAAAAATGGGTCTTAGTCAGCATTTGGGTAGAGACAGATTATTCAGCCTGTGCAGATGTACTGCAAACAATGAACTACACTGAACACAAATATAAATGCAACACTTTTGTCTTTGCTCCCATTTTGCATGAGCTGAACTCAAAGATCTAAGACTTCTTCTGTGTTCACAAAAGGTCTGTTTCTCTCCAATATTGTTCACAAATGTGTCTAAATCTAAGTTAGCGAGCACTGGTCCTCGAGAGCTACTATCCTGCATGTTTTAGATCAGGGGTCTCAAACTCAGATCCTCGAGGGCCGGTATCCTGCATGTTTTAGTTGTTTCCCTCTTCCAGCACACCTGACGGTCGTTATCAGGCTTCTGCAGAGCTTGATGGTAGGCTTATCATTTGAATCAGGTGTGTTGGAAGAGGGATACATCTAAAACATGCAGGATAGTGGCCCTCGAGGACCGGAGTTTGAGACCCCTGTTTTAGATGTATCTCTCTTTCAACACACCTGATTCACATGATAAGCCTCTCATCAAGCTCTGCAGAAGCCTCATAATGACCATCAGGTGTGCTGGAAGAGGGAAACATCTAAAACATGCAGGACTGTGGCTCTCGAGGACCAGGATCGAACATCCCTGATCTAAACTGTCCATAGGTGTGAGTGTGTGAGTGATTGGTTGTTTGTCTCTATATGTCATCCCTGTGATGAACTGTTGGTATGTCCAGGGTGTACCCCGCCTTCGCCCAAAAGTAGCTGGGACAGGCTCCAGCGACCCTAGTGAGGATAAAGTGGGTTCAGATAATGAATGAATGCCACAGATGTCGCAAATTTTGAAGGAACGTACGATTGGCATGCTGACTGTAGGAATGTCCACCAGAGCTGTTGCCCATGAATTGAAAGTTCGTTTCTCTACCATAGTCTCCAAAGAAGTTTCAGAGAATTTGGCAGTCCATCAAACATCCAACCGGCTTCACAACCACAGACCACATGTAACCACACCGGCCCAGGATCTCCACATCCAGCATCTTCACCTCCAAGGTCATCTGAGACTAGCCACTCAGACAGATGCTGCAGCAGTTAGTTTGTATGACTCAGTGACGGCTGCTCGTCTTTCAGACAGGGGAAGCTCATTGTCGGCTTACATCAAAAAAAAAAAAAGTCAAGTTGTTTAACCATACATTCAGCCCTCCGTTCCTTTTTAAGAAAATGGTCAGTAACCTTATCGTACCAAGTAGGCGTCTTTTCCAGGGACTGGACCAGTGTCCTCTCAGTGGCTAGCAGAGCTGGGCTGCTTAGACTGCCTTGGCCCATTGTGTTGTGGGTGTAAGACTTCAGCCTTTTTAAACAACAGATGCTCCTTTCACTCCAACCTAGCCGACAGTATGATTGATTTAACTATCTACAAAACGATATTCAACTCGAACAAGAAATGATTAAAGTATGAAACTGAAACAAGAAAACGCTGAAATTATGTTAAACTGAGACAAGGAAGTACAATGAGTGTGTTTTATTTACAGTGCAAGAAATGAACGAGTAATTTCATAGTGGATTCTCTCAATTTCACAGCAGAATGCGTGACAGTATTAAACTGAACTGTGTCAGTGAAGGAGTAGATCTCAAACTAGCTGTCAATCAAACAGGATTCAGCCTTTCGACTGATCCTCCAATCAGCACGTGGGATTCTGGCGTCCGGCCCGGCCAAGCTCCGCCCACAGCTCCATTCACCCCCAGAGATGCCCGGCGTCCGGGGGCGGGACAACATCGTGGCATTTATCCAATTACCGTCCAGTTTTGAGGCAATGAAAAAAACTGTCCCACTCAGTCCCATTGAAGCCCAGAGACGCCTGCAGTCTACGGACAAATGCACTGAGCAGAGATCGTGTGAGAAAACAGCGCAACGGGAATGGAAGAGAAGTGAACAACATCGAGTCCATTGATTTGTGATGAAGCTGATTCTGAACGAACTCATCTTTGAGATGAACATGTTCTAACACATTTGTTGTCAATAAAATGTCAACACAACCGTACATATTTAACCATTTAATTTTCGTAATTTAGGGGAAGCCGGGCTTCCCTTGCAGTCTATGAGAAATTGCCACTGGTATGATTACAGAATTTATGCACAAACTGTCAGAAACCGTCTCAGGGAAGCTCGTCCGCATGCTCGTCGTCCTCATCGGGGTCTCGACCTGACTGCAGTTTGTCATCGTAATTGACTTGAGTGGGCCAATGTTCGCATTCGATGGCATCTGACACTTTGGAGAAGTGTTCTCTTCACAGATGAATCCCAGTTTTCACTGTACAAGGCAGATGGCAGACAACATGTATGGTGTTGTGTGGGTGAGAGGTTTGCTGATGTCAACGTTGTGAATGGAGCGGCTCATGGTGGCGGTGGGGTTATGGTATGGACAGGCGTATGCTATGGACAGCGAACACTGGTGCATTTTATTGATGGCATTCTGAAGGTACTGAGATACTGTGACAAGATCCTGAGGCCTGTTGTTGTGTCGTTCATCCACGACCATTATATGACAATATTTGAGAGAAACAGGCCTTTTATGAACATAGAACAAGTCTTAGATCTTTGAGTTCGGCTCATGAAAAATGGGAGCAAAGGCAAAAGTGTTGCATTTATATTTTTGTTCAGTGTATGTTTAGCGGCCTGTGGTCACTGCTGCAGTGGACAGTGTACAATCACAGCTGTGTACACAAATCACAATCTGACCAAAAGAGGAACGATGCAGATGCAGCACCAGCGAAGGATGGAAGAAATATTCAGATCAGTGTTAAAAAGTAAAATTACATTATGACCGTGTTCTACAAGCATCAACAAACTATCTTTTAAAAAATGTGAATAAACTCAACCTGAAATATCTTTAAAAAAAATAATTAAATAAAGAAACAATATTGTGCCTCAGTTTATCATTTACTCATGTGTTACAATTTACAGACCACAGTAGATCTACAAAGATACACAAGGTTTAGTAACAGGTAAAATATCGGTAAAATTACACTTACTTCTCTTAAGACATTTCAGGTTATTTACATTTTTTGTGAAAGGATAGTTTATAAATATAAACATTTTCATGTAAGTTTACTTTTTTACACTAAACCAAAGAGGAAATTTTGCAGTTGTCAATATTTGTAGATTATTATCATGGTATTTACTGGTCCGACCCAAATGAGATCAAATCGGTCTGTATGTGGCCCCTGAACTAAAATGATAAGGAGACCCTCGCCCATTAATATCTCAGTGTAATTTCAGCATTTCACAAATTCATCCTGCAGGGCCGGATTGGGTCCTTTGGAGGGCCGGTTTTAGTCCATGGGCCACATGTTTGACACCCTTGATCTAAAATATGAAACGGACACGTAGTCAGTCAGAGCCTCTATGTTTTTGGGTTCACTGTTGTATTCATGCGTATGGTGGATTTTCCCGCTGTACATTTGTACTGATCTAATTTAGATGTCTTGTTATGCTTTAATCTGGAATGCACTGTATTTTAAAGTACCATTCAAGTAAAGCATTTGCAAATTGTGTATTTAAGAGCACCACATTGCACTGCTGACACCAACTAATAATATGATCCATATGAATGTGGAGACACTGTAACATCTACATGGTGGTAAAATGAAGAGTATAGAGAGTGAAAAAGTGTCACAATATTTTATCCCAATTCAACTAAGTCTTCAGTGCAAACAGTACTGTACATCTGAGTATTCAATTCTACCAAAACAAACACTTTGTTGAGACAGCAACAATACTGTAATTAGCAGCAATGAAACTATGTATTAGCACCCAATTACTGTATATCATCAAACTCATAAAGTCTGTGTAGCTTGTGATTTAAGAGCCAATTAGATGTGTACATGCTTTGACGTGAACACACAGTAATTACCTCCGCCAAGGAGGTTATGTTTTTGCCAGGGTTTGTTTGTCTGTCCGTTAGTATAGTATAGTAGTATAGTAGTAGTAGTATAACTCAAAAAGTTATGGACAGATTTGGATGAAATTTTCAGGGTTTGTTGGAAATGGGATAAGGAAGAAATGATTAAATTTTGGTGGTGATCGGGGATGGGGGGGCCTACGGGGGGGGGCGCAGACCAGAAAATTTCATCAAAATCTGTCCATAACTTTTTGAGTTATGTTGCACACTAACGGACAGACAAACAAACAAACAGACAGACAAACAAACCCTGGCAAAAACATAACCTCCTTGGCGTGGGGGGGGGGGGGGGGGGGGGGCACTGATCAGCCTTGGCGGAGTTCTGCGCTCTCCAAGTGCTTCTAGTTATATATAAATTGTTAAGGTCTAGAACACAAGGTCAAGTAAAAAGCCATAGAAATCTGTCAAACTTTCATTAAAAATGTATTATTTTAGATGCAGATGCAACCAGAGCTTATTCCTTCTATGGTACTATTTGTTCCATAAAGTAGCTGGGATGCTTTATATGATGTTTGGTTGCTGTGTGGTCACGGAGGAAGTGCATATGGATGAGACTGACAAATGGATCGACTGTTGCTCTCCACTGGTTGTTAACAACAGTTTATTGATCAGATGTCTTGACTAGACCTTTTCGGAGGTAAACACAGACGGATGCAACAGCAAGGAGTCAATAGACTCCCCACTGGACAGGGAGGATAATTTCTCTGCATGACTGGCGTCATCACTATTTCAGGTACAGCGCTCTCGCTGAAGTCAACATCTAATTCATCTGACATGACAACACACAACACAAGACCCATTTTTCAAGGACGGTTATGTGCTTCAGTGTCAGCATGGGGCAGTCGGGTGGTCGAGTGGGCAGGGAAGCTGGCCTTTAACGGCAGGATGGATGCTGGTAGGTATCTTCTCTGGGGAAAGTGCCCTTAAGCAGGACTCCACCAACTCTACCACTTTTTTTTTTTTTTTTTTTCTTCTATGGGCATCTTTGACCTGAGTCTGAGGTCAAAGGGCTTTAAGATGCCTGGCCCATGGATACGAACATGAAATTGGAAGAGTTAGAGAAGCACCACACAATACATTACCAGGTTTGTGTCCACCTGACAAATGCCCCCTCAGCCCAGACTGAGGGGCAAAACATGCAGGAAATGAACAGGTACTCTGATGGAGATACCTGACAAATACAAATTAAAGCCTGAGACCATACTACTGCCTTGGACATTCCACAGTGAAAAACACATAACTTGGGCTATTATACTTATTTTAACTCCACCCAAACAGTGAAAATCAGCTGCTGGCATTAGCTTACCAATGCATAAAACTGTCACACTGAAATGAGTATTAAGCAGCAAGCCGTCTACCCGTAATTTGCACGGTTAATTTTCAAAAAGCACGGCCAAAAAAATGGTGCACGGCTTGCTCAAAGCCATGCTAATTATTAATATATTGTTCTTTTACCTTGTCACGGTATAATTTTGGCTAAATCCATCTATTTTTTCCAAAAATGAAGCAAATCATCAATTAACTCTAGAGCAAGGGTGTCAAACTCATTTTAGTTCAGGGGCCACATTAAGCCAAATTTGATCTGCAGTGGGCCGAACCAGTAAAATAATAACATAATAATATATAAATAATGTCAACTCCAAACTTTCTTTTATATTTTGGTGCAAAAAAAGTAAAATTATGTGATGAAAATGTTTACATCTACCAACTATCCTTTAAAACAATGAGAATAACATGAAGCAACTGAAATTTCTTGAGAAAACTATGTGCAATTTTAACAATATTATGTCTCAGTTTATCATTTAAACATGTCAATTTTAACATACAGATCACAGTGGATCTACAAATACACAAAACATTTAATAACAGGCAGGATATAGGTAAAATGACACCTCAGATATTTCATAATATTTACATTTGTTGATATTATTTGTGTTTTTGTGAAATGTTAGTTTAAGTGTAAATACAGTAAAATGACATGAAATTTTTTACATTAGTTGTGAGTATCTATGGGTTATTATGAGAGTATTTTACTGATCTGACCCACTTGAGATTAAATTGTTCTGTATGTGGAACCTGAACTAAAATGATTCATATCTTCAGTGTAATTTTTTGCATTTCACAAATTCATTCAAGGGGCCAGACTGGACCCTTTGGCGGGCCGGATTTGGCCCCCGGGCCGCATGTTTGACACCTGTGCTCTAGAGGGTCCCTGGACGTATTGGTGGTAGCAAGATGGAGCCTCGCTGAAACTCTGTTTTAATTGTTGTGGAAAGTGCAGATGTCAAATGAATACTGTGAAGTCAATCATGTTGAAAGCACATGTAAAACTAAAGTTATGAAACACAATAAAAACTGAATTTTTCGGCGATAGTGTCATTACATTTGGTGAGTGTTCGGTGCAGGTAGTGACTTTAAAAATGGACTTGTAAGTGAATTTCTTGCAAACAGGAAGTGCTTGCATGACAGGAAACATATCACCACATGGATCAATCAGAGATGTCCATACTGTGCCATGCATAGTCTAGTACACAGGTGTCAAACATGTGGCCCGGGGACCAAATCCGGCCCGCCAAAGGGCCCAGTCTGGCCCCTGGGATGAATGTGTGAAATGTAGAAATTACACTGAAGATATTATCAATGAAGGATGTTCAATCTGAAGTGGATCAGACCAGTAAAATACTATCATAATAACCTATAAATAATGAAAAAAAAACTTTTTTTTTTCTTTTTAGTGTAAAAAAAGGAAAATTACATAAAAATGTTTGCATGTACAGACTGGCTTTTCACAAAAAAATATGAATAACCTGGAATGTCTTAAGAAAAGTATGTAGTATTTTAACAATATTCTGCATATTACTACATGTTTTGTGTATTTGTAGATCCACTGTGATCTGTAAGTTGTGATGCACATGTATAAATGATAAACTGAGGTGTAATACTGTTAAAATTCCACTTATTTTTCTTAAGAATTTTCAGGTTGTTCATATTTGTTCGTGTTATGTTCAAGTACGGTTCGTAGATGTAAACATTTTAATTACGGAATTTTACTTTTTTCACTCAAAAACATAGAGAAAACTTTGGAGTTGATATTATTTGTAAGTTCTTATCCTATTATCTATATTATTTTACTGGTTCGGCCCACTTCAGATCATATTAGGCTGAATGTGGCCCCTGAACTAAAATGAGTTTGACACCCCTGGTCTAGTATACCATGAAAGTTGTGGAAGTGCCGGTAATGGAAGAGGGACAGCAACAGAATTACCAAACTTCAAGATTTCAAAAATTTGTGTATATTTAGCTTTTTTTTGAGTGTGTAAAAGGGTATTGTGTCGATCCCATCGGTGGGTACATGCAGGTATATAGGGTATATATAGTATAAGGGTGCAGATAGTAGTAGCAATGTGCCAACAACAGGGGGTTTAGATGAGCAAGTGCAGAGAAGATATGAGTGAGGTAAGACTGGTCGGTACAGGTGGATATTCATGGAAACCATCACCAAAAGGCACACCAAGCCATTACCTGAAAATAAAAAATAACATTCACAAAGCAAGAAATGAGGTTAACTTGATAGAATAAATTAGCAAAAATGACAGAAAATAAAAGATATTGAATCAAATTCTAAACTTATTTTCCATGTCAAAATATAGCATTTAACATGCCAGAATGACTAGAATGCAGCATTTAAGGACTAGTTTTTAGAAATATTGCCGGGGGGGGGGGGGGGACACATGCTACGTGTGTTGCTTTTACACACCCTGTTTTTTTTTTGGTTTTTTTTAACACACCTTGTTCTTCCATTTCTGCCCAATACCCTGGAGTGAAGGTAATGTCAGCTGTATAATAAACCAAGGAAACAGCTCGTCTTCAGTTTACTTCTTATTTTTTCACTCTATTCAAGGTGAAGTCATTCACTCAGGGCTTCAGCCTTCTGTTATGTAACGTATATATATGGTCGTTGAAGTGTTGAAAAAAACTACAAGTGCTGGAAACTGATGTCTAAGTGAGAATAGTCGAAGAAATAGCTGTAATTCTGTGCTTGTTTTGATAAAATACCTCGAACATTCACACACTACACATACTGCAGCCACCGGGGTTAGAAGTCATCTGCCGTAGACAATGACACCTCACCTCTACAGATACATTTCCACGAGAATGTAGGCGTCTTCTCCACTTATATCAAGTCATAATATGCGACAATAATTTATGATCTTCCTCGACACTTGCTTGATTAATTCTGTCACCCACTAGTTGTCTTGCAGCCAAACAGACGTTGTCCTGGGAACAACTGTGGGTGACACATACGCAGGCTGTGATAGTGGTGATTTCACAGCTTTAAGTTAAATAGATCCAAAGTGTTGGAAACATGAAACCACCCTCTTTTTACCTCTAACCAATAATCTAAAAATAATGTTTAAAAAAATGTAGAAAAGAGGAATTTTTAAACTTATTTTTACTAATTTTTTCATTGTACATGTAAGACAAAATGTGTAATGTTTTTTTCAGGTTAACATCATTTATTTTTTCCAGACATTTAAGCTTGCATTGTTTCCATTTCTAAAAAAAAAAAATAATAATAATAATAATAATAATAATAATAATAATAATAATAATTTAAGACTAGTAATGAGGCAAAAACTTTGAATAATGATGTGATTTAAAACAGCAATGAAGCATCTCACAGCAGAATCGTGTATCATTATCCATCCCAAATCCCGACGGCGCCTGACATAAGGCAAAAATGTCAAACATACAGCCTGTGGGCCAAAACAGGCCTGCCAGAGGGTCCAGTGCGGGATAAATTTGTCACATGCAAAAATTTCACTGAAGATGTCAACAATCAAGGATGTCAAAATCATTTTAGTTCAAGGGCAACATGCAGATGAATATGCTCTAAAGTGGGTACAACCAGTAAAATAATAACAATAATCTATAAATAATGACAAGGGCATATTTTTCTCTTTGAGTATAAAATGGTAAAATTTCATGTTTTTTTTTTTCATTAACAAACTATCCTTTTACCAAAATTGTGAATAACCTGAACAAATATGAATGACCTGAAATGTCATAAGAGAAGTATAATATTAACAATATTCTCCCTGTTACTAAATGTTTTGTGTATTTGTAGAGCCATTGTACGGAGTCCCGCTAGGGTCATAGTGCGTTCTCACATGCTCCCACGCAAGAGTATTGCCTTTCCTTGCAGCTCCATACAGCTCCGTATACAGGTAACTGGCAGCACCGCATCAATGCAGCGGCTACTCCGTAAAGACTTAATAACATATTTAATATCATTCAAAAAAGCTGAGAAATTAACTTGTTTTTCACACCAGGTCCGCAATTAAACATGAGATCTAGTAGGTAATGAGGCAAGTAATAAAAGATGCAACTGTCTCTAGTCCCAAAGACACCTTTTTGTAGGATCAGTAAAAGGTTTGTTTTGAAACTTTTATTTTATTTGCAGACTTGAAGTCCAAAAGAAGACAACGCACACACTCACACACAAGCCACACAGATAAAAATCACAGATATGCAATGTCAGTCAGTGGTCAGCAATTAAAACACACTATGCTTAAGAAACTTTGCTTTTAGAAATCCTTGTTGGTTTAATGACAGGCTGAGGAAAAAGGAAAAAAAGAGGCCAAACCATTAGAAGACTAATAGGAGGCTGCTGAACAGAAACTGGTAATACAAAAAAAAGAAAGAGTTCTGCCCATTAAAAGAATGGGGGATTTCTACATTTAACGACTGAGCCTGATCAGAGAAATAATAATAATAATAATAACAATGATAATAATAATAATAATAATAATAATAATAATAATAATAATAATAATAATTAGTGCTGGGCAGCGATTAAAAATTTTAATTGCGTGGATTTCTGCGATTAATCACATAGTTGTTGGGGGGGGGTTGCCTCTCAGTGATATTTCAGAGTGGAAGTACTCCGGTGATAAAAATAATTGCACATGTCAGTGCTTTCAAACAACTATGTCCTTCTCAACCCCACCATCTGAAGACATTTAAAATGAAAATGTCCATGGAAAAGACTAGTACTTTTACACATGTTTATGTCCCCACCAGTGTATTTACAGTTGTGAGTGATTGACAGGAGTCTTAAGCCCACTAATCAGTACTAATACTAATAAGCCCAATAATATGTGATGTTCAGTTGTTCAAAGCAAGCAAAGGGGGCCCTGAAGTGGTCAGAATAAGTTGCACTAATGTATGTTTTGTCCTTGCAGTGTTCCCATAGTCAGTTCGGACATAAGAACGAACTAACAGACACGTTTCTTTCACTCTGTTTGTATGGCCCCAAAAACGTTTGCCTGTGAGTATTTTATGTTCAGTTGTTGTCAGAATGAATAGTATCAAATATCTCTGATGTGAACCTTTGTTGCTGGATAAAAAGACGTGGTAAATCTTAAATTAAGTTGTAAATGCTAATCGTTAGCGTGTCTATGGATTTTCCCATTCAAGTTAGCATCGAGATAAATTGACTGCTAACACAACATTCACATCGTAAATAAGTAAAGGTTAGTTCAAAGGCTGACATATTAGACCTAAACACAACCAATGAATTTACATAAACTTAGCATGAGCCTGCATAAAGAATTAGCAACCCATCTCCGACTGCTAGCATAAACGAATTAGCTTAACATGTTAATAACACATTGTAATAAACACATCCAAAATAACGTCATAAACATGTTTCTAACGGCACGTTTGCATGTGAAATTATTTAGCAAACAACAGAATGATTGATACATACAGGCAGGAGTTACACAAAGTTTGATTCAGCATTACTGGTAAAGTTCGCTCTTTTCTCCTCTCAGCTGGCACATACACAGAGCACCAAAATAAAAGCATGAGTTTCAAAATATGAGTCCGTATGTATAAATCAACTAAGACTTGCTTGAAAGGCAGAACAATAATAAAACGGCGTAAACGTGAGATTAAAAAATTGTCGGCGTTATTTAATGAATGCGTTAACGCGGTAATAACGCGTTAACTTGCCCAGCCCTAATAATAATACACCACACTTATATAGCTCTTTGTTTTGGACATCCAAAATATGTCCCAAAGTGTACAACTTAATGTCTCCTTTTATTTATTTATTTATTTTTTTACAGTTCATGGCTTGTTGTGCAACGGTTTTAAAAGTCAACACTTCAACCTTGTTCCCTTCCATGGACAAATAAATAGAAATTCAAATATAAAAAAAAAAAAAGACGATCTGGCTCCATTTAATACACAAATCTAGGCCAAAAAAATAAACAGTTTTAATTGGATTCATGTTTTTGCCATTTAAATGCGATGTGATTTTTCTGCTAGGTTAAGGTCATGAGTGATTTGTTTGTCTTAATGCATGTTTATTCCAGTCCCTGAGAAACACCTCAACATGCAGAAAATACAGTACTGCACAAAAGTCTGACGTCAACATTAGGTTTGTTGGTTTAGTGAAGTAATAATAACCACGCACATGCATTTTGTCTATCTTTGTATGAAGATCCAACCTGGATACATGTGAAGTTTGGACAGTATTAAAAACAACTTCCTAGGGAAAAAACAGCTTCTTTAAAGCAAAGTGGTCATATTTAGTGTGAAATGTCTGTGGCCACAGGTGGAGTTTACCACCACCAGCGGAGGAATGTGAGGGTGAATGAATAATGGGTCAGTAATGTAAAGCGCTCTGGGGGTCTAGAAAAGTGCAATAGAAATTATTATTATTATTATTATTATTATTATTATTATTATTATTATTATTATTATTAAACCCTTAAAAAAAACAAAAAACTTTTCACTTATGAGAGTTTTTTTTTTTTTTTTTTTAATAGATTCAAAAACAAAACAAAGAGGTCATAAGGTCAAGGGATTACATAGATATTATTTAACCCTTTTGTGCATTAATTTTCTGATGTTTTATTCCAGGTTTCATTCAACAGATGTCAGATGTTTCTAACTGTTTATGTTTCTTCTTGCCATGGGGTCAGGGGTCACGCTAAATAGTGACTTTAACCTTTACAACCCCTTTAGTTCAGTTCTTTGCGTGTCTTTTAGGGCTGTGCTTGTATTTCTTGTATTTTTCTTGTTGTATCTGAAGAAAAGACTGAGAAATAAATATCTATGCTCATTTAACCCTTGCAAAAACAATAAATAACAAGTTGTGCAGGCACAATAATCCCCGCCCCTAACACATATTGTATCTTATTTTGGCATTGATCCAGCTGATGTCATCATGTCTGTGCATGTGCTGATGTCAGCATATCAACTGCTTCTATATATGTGCCATGTGTGAAGTAAATTGAAACAAAATGGATGTTTTTATAGACATTTGAAAGTTCGCCCCCCATTACATGTAAATGAGAGAAGAAAAAATATTTTAAAAATTCATAAAAAATTTGAACTTTGGCCTACTTTTCCCAAAATGTTACCACGTCTATTCTGGGTCACTGGCAATCTATAAACCCAATTTGGTATGAATTAAACTAATAGTTTTGCTGCTACAGATATGTGAAATATTGCTCATTATAAGTAAATGGGAAAAAAAAGATTTAAAAAATTAATACAAAATTGAAACTTTGACCTACTTTTCCCAAAATGTCATGACATCTATTCTGGGTCACTGACAATCTATAAGCCCAATTTGGTATGAATTCAACCAATAGTTTTGCTGCTAGAGAATAAACAACAGAAACAAACAAACCAAACCACAAACAATACTCCTTGCCTCCCCTTCAGGGGGCGGGGTAATAACAAATAGGGCTCTCACATTTGCACAGTCCTGCACATTTCCATTTTTTGACATTTGTATTGAAACAGTATCTTTGGAAATGCATTTTTGTAGTTTTTAGCTTACCGGCTGACAGGCCGTAAGCTATTGTTGTCATGCAGCCTCTGTCGTCGTCATCTGTCGTCGTCTGTCGT
Source organism: Sphaeramia orbicularis (assembly GCF_902148855.1). Taxonomy (NCBI): domain Eukaryota; kingdom Metazoa; phylum Chordata; class Actinopteri; order Kurtiformes; family Apogonidae; genus Sphaeramia; species Sphaeramia orbicularis. The sequence goes on from NC_043970.1 coordinate 16,403,137, forward strand.
CCATTACAAAAATTTCAATCGTCTTCTTCTCCGAAACTACAATTCCGATTGACTTCAAACTTGGTATGCAGCTTCTTTATGATGATGTCAACAAAAGTTAGTGAAATTATTTGGATCCGGATCCGATTCTGGATTTGCTGCCACATTGAAAAATTTTCCCATTATAACAGATAGGTAATCAGTAAATATCAATGATATCAAGTTGGAATTTGAATTTTTTACAGATCTGATTGGAATATGACCAAAACATGGGCTATTTCTGTAATATAATAAATACACATAACTGGGTGATAATAAATGGCATCTGGATACATTTCCCAAAGCTTTTAATTTGGCCTGTAAGCTCCAGGGCCATTGGTCCTATTTTTATAGTATGCATTTGTCGTTCAATAGTGCAACAAAATCCCGTAAACCTAATCGATATCAAGTAAATGTAAAGGTTTTCCATCTTACCTTAGAGTACATAGCCCCACTCAGGACCAGGCCGTTGCGTATCCAAATGATGGAGGCAGCGGGTTTGGCATTGTCGGCGTGACATGTTAAGTTGAGGTGGTCTCCGGCGCGTAAACTCACCACCGGAGCGCCCACTATTACAGGGTCGTCAGGAGGAACTGCAAGGACAGGATGCGATTAAGATTTTGTAAAATGAATACGTTCTATTGCAAAACACTTACAACATAATGACTGTATAGTGTTCCACCTTTGCATAAAATGTGCCACAACAAAAGGATTCCAAATAAAACAGTTTTTTCTCATACAGTCAAAAAAATCTGATCTGCAGAGTTGGACGGTTTCCCAGACAACAAAATCAAGCAAAACTGGAAAAGACTCAGAAAGCCTCTAGCACTGCCAAAGATGCACAATCTTCTGAAATATTAATAGAAATATTTCCATTTTTAATCTGCATTTGGATCTTAATCTGAAACTGAATACATGTGCTGACAGACAATTATAGTGATTGACTGATGGCAGCTGCGAGTTACAGAGAAACCTCATAACCTGAGTGGAAATGTTTATACAGAGACTCAATCACACTCACTGCTGCCAGGTTTAGCTCTTTAAATCAGTTGACTGGATGGGAGTTAAAATAGTATAACACTTAAAGATATTTCTAGTGTTAAACATGTTAAATGATGTTCAGACATTGGTCTTAATAATAGATTATTTTAGAAGCAAACGCTGTATGAAAAATGTGATTATTAAATGTCTCCTGGTTACAGAGACAATAATCTATAACAGAAGGAACTGTATTAAATTTTACAGGCATAAAGAATCCATTTCTCCATCCAACTTTATTTGTAAAGCACTTTATAACAACCACAGTGGACCAAAGTGCTACACAGAAAAAGAAATAAAAACCAAAATAGAGTAAAATACAAGAACAGATTAAAAATAAATAGATAAAAATACAGAAGAATAGATAAAACCTGAATAAAAGAATAAAATACAAGAATAGATTAAAAACAGAAAAAGCTGTACAATTTAAAAACAACAACAAATAAGAACAGTAAACCAATACCAAATAAAACAACTGAACAAAAATCCATCCATCAGCCACTGACTCTTACAGTAGAAGTAGAAGCTTGTTTTCCCATGCAGCACATATGGGTAGTTAGATCTCTCTTCATTTTCCTAATATATGATCATTGTCATGGAGGGTTTCTAATGCTCTGGACACACAGACGTCACTGATTCAGAGCTGAAGCAGGAATAGTTTTACATACATGCAAAAATATACTGACACAACAGACTGCACTTCCAGAGTTTGCTTGCTGCTGCCTCCTAAATGCAGAAGTGTGATGGTTTTAAAAGCGTTTCGTTAGCCTCATAGCATAATTGCCAAAGTCCTACACTATATGGACAAAAGTATTGGGACATGTTAAATTCAGACCAGACCAGAGGGGGAGTGTGAAAGCAAATGAATAATGGGTCAATAATGTAAAGCACTTTGAGTGGCCAAAAAAGTGCTATAGAAATCTAATCCATTATTATTATTATTATTATTATTATTATTATTATTATTATTATTATTATTATTATTATTATTATTATTATTATTATTATTATTATTGGCAACACGGTGGTGCAGTGGTTAGCACTCGTGCCTCACAGCAAGAAGGTCCTGGGTTCGATTCCAACACCAGTCGACGGGGGGTGGGACCTTTCTGTGTGGAGTTTGCATGTTCTCCCCGTGTCTGCGTGGGTTCTCTCCGGGTACTCCGGCTTCCTCCCACCATCCAAAGACATGCACTAATAGGTTAATCGGTTAATCTAAATTGCCCATAGGTGTGAATGTGAGAGTGATTGTTTGTCTCTATCTGTTCAGCCCTGCGATGAACTGGCGACTTGTCCAGGGTGTACCCCGCCTTCGCCCCTATGTAGCTGGGATAGGCTCCAAGCGACCCCCGTGACCCTAGTGAGGATAAAGCAGGTTCAGAAAATGAATGAATGAATGAATATTATTATTATTATTATTATTATTATTATTATTATTATTATTATTATTATTATATTAAGGTGTTTCTTTTCGAACAGACAAATGTCATAATATAGTTTTATATTGTGATAAATATCATTACATTGGTTAGTTTAAATTGTTACCTTTGCTTCCAAAATGCCTCAGACATGATTTCTTACCTAATTTCTCTCAACATTTATTTTATTTTTGTTTTTATCTGTCACTATGATTTTAAATGTTCTAAAATATTTTTCGTGCTCTGACTGTAAATAATAATTTTCTACAACAATTAACCATCTACTTTCTTCATATCTCCCTTAGGAAGGAAAATCTCTCATTAAATTTAAAGGGGTCATATTTTGCTAAAGCCACTTTTATTAGACTTTGGTTCATTTATTTGTGTATTTGGGCCCTAATAGTTCATGAAGTTTGAATTTGAACCCTCCAGGTGCTGCAAAGCTATCTTTATATTCATTTTGGCAAATATCGAGTAGATTTCTACAACAATTCCTTTGTAATTTGTTACATTGACAGCTAGTTATGTCACAACATTTGCATATGCAAGGTCAAGACTTCTGACGGACATTTCTCAGAGTACACCATAATTATTTATTAGCAGCAGTGATTGCAGTAAAAACTGAAAATATGTTTAAACTTTGAGCCGATTACCTAAAATGTTCAGCTGTTGGTTGAACGGGACAGAGCAGCACAGCCAACAACCCAGAAGGGGGTGGGGTCATGTGCATTTAAACGACCTTTCTAGTGTCATTACTCAAAAATAAGGTTGAAGATGGACCTGTGGAGTTGAATTAATGAAGAATTCAGACCCAAACATAGCATTTACAGTTCATGTAGACCACAGGGAAATGTTTGAAAATGCATAATTCCATTTAAAAAAGCAAAACATCACTCCTTTAAATGGAAATATTAATGTTTATAAACTATATGAACAAAAATATTGGAACACATCATGACTACAGCTCATAAGATGTCCCGTTCATGTTGATTTGAGATATAAACATCAATATTAATAATCAATGATATTTACCACCATATAAAACTATCTTATGACATTTGCCATTATTATCTTGTCGCCCAGACCCTTGTTAGAAAAAAAAAAAAAACACCTCAATTCAACGTGTCCCGATATTTTGTCCATAAAGTGTAGGACTTGGGCAATTATGCTATAAGGCTAATGATTTGACAAAACACTAGGCAATAACACAAAAGGTAAATTTTTACTTCAGTGGCTGGTTTTACTTTTCACTTATGTATTGTCTTTTTTTGGGAAACACAAGTGGTATGTAAAAATAAAATGAGAACCTTTTTTTTGCTATTTCCTGGCCATCATTTAGCTTTGAACATGCTAGGCTAGGTTTTCTCCCGATGTGTTTAAAGTGTTAATATTTTTAGTAAATCTTACTTTCTTGTTTGTTTAATGCACTTTACCAACATGTTAACCCTTAGGGGTCCACGGTCATGGCCTCGTGACTGAATCACATGACAATTTCAACATGTCGTAGCATCGGAAGTCAGTCATGTAGACCAGTGGGGATAATTGCATTTGGAAGTGGGGACTTGAAACACTCTCCCACTTTTTATTTGATGTCGATAGAGCAAATAAAACAGGAGATATGACGGTTTGAACATGGAGAAAACAAACCTGAGTAAAAGTATGAAAATGAGGTGGTGGTGGTGGTGGTGGTGATGGTGGGTTAGATTTCTTATCATAGCTTCATCATTTTTTGTCCTTTTTCAAAATGGGAAAAAAAATGGCCAAATCTGTGGATTCTAATCCACAGACTGCATTAGCATTACAAGTAAGGGTGAGAATGCCCCCCACCTGAACCGGATGCGGAACCTAGGAGGACTGGGGGGGAAGGGAAAACCGGAGAAAACACCTATGTAAAGATATGCTTTTATGTCAAATATTTGAGGATAGTTTTAGTTTATTATAATTTTCATTTTATATACCTAATATTTGGAACTAACATTCACTTTTAAAGTCTTTGAAAAGGTTCGTTAAGCATCTTTGTGTTATTTATGCAATAAATTCTATACATTTTTCAAATCGGATTTTATATCTTTTGTGTGTTTTTTGTCCTTTTGTGTGGCTATAGTAGGTTAAAGTGAAACAAATAATAGGCAGATGAAATAGATGAAGCTGTGGTGAAAAAAAAAACAAAAACATTGGGAATAGTAAACATTTCTTTATATAGTATATAAAGGCAAAACTAAAAGTACTGAAAAACAGCCAAAATCGGCTCAGACCCCTAAGGGTGAATAGGAGCTTAGAGTGTCTTCTGATATTACTATGGAAAAGACAGTCTGTGAAGAGGCTCTTAAATATGCTGCTCAGGCTAAAAGACCAACACTACATCCATAACTACATCCACCACCTGCACAGATGTGACGTGTTCTATTACATGAGTGTGCCCTTGTCAACGTGAAGGGTCCTTCAGTTCAGAGGTGCTAACGTCACTTATGTTTCTTTCAGCGCTTCTACATCTACATCAGACCCTGTAAAAATGTTTCTGCTCACATATTTGTTTCCCCTTGAGGTGCAGGTTTGCTGGTTTTGGGGTTCCTGTAATAAGCTGCAAAGCCTGAAGCTCTGTTTCTCAGTGTAATCTCATTAGCACTTGAGTTAACAATCACTTCCAGCAAAGAGTTTTGTTTTAAGAACTGAACGACTGCTTTATTTTCTTGTTCATCCATTGTGCTGTTCCAGTCTTTATGCCTATATTTTGATAAACAAAATATTCTTGATAAGATGCTTGGATGGCTAATGAAAATTAATATCACGCTAATATTCCTGTTTATATGTGTAAGGCTCAGCAGTTAAAGTAATTTATGTTGAAGAAATGTAAGGTTTAATAGTGAAATCAGTTACAAGGAATAAGTTAATTCATATATTTGTTAAAAAAATATATTGACAGTGTTTAACCAATTTACTATTTACATTTATGTTTGCAAAGCTATTATTTACACATTTAAATATTCTCATTTATAGTGTGCAAGCAGCTAAAATAATCTCTTGTATGTGCATTTCTAAATCACTTTCATTTACCGATCTAAGTACTGCTAGCTCCTGATCAAGGTTACTATCGTTAACAAAAACTAACAAAATGACGACAACTAGAATTGTAAAAACATTTTTGTTAACTGAAATAAATACAAATTATAATTAAAAGAAAAAAACGATAACTAACTGAAACTGTATTGTGTGCTTATAAAACTAACTAAAACGGATAAAAATTATGGAAAAAATTCCCTTCGTTTTCGTCTTTTACAACATCGGATTGATATGAAAGCGACCATATGATATTCAGTGGTCCGTCATTTGTGGTTTAGAGTCGTCTTCTCATCCCCACTCTACCTGGAAATACGGAAACTAAAGTTGGGGGAAAGCAGCAGAGTCCTGTCTGGGATTTATTTGAATACGACGGAGAAGAAGAGAAAAGCTACGAAGAAACTAAAACTAAGCTAAAACTAAGCATTTAGAAAAAATGAAAACTAATAAAAACTAGCAAACCTGTTCTAAAAACTAATGAAAACTAACTGAATTAGAGAAAACAAAGTCCAAACTTAATTAAACTAATCTATAATGAAAAATCCAAAACTATTATAACCTTGCTCCTGATTGGTTTGTTTAGTCATGTGAGGTTATGTGTCAGGAAGTGTTGTAGCAGTAGTTGCGGTATGTGAAAAGTAAAGCACTGTTTAAGAAGAAATCCATCTCCATCCTGAGGTCTCATTTTTGTAAAGAATGAACCATTAACCACCAACGAACCATCACGTTACATATGCACAGTTTAATTAAAAATAGGAGTTTTTAACAAGTAGCGTTGACGTTTTGACTATGCAAACACAGCATCCTTCTTTCATTCTTTCAATCGTCTCCAAAAGAGTGGCACTAGAGTATTTGTACATATCCAGAAACTAACTGATGTTCTTTGATTGTGCTTAAAAGAAGTGTGTTTCTCCTTCTGGCCAGAGATGTGGATTTTATTTCCATTTAAAGGACTGATATTTTGCTTTTTTAAATGGATTTATGCATTTTCAGACATTTCCCTGTGGTCTACATAAACTGTAAATGCTATGCTTGGGTCTGAATTCTTCATTAATTCAACTCCACAGGTCCATTTTCAACCCTATTTCTGAGTAATGACACCAGAAAGGTCCTTTTGAGCGCTGGCCCTTTAAATGCAAATGACCCCACCCCCTTCCAGGTTGTTGACTGTGCTTCTCTGTCCCGTTCAACCACTTGAATTCAATAATACAACCAACAACTGAATATTTTAGGTAATCGGCTCGAAGTGTGGACATATTTTCAGTTTTTTACAACAACCGCTGCTGCTCATTGTTCATTGGAAGTCTTGACCTTATATGTGCAAATGTCGTGATGTAACTAGTTGTAAACATAACAAATCAAGAAGTAATTGAAACGGGTTGTAGAAATTCACTCGATTTTTGCTGGGATAAATATAAAGATAGCTTTGCAGCACCTGGAGGGTTCAAATTTAAATTTTATGAACTATTAGGGTCCAAATACACAAATAAATGAACCAAAGACTAATAAAAGTGGCTTTAGCAAAATATAACCCCTTTAAGTTTAATGAAAGATTTTCCTTCCCAAATGAGTTGTGAAGAAAGTAGATGGTTAGTTGTTGTAGAAAATTATTATTTACAGCCAGAGCACGAAAAATATTTTAGAAATTTAGAGTTAGAACATTTAAAATCATAGTGACGGATAAAAACAAAAATAAAAAAAAAATGTTGAGAGAAATTAGGTAAGAAACCATGTCTGAGGCATTTTGGAAGCAAAGATAACAATTTAAACAAACTAATGTAATGATATTTATCACAGTGTAAAACTATATTAGGACATTTGTCTGTTAGAAAAGAAACATCTGAATTTGTGTGTCCCAATACTTTTGTCCGTATAGTGTAGTGCAGGGGTGTCAAACTCATTTTAGTTCAGGGGCCACATTCAGCCTAATAAAAAATAAAGTGGGCCGGACCAGTAAAGTAATGTAAATAATAGGAGAAGAACTTAGAAATAACATCAACTCCAAAGTTTTCTCTGTTTTTGAGCAAAAAAAGTAAAATTCCGTAATTAAAATGTTTACACTACGAACTGTACTTGAAGGTAACATGAACAAATATGAACAAACTGAAAATTCTTGAGAAAATTAAGTGTAATTTTAACAATATTACAGCACAGTTTATCATTTATACATGTGCATCACAACTTACAGATCACAGTGGATCTGCAAATACACAAAACATTTGACAATAGGCAGAATATTGTTAAAATACTACATACTTCTCTTAAGACATTTCAGGTTGTTCATATTTTTTGTGAAAAGCCAGTCTGTAAATGTAAACATTTTTGTGCAATTTTACTTTTTTGACACTAAAAAAAAAAAAAAAAAAAAAAAAAAAAGCATTTTTTCATTATTTATAGGTTATTATGATAATATTTTACTGGTGTGACCCACTTTAGATTGAACATCCTTGACTGATAATATCTTCAGTGTAATTTTTACATTTCACAAATTCATCCCAGGGGCCGGATTGGACCCTTTGGCGGGCCAGATTTGGCCCCCGGGCCGCCTGTTTGACACCTGTGGTGTAGTGTGTTCGTTAATACAACCAACAACTGAACATTTTAGGTAATCGCCTCAAGGTTTGGACGTATTTTCAGTTTTTACAACAACCGCTGCTGCTGACAAACAATTATGTCGTACTTGCAGAAATGTTCATCGGAAGTCTTGACCTTATATGTGCAAATGTCATGACGAAACTAGTTGTAAACGTAACAAATCAAGAAGGAATTGAAACGGGTTGTAGAAATCCACTCGATTTTATTAACTGTTAGGGTCCAAATACACAAATAAATGAACCAAAGACTAATAAAAGTGGCTTTAGCAAAATATGACCCCCTTAAGTTTAATGAGAGATTTTCCTTCCCAAGTGAGTAATGAAAAAAGTAGATGGTTAGTTGTTGTAGAAAATTATTCTTCACAGTCAGAGCATGAAAAATATTTTAGAACATTTAAAATCATAGTGACGGACAAAAATAAAATAAATGTTGAGAGAAATTAGGTAAGAAATCATGTCTGAGGCATTTTGGAAGCAAAGATAACAATTTAAACAAACCAATGTAATGATATTTATCACAGTATAAAACTATATTATGACATTTGTCTGTTAGAAAAGAAACACCTGAATTTATGTGTCCCAATACTTTTGTCTATGTAGGGTAGCGTGTTTGTTAATACAACCAACAACTGAACATTTTAGGTAATTGGTTCAAAGTTTGGACGTATTTTCAGTTTTTACAACAACCGCTGCTGATGACAAACAATTATGTCGTACTCGGAGAAATGTTCACCGGAAGTCTTGACCTTATATGTGCAAATGTCGTGACGAAACTAGTTGTAAATGTAACATATTAAGAAGAAATTGAAACGGGTTGTAGAAATCCACTCGATTTTTGCTGGAATAAATATAAAGATAGCTTTGCAGCACCTGGAGGGTTCAAATTCAAACTTTATGAACTATTAGGGTCCAAATACACAAATAAATATACCCAAAAAAGCAAAATATGACCCCTTTAAACATGGTCTTTGCTGCTTCCTGAGCTGACTGTTGGAAAACGGCTGTGTGTAATGATCTGAAAAACAAGAATGCTCTATCCTGGCCCCTCAAAAACAGATCTTATTTTATTCACCTATATGTTCAAGCTGTGCATTTACTTTTCTGCACCATATAAAAGATACAAATCCAACTTTTAGAAGTTTTGAAGAGAATCAGATGTATTTTTTTGGGGGAATAAATCTTGCCAAATAAAAACGTAGTTAACCGAGGACTGAGATGAATCCACTTCCAGCTTCTGGAAATGAGTTGAAAAGGAAAGTAAAAGCAAATCAGATGCATTAAAAACGTCCATTATTCAGCACAGTCTATTAAGAGTGTCATCAGTGAGGAAATCCACAACTTGTGATACATTTTAAATCAAGTTTATTGAAGTGAATTCTGCTGCGAAAACCCTTGTGAAGTTTCTCCTCCATCGTCTTTCATCCACCTTTTTAACTTCGCTGAATTTGCGGATACTCTGCAAATAATGACTGATCAGTGAGAGGCAAAAGCCAAATCACAGCCCTAACAACTCGCCTCTATTTATCCCTCCTTACGCGGATTGCAAAGAGGTCAGGCAAAGGTTCAACAGGAGCCACGCTCAAGAGATTGAAATGAACCCAAAGTAATACAAGGAAAAAAAAAAAAAAATAGATAAAGCTAATAGCAGGAACAGCGTCGAGGCTGCTGAAAGACCCTGATTATGTTCTTGTATGAAACTGGATCTGATGAGCCTGGATTTTATTCAAACTAGAGTGAATTATTGATTGAGCACTCAGCTCATTAGATAGCAGATCTGGGGCAAGTCTAAATCAAAGGCAACACGCAGATGGCACATCCTGAGAGCTGAAAAAGGGCGAGTGCCAGTTCAACACAGCTCAGCCCTTAAAGCTCTACATGTACCATCACATGAATAACATTATGATAGGAGACAGTCCTGTATTAATACAACACTCTCCTGTATGTACCATGTATTAACTCACAGCCTATCTGGTACAATATATTATGGAAAAAAAAAAAAACGCCTTAAACTAACTTTTAGCATGATAAATGGATTTGTATGTAAACAACCCCTTTCAGAAGTGCAACAAATTATATTCTAAATGGGATTTAAGCAAACAACATAAAAATATCAACATGTTTTACTGTCGGGTTGCTTTTTGCACAGTTACAGATGAGATTTTAATGCATGTGGATTTTTCTTATCTGCTCCATCTGCTGTTAAAATCATTTACAACCGTCTGAGCAGTGATATAAGCAGTGAGAAGGGGAGGCGGGAGCTGAAGGAGAAACGGGAACCTGACTGGCTGGAGCTGGTTTTCTGGACCGGATTGCTTACATAGCAGATGTGAAGTGTGGCAGTGTGTGAAGTGTTCCATTCAAAGGATGCTCTTCCTGGAGTCTGATGGTATTAATTGCAAGGGTTTATTTTTATTACATTTATTTTTATGTGTTTTATTGGGGCCTTTAAAAACCCTTGTTTTTGCATAAATCAATGGCCTGTAAACACCAGGGACGGGATGAAAAAATGACAGGAAAATAACATATACTGAATATTTTGCATCAAAGCTACTCACACTGCACTGTAAAAAAAAAAAAAAAAAAAGTAATTTAACAGAATTTTCACTGTTTATTTTATAGATTTTTCCTGTATTTTTAAGATACAGGAAAATATCAATGAAATTACAAAAATAGACTGATTTTACATGTCAAATGTAAAATAACATGAAAAAAACTGTAACTGTGAATAACCAAAAAATTTCAATTTTTTAAAAGAATTTTTTTTTCTTTTTTGACAGAAAAATACAGTTAAAATACATTTGCAAATGTATAATAATTTCACAAATATTTCTTTTCTATTTATGAGATTAAACTGTTAATTTAAAGTTTAATACTGTAACAAAAAAATAATAAAACGAGATAAAATTACTGACAATTAACCGTAAAAGAAGTATTTTACTATAAGTTTAACAAGATTTATTTGTTAATTGACAAATATCTTATCTTATTACAGGAGGTTTCACAACAAAAATATTGAATAAATGTATTTTTGTGAATGTATAACATGTATAAGCACTGATAAACTGTCCAAATACAGTTTTTATCAGTGGATTGTACAACTTAGTCTCATTGAAAATTATATATCTATAATTTGATTGTTTTAATACATGTAAATATTCTTTATTAAACATTAAAAAGTCAAAAAAAAAAAAAAGCAAAATCTCATGTAAAGTTATTTTAATTAAGGAAAATTACTGTATTTTTATGAGATGGTTATTTTCCGTTATTTTACAGTATTTTTTTGGCACCCCTTCTGACGGAATAATACATTTGGTTTTTTTTTCATACAGTATGGGGGTGATGTGAGTATGGCACTTGGTCAGTGAAAGACTTGAATATATTTGTAACAACAGAAATAGTGACGGGTTCAACGTCTTGTGTAAAGAACTGTGTAAAGTTCAATGTCCTCTGAGCATCTGCATCTGCGTCAGAGTAAAAAGACACTCGCAGTGTAAATCAGAGGTGTCAAACTCATGTTAGTTCAGGGGCCACATTCAGCCCAATTCCACCTCAAGTGGGCCAGACCAGTAAAATAATAGCATAAAAACCATGAAATAACTGTTTTAGAGTGGAAAACAAGTCCAATTACATTATGAAATGAAAATAACATGAAGAACCATGTACAACCTGAAATTTCTTGAGAAAAATGAGTGAAATTTCAACAAAATTATGTCTCAGCTAATTATTAACACAACTTACAGATCACAGTGGATCTGAAAATGTACAAAACATTTAGCAACAAGTTTTATATTGTTAAAAAATACACCAATTTTCTTAAGACATTTCAGGTCCATATTTGTTCATAGGATTTTGACATTTTATTGTGAAAGGATAGTTTGCAAATGGAAAAATTTTCATAATTTTTTACTTTAACCCATAAAGACCCAAATATCCATGATCAAAAACATCTACTGATCAAAAATGTTTAATAACTTTAGACCCACTAATCCAATCAATATATTGAAATTATTCAGGCAAAATATAGTTTATCATCTTTTCATGGTCACCAGATAGGACCCATGTGGACGTTCAGAGGATACAAAGTGAACGTGAAAACACTGTCATCTTCTACAACATTGACTCACCAATAAAACCTATCGAGTTTGATTGACACTGGATGGAGACACTTGTTTTTACGTTGCGTAAATGAGATAATTTACAGAAAAAAAAAACACTTTTTCATAAGCTTTCTCCATTTTTGATATAATAACCCCAAAATTTAATCTCAGTTTGATGATTGAAATTAGTGATGTCTGATCTGGATTTTTTTGCTTCCGATCCAGTTTTTTTAGGGTTAGTTTTGCCAATACCTATCCAATACCGATACGACTTTTTACAATGTAATTTTGATTTAAATTTAGATTCGTTATTTATATGTTATGCTATTATTTTGCTTGAGATCACAATTGGGCTGAATGTGGAACCTGAACTAAAACAACTGTGACACCTTTGACTCTTAATAACTTTAGTATCATTTTTGCACTTTCCAAATTCATACTGTGGGACAAATTAGAACCTTTGGCGGGCCGGTTTTGGCCCGCAGGCTGTATGTTTGCCACTGCTGTAGCTGTTGGGTTACTCGCGGGTTGGGTTGGGGTGGGTCAAAAGAATGTCAGTTTATTTGCAGGGCAGGTTGGGTCAAATAATCCCGCAAAAGCCACGTGGGTTGAAAAAAAAAACAAAACAAAACACTTGGGCATCACTACCGTACGTACCTCATAATGAGTACGTACAGATCATAAAGTGAAAGTGAAACTTATTGAGGCTTCACGTACTAATTCCTCTAAGCAAACTTTCAACATGTTTTATTTGGCCTTTCACAAATTGATAAACTAAATCCAGAAAAAATATATATTATCAGCCTTTTAGTAATATTTGCCAAATTTCTTATTCATTGTACTAAATTTGCACACAAACTTTCAAACATTATTTTTTAAAGCACTTTCTTCCAATTATTTAGACAATTTAAAGAACATTATAAACTCTAAAGCAAATAAAATAAAAAACTGTGAAGTATATAATTTTATTTAATTTATATAATTTCTATTTTACACCTCAAGCTATTTTTTATTTTATTTTATATATTTTTTTCTTACATTTGTTTCTTTATATTTGAAATGTAAAACATATGTATATATACTGTTCAATTGTTCATTGTTCAATAATAATAAAAATAAATAAATAAATAATAATAATAATAATAATAATAATAATAATAATAATAATAATAATAATTCTAAGCCTCCTGCTCATGTGTAGCTGATTTTCCTTTCCCATACCTTTGGAAACTTTAATTTGAGGGGACAAGATGTTTGACACCCCCCCCCCACATATGAGAAAATACCTGATTTTTACAAAAAAAAAAAAAAAAAAGCAAAATACATAAGATAATATTATGATAAATGGTGATAATTCACTTAAGAATGGTTAAATAGAGAGAAAATGTGGGAACTGCCACAAGAGTAGCATTGGGACATTATGAGTTAAACCAAGAAGATAATCTGGAGTTATCATTAATTATAGCTTATTCTGCTTTTAATTTACTTGAGATCACATTGGGCTGCATGTGGCCCCTGAACTAAAACAAGTTCAACACCGTTCACTGTTAATATCTTCAGTGTAATTTTTCCACTTGATATCACTCATATGTTTTTGACATTAACCCTTTCATGCACGAATTATAAAAACGTTAGTCGAGATTTTTTTCCTGAGTGTTTTTATTCCTCTTTAAGCATAAAAAAAAAAAACAATGCAGTTGAGTTTTTTTTTTTTTTTTTTTTTTTTTTTTATGAACCTGTTTTTCATGGAGTTACAAACACATCCACTCAACTAGACACGATGCATTTAATTTTTGAGGCAAAGAAACATGTATTTAAAACCCATCATCAGAACGTCATATACTGTGTGAAAACTGTTCATTCATTCATTATTTTTGTTTATTTCGAGCATTTACAGAATACATGCAAATTCAAAATTCCAAAATCATTCATCTACACTGGAAAAGGAGTTGGAAGAAGAAAAACTATGAAACAAAAACATTTTCATGCAAATAATCTGGTGTTTTCTCACATTTTATCATACTCTAATACTAGTTATTGCTAACTTCATGGAGATAATATGCAAAAAAAAAAAAAAAAACTTTTTGATTACGAAAACTGTTAATTATAGTCTAATAACAATTAGCAATTGATTTAAAGCATGTTACTACAGATCAGGTTTATCAAGAACAGCAAAATTTCAGTAATAGTATGAATGTCAGTGTATGGAATGAAGCGTAAGTGTCCACTGTGTTGTCTGATATGGAACTAAAACAACATAACCTATGAATATACAAGAGAACAGCTGTAGAATAGCAGTCCACTGTAGTGACCACTATGCATGAAAGGGTTAAAGGAGTCACTATTGTATTTATTTGCCGACGCTCCTCCACATGTTGTCCTTCACTTCATCATCTTATTAACTAAACACTAGGGCTAAAAGTCAACAGGCCTGGGTTATTGTCATTGTACATTCATTTCACATAAATCTTTGGTTGGTGCCTTTAAAGCTCAGAAAAATCAACCTGGTTCTGCTAGTTAGCTACATAATATTTGCATTCTGCATCATAGTCCTCATGACATAAAAAACATATTGGAAAAAAATGGACAAATTAACGTGTAAAGACCCTCAGAAGTAACAAAAAAAAGGAAGTGTTTGAGGTGATGAAAGGTGCATTTTTAGCACCAAATAGTGTTTTTGAAATGTCAAACAGTTCTGTTAGTTATCTAAAGCCAGACTTGCCTGCATTGTTTCCTACATAAAACATGTGACAAATGGTCAGAATGTGTTTTCCTCATTAGATTTTCTATTCACAAATATTTAACGGCAACACAAATCATTACTTGTTTTTTATTTTAAACACAAAAACCGAAGGTGAATAACAGCTAATATTGTGGTGCTCTCACCTTGTAAACAACAACATCAAGTGTTAGAATATGCATGAACAGGTCCTTTTTTTATGTTCTTTTTCATTTTTTGTGCAGCATGGAAAAAAAACAAAACAAAAAAAACCATCTTGTATTTCAGTTTGTATTTTTATAGCTCAAAATAAAGATCAAATAAAAACCTTCTTTTTCATTTTTAATATGTTTTGTGAAAACAATATTCAAGGACCAAAACACGGGTATTCATGCACACGAGTCAGAGTTGGACATGAATCTTGTCGATATTGTCTGTACTTCTACTACCTTTTAAATTATTGATGGTGTTTTCTATGTATGTTCTTAGTTTAGTGATTTATGTATGGTTTTAGAACTAAGTTTTTGTTAGTTTTGGCCAGGACAAAATCCGTTCTTTTCTGGTGAAATAAAGGTTAGATAAAAAAAAATCTAGCTTTAAAACTGAGCATTTATATAACAGTCTAGTTAGTACATGCACCGTAAATGTGTCTGTTAAAGGTTCAATGTGTAATGTTCAGAGACATCTAATGGTGAAGTTAGAGTGAAATGAATACACCCCATTTCCTGTTGCTTTGGCCCATTCTGGGATTTTCAGTTATTTATAACCATAATCAGAGGTGGGAGGTATCGAAGTGTAAGTACTTTGTTATTGCACCTAAGTAGCTTTTTTTTAGGTATCTGTACTTTAGATGAGTATTAATTTTTCCAGCAACTTTTTACTTTTACTCCCTACATTTTTGCATAAATATCTGTACTTTATACTCCTTATATTCTCAGAATAGGCTCATTATTTTCTCAAACTAAACGAATATGACAGTATGTAAAATATGTCGCTTCAGAGGGAACATCAGTGGAGGAGAGAAGGAGCACAAGCTGTGACCAGGGTCAGTACCGGAGTCCTGCATGGGTCCACTTCTTACAAAATTTTCCGCCCATACCCGCAAAGCTAGGTACCGCGACCCGACCCATGATTAAACGCATTGTTTACACAATAACTCATTTTTAAGGGCTTTATTTTTGGCTAAAAAACACACCATCAACTAGAAAAGCACTCTGAGAGCGCAGACCTCCACCAAGGCAGATCAGTGCCCCCCCCCCGATCACCACCAAAATTTAATCATTTGTTCCTTGTGCCAGTATCAATATTTCCTGAAATTTTCATCCAAATCTGTCCATAACTTTTTGAAAGATCCGGATCAGTCTTTGCCATTTGATAGAACACCCCATTGTAATTCCCCCATATTGTGATTTCCACCATAAATATTAGTCCCATATTTATTTTACCTATATTTTAAGATTCCTTGACCATGAAAACATACCATTAGCAACTGGATTCATAATTATATCCTTATTAGTTCAGTAGTTATTCATGAAAATCACATTTCTCGTAATGGCGATTTTCTTCTGGATCTAGCTCCTTAAGTATTAAAGCTACATGAAATCCGGTGGCATACTCCCAATGCGGAACTGACTGAGCTACACGATGGCGCTTGTCAGAAATTTCTACTTTTAATATTAAAGGCACAGTAGGCCAAAAAGTAAAGGCACCCCCATTTTTTATATAAATTGAGATAAAATCCACCTTCTGGATCAGATCCGGATCAGCCTTTGAAATGTGATAGAGGACCCCATTGTCAATTCCTGAGTTAAATTTCATGAGTTTTGGTCAATAATTAAGCGAGATATTGGGAAACGAAAATTTTGACCCCATTTACCACAATGTTAACGAAAATTTCAAAGTGATCCAGAATCCAGGATTTTTTCCTTATCACCCCCAAAAGTTAATCATTTCTTCCTTATCCCATTTCCAACAAACCCCGAAAATTTCATCAAAATCTGTCCATAACTTTTTGAGTTATGTTGCACACTAACGGACAGACAAACAGACAAACAAACAAACTGGCAAAAACATAACCTCCTTGGCGGAGGTAATAAATAGTATATGCTGCTCAATGACATCTTTAACCGTTTATAAACAGAGGTGAAGCTCACTTCAAAATAAAACAAACCGGCTGTGGATAAAACATGGTCAAAATAGATGATCATCATCATTAAATGTCACGAAAATTATTTTTATCCATGAAACTTTTTATTTTTTTCACTTCCTTACCCACTACCTGCTTGCATTTCATTTAATTTTACCTCTGCCCATGAACATTCTTATTAGGGATGCACTGATACCGATACTCAGTGTGTGTACTCGTACTCGTAAAAGACATCCGATACAAATGCACCGATACCACTCACAGCCGTGTGACATTCCCAGTTCAGTGCAGCAGGTACGAGGAGGAGGAATAATGTGTGGGGAGTGTGAAGAGTGTGGACATTTTTCAAAATAAATGACGGTGATAAAAGTAACGCTGACTGCAAGTAACGTTACAGACACAGACAGATACGGACACAGCGTTCTGTCCGTCCTCTGCGTACATTCCATCTGTTTACCAGGTGCTCGCGGATGCATAAACAGAATGAGAATACCAGCGGGTCTACAGAGCGGTGCGGACCACCACCAACAGAAGTGAAAACGAAACTTATCACTCATTTCTCTTTTCTCTTCCTGCTGAAGCTAAACTTTTAAACCTTACCAGTGAAAACGCTGTAATATTAGTATCACATTAGTGTTACCTCTGTCGTCTCCATGTTTGTTATTACTGACTTCCTTCTTCTTCTCAAAAAACTTTACACTTCTTCGTGGTATTTGTCCAGTATGGTTAATTAAGAGCGGCGCCCCCTGATGGATTAATTGAGAAACGCTCATTCTAACACATTAAATGTCAGTAGCAGCACTTTGTTCCAGTCAGACTAATGACAACGACAATAAAGCACATTTACAAAAGGAACAAACAACTGGAATGGGATTATTAAGTACTCGTATTGGTACTCGGTATCAGCAAGTACTCAAATGTAAGTACTCATACTCAGTCTGGAAAAAAGTGGTATCGTTGCATCCCTAATTCTTATCTTGTTTTTTTTTTTTGTTTTTTTTTTCCGTCCCCGCATATTTTTGTGGGTTCACTGTCAGGTACCAGACCCGGTGCAGGACTCTGGTCAGTACCATTCGCTGTGGAATTAGAAAATGGAAATTTTTATCATTTTGCCTGTTTAAATAAGGATTGTTTCATTCATGACAAAAAATGCAGTTTTACTTTTTACTTTTGTACTTCATTACAATTGAGAAGTTGTACTTTTTTACTTTTACTTAAGTAAAAGAGTTGAATCAGTACTTCTACTTTTACAAGAATATTTTTTCACACAAGCAGCTGTACTTCTACTTAAGTACAGAATGTGAGTACTTTTGCCACCTCTGACCATAATGCTAGATGCCACCCATTGGAATAAAAAAATAATACAAATTCTGCTATGAGCTACTGTAAACACAATATGGTGGATGTGGTGGAATGTGCTCCTCCTGTAGATGTAAATGGCTCCAACGTTTATACCAGGGGTGTCAAACTCATGTTAGTTCAGGGGCCACATAAAGCCCAATATGACCTGAAGTGGGCTGGATCATTAAAATAATAACATAATAATACATAAATAATATCAATTCCAAAATTTGTATGTCTAATTTCTATGTTTTAGAGTGAAAAAAGTAAGATTATATTATTAACATTTCTACATCTACAAGCTATCTTTTTAAAAAAAAATATGGAAAAACATGAACCATGACCAAAATAAAATTTATTAAGAAAAAAAGTGCAGTTTTAACAATTTATGCCATTATTTGGCCTCAGCCTCTCATTTTTACATGTTCATTACAACATACAGATCACAGTGGATCTACAAATGCGCAAAACATTTAATAACAAACAGAATATTGGTAAAATCACTCTTAAATCTCTTAAGACATTTCAGGTTGTTCATATTTGTTCAGGTTTTTCACATTTTTTTGTAAAAGGCTAGTTTGTAAATGTTAACATTTTTGTGTAATTTAAATTTTTTTACACTAAAACAAAGAGAAAAATATGTGGTTTTCGTTATTTATACTTTCTTATAATAGTATTTTACTGGTCTGACCCACTTTAAATGGAATTTGACTAAATTTATTTTGACATAAATATCTTAATAATACTTAACACTTAATATCTTCAGTGTAATTTTTGTAATTCACTCATTCATCCCGCGGCCGGATTGAACCCTTAGGCGGGCTGGTTTTGGCCCCTGGGCCGCATGTTTGACACCCCTGGTTTATACCTTAGATTTTTATATTTGTTCCATGAAGTTGTTTTAAGTTATTCCAAATATCCTACTCTTTATTTCATAGCTTTTCTCTTGGTAATGCTGCTTCCAGTCATACATGTGTATGTTAGAGCATTTGTCCAATCAAATTTCAGTCATGTGTTGCCAGGCTAAACCAAATCTGCCTATCAACAGTGCAGTGTTTTTGTTATTTTATTCAGTACGTATGGATGATTCTGCTTGAAATGTCATTTGTGCTGAAGCGCTGGTTGTAGTTAAAGGAGACCTGCTGAGTTGTGTTCTTATTTTAATAATGACATTCATTCTCAGTGTGTGAGATAACTATTTATGATGCAACACCCTGTTATATATAAGGCCAAGGTGTGAAATACACAGCCCCACACTCCTTTTTTGTCACGTCATTATACTCTATAAAATAATAATGCAGTTAGAGCCTCCTAAATCTTACACACTGGACTTGAATTTACTACAGTGTGTTGGAGCAGATGTTCAATACCCGACTTAAACAAACACTATGTACACTGCTTAAATCAGGGGTCTCAAACTCATTTTCTTTCAGGGGCCACATTCAGCCCGATTTGATCTCCGGTGGGCCATGCCAGTAGAATAATAACATAATAACCTATAAATAACGACAACTTCAACTTTTTTTCTTTGTTTTAGTGCAAAAAAACCCTCCATTAAATTATGAAAGTACTTACTTTTATAAACTATCCAAAAAAATAAATGTGGATAACCTGAAAAAATTGAAATTTAAATTAAAAAAATAAGAAAATTTAGTGCAAGTTTAACAATATTATGCCTCAACTCATCATTTATGCATGTGCATTATGGATCGGATCTACAAAGACACTAAACACTTAGCAACAGGCAGAAAATTGTTAAACTTGTGTTTAATTTTCTTTAGACATTTCAGGTTGTTCATATTTGTTCAGGTTATTCACATTTTATTGTTACAGGATAGTTTGTGAATGTAAATATTTCCATAATTTAATGTTATTTTTTGCACTAAAACAAAGAAAAAAAATTTGAAGTTTGTATTATTTATAGGCAAAATGTAATATTCTTTTTCTCACATCAAAGCAAGAAGAAAATACGGAGTTATTATTTTTTTGGAGGTTTTTATGTTATTATTTTACTTGGGATCATATTGGTCTGTGTGTGGAACCTGAACTAAAATGAGTTTGAAAGCCTTGACTGTGGAATTTTTGCGCTTTGCAAATTCATCCCACGGGCCGGAGTGGAACCTTTGGGGGGCCGCATTTGGCCCCCGGGCCGCATGTTTGAGACCCCTGGCTTAAATCTTCTTCAGTAAAACAGTTCATCCTCTAGTTGGATTCAGGAAAAACATATTAAAAAGTGCCTTGTGTTTTTCTTTTTAACCCTTTAATCCCTGAGATATTATTCCAGGTAAACATGCTGCTGGGAATTTGTGTCTATTTCAGTGTCATAAAAGCTGCTGTGAGTATGTGTTTGTGTTCCTTTTCTTCAGTGGTTTTGTTTTACTGTGTGTTTTAGGGTCAAAACAGGGTGGAATAACAGAAAAAGACAAAAAGGAATTGAAGCTGTACAGGTTTTTTCTAAATAAGGCACTCAGAATGTACATCAGTAAGAGATTTAGAAAAAAAAAAATACAAAAACCAAGGCCGTCTCTAATAATTTTAAAAATCTCAGTAGACCTCACAGAGCCCCAACTCATTTCAGCCTGCTGGCCTTCATCAGGGGGACAAACCCCCTGATGTCCCCCTGATGAAGGCCAGCAGGCTGAAACCCCATTGAAACACGCCATAATTAATAAAGGCATTTTAAAATTATAGGAGAGTGCCTTGGTTTTTTGTATTTTTTGTGCATTGATGGTCCCTTCACCAAAGAGCACCTCTGTTACTATTTTTCATTACTATTTTTGATTACTGCCTGGAGGTTCATGAAGTGTTCCTCTTTACCGTTTGTTCAACAGATTTAGGATGTTGAACATGAACATGAACTGTGAACTGGAACACACCGAACAACAACAGCTATTCGAATTTTGAGCCAGTAGTTTTTTTTTTGTTTTTTTTTTTTTTTTCATAAATCAGTTCAGCTGCTTTTTGACACCTGGTTGAACTCCAAAAAAGCAGCTGCATGGTCAAAACTCAGTAAAAACACAGGAGAAAATACAGGAAAATCACGACAACACTACAAACAACAGTATATATTAAAAAAAAAAAAAAAAAAAAAAAAAAAAAACATTAGGAAAACAGTGTTAAAAAAAAAAAAGAAAAAGCCCAAACTGTCTATTTTTATAGTAAGTTGGCCTCAGTCACTGTATGTCTGTGTTTCCCCCCCCCCCCCCCATTACACAGGTGGGGGGTGCAGTGAGCATGCTCAGATGTCTATTGAGAGAACACGGTCTATTCTATCAGCATGTTTTGAAATTTTTCTTTTTGAGCAAATGTTTGAAGTTTTATGAATATTTACAATAAATCATACATTCAGACACGTCAGGGGTTAAAGGGTTAATTTAGCTTCTAATCAGTAACATATAAGATAAAACTTTATATTTGTCGATGCTGTATGTAGCACATTTATATGATCTGCTTTCTCTCTTTCTCTAGAATGAAGTGATATATGTTATATATTTACCTAATACTGTTTTATATTTAACCCTTAGTGGTCTGAGCCTATTTTGGCCGTTTTGATTTAGCCTTTATATATTACATAAAGAAATGTTTACAATACCCATGTTTGGTATCTTTTTTTTCCAGCACAACTTCATCTATCTCATTTGCCTATTATTTTTTCACTTTAACCTATTATATTAACACAAAAGGACAAAAAAACACACCAAAAATGCAAAATCTGATTTGAAAAATATATTTAATTTATTGCATAAATAACACAAAGACGCTTAACGAACCTTTCCAAAGACTTTAAAAGTGAATATTGGTTCCAAATATTAGGTATATAAAATCAAAACTGTAATAAATTAGAACTATACTCAAACATTTGACATAAAAGCATATCTTTACATAAGTGTTTTCTAATGCGCTAAAGTGGTTTCCATCTGGTCACTTTCATATTTTCAGTAATTCAATTTGCTTTGTCTGTTACAACACAAAGAGCAAAAGGCTATATCTGCAGCGGAATTCTTTACTTCTTGCAAATCATATTGGATTTTTCTCTCATTTTAAAATTGAATAAAATAACAACAATCACAGTCTCTACAGGCTTTGATATGTGACTGCTGTTCAACTTATATCACTTCAGAACTGAATGAGAACAGCAGTGAATGGCATTAAACCTCATCTTAGTAATTACATGAAAGGGGAAAAAAAAAAAAAAAAAAATCCCATTTAGGAAAAATGCTCTTCAAGAAAACTGCATGCTTTTAGTATGAAACATAATTGGCATATAGCATAATTGCTTTGCAACATCATCGTCCCCGCTCTGCACACACTCTCTAATTTGCTCGTTCCATTTGGAGAGATGTCCACCTGCAA
The DNA here is from genome assembly GCF_902148855.1 of Sphaeramia orbicularis. Lineage (NCBI taxonomy): Eukaryota > Metazoa > Chordata > Actinopteri > Kurtiformes > Apogonidae > Sphaeramia > Sphaeramia orbicularis. Next base: position 16,425,918 of record NC_043970.1, read on the forward strand.
TCGATTACATGCACTGCACACACTCATGTTATCACAGGCAAAAATGGTGCATACATTAAAATGCTCCAGCTAGAATACATTTACAAAAAAAAAAAAAAATAGAGCAAAACGGTATGTTTTTAAAAGAACCACATTGCTATTAAGGCTGAGGAGCTGAACCCGGGGGAAAAACAACATAATTTGATAATAAAAGCCTTCCTTCTGCATTTATTTTTCCTCTGGTCCAATAAAAAAACACCAGTTTGAAAATGTCCAAAGTCCACAGCATCGACAGAAGTGTACAGAATTTTTGTTAGACAGTTTCTGAATTATAATATACTGATGGCTAATCACTGGATTTTTTTTTTTTTTTTTTTTTTTGTAACCTTTATTTAACTCTTTCGGTGCCAGACAGTTAAGGGGCTAATAAGCCTTAAAAGTGCCACAAAATTTGGCCGTTTTTCAGTATTTCGCATCGTTTTTATAATCGAAGTCTGAATCGTCATCAGAACTCATTTTCTAGCAGATGGGACTGTTTTGACAGATCGCTGTGTTTACGATATTACTACAAAATGGCCATCTAATTTGCATATGATTTCATTCATAAATTCATTCATAAAATTTCCCAAGCAGAAAACGAAACACGAGCTCTTCCTTGGTCAAAAACCGCTTGGTAACATCCGACCGATTGCTACTTAGATTCAAAACGCACCGGACGCAGCCGATTCATTATTGATCGTAATTTGCAAGAAGATTTGAAAGAACGTCATCGAAATGTGAGAAAGAAATGGGGGTGGATGGTTTGTTTGTACACAAATATGGCGTGTTCTCCAAAGCCGATCTGATCGGCCCGTGGCACTTTAAAGGTTGTATTCGTAAAGCCAATTTAATCGGCCCATGGCACTGAAAGAGTTAACCAGGTTGGTCCTATTGAGATGAGGGATCTCTTTTTCAAGGGAGAACCGGCCAAGACAGCAGCGATACAGTCAAATAATTACAGTTTTACAATAATAAAAGCACAGTGATGCCAAAAAATGCAGCTCTAACAAAACTCTCTGCAAATTGGGTAAATTTCTTTAATGAAGAACAAAAGTCTAGCCTCTGGAACGTGCATCGGGAAAAAAAAGAACTTGCAGCAGGCTGTGTTTATTCATTTAGGATAGTTTGACAAGCTGTGCAAGTTGTTGAGCCACTGGGATATTGTGCAAACCGTTGTTTTAGCTTGTTACTGTTGAATCTAGATTAAGGTGGCGTAGTGGAATGTCTTATTAAGATAAAAGAATGATGCTTTTTGTTGAAATAAAGTAAGGCCATGTCCACACGAAACCGCAACTTTTCCTATCTGATCTTTTTCTGTCACGGTCTGCTCCGGTGTTCATCCCTGTCCACTTCTGTCCATCATGAGACTCACCTGTTGCACCCTGCATGGCTGCGGCGCATCAGAATTAGGGGTGTTAGAAAATATCGATTCTGCAATATATCGCGATATTTAACCCTTTCATGCATGAATTATGAGAACCTTAATCAAGATTTTTTTTCCTGAGTGTTTTTATTCCTCTTTAGGCATAAAAAAACAATGTGATTGATTTTTTTTTTTTTTTTATGAACGTATTTTTCATGGCACTACAAAAATGTCCACTCAGCTGAACACCATGCGTTTCATTTTTGAAGTAAAGAAACATGCATTTACCGACATACTGTGTGAAAACTATCAAATAAAAACGTTTTTAGCCTCTGAGACCCAGCAATACATTTTTGTCCTCTGTAGGGGACAAAAGTGTGACAGTTTCACTTAAAAAATGCTGTCCATTGCAAAGGACATTCCATAAATAAATAAATATATTAAAAAAACTTATTTGAAAAAACAAACAAACAAAAAAAAAAACTGTTGCATTATGCAGTTTCCAATCAAGACAACTGTTTAATGGAAAAAAGCTAAAATGTTCACTTTCCTGGGTCTCAGGAGGTTAATGCTGCTAATGTGATGTTTTCTCACATTTGAACATACTGTAATACTAGTTATAACTCACTCAGATAATATGAAAAAAAAAAAAAAAACTCTGTAAATTACAGTCTAATAACAATTAGCAATTGATTTAGATAAAAGAACAGAAGAAAGTTACAGTAATGGTATGAATGTCAGTGTATGGGATGATGCATTAGTGTTCACTGTGTTGGCTGATATGGAACTAAAACAACTAAACCCATGAATATACAAGAGAACAGCTGAAGAATAACTGTCCACTGTAGTGACCACTATGCATGAAAGGGTTAATTTCACAATACTGTATCAATATTTTTAGGTATTTATTCAAATGCAGATATGGCGGAGGTTCATTTTTGTTTTTCTTTTGTTGTTTATATCTTATTTATTATTATTTAACACTGTTTTATTAAATAATGGTTATTTGAAGCATCCTTAAAGCACTTTTTACTGTCTGAGAGGCAGATGTTAGTTCCTTTGTTGGGATTGCACAAAAATAATGTTCTGATGTTAGTTCTGAACAAATAGAATATGAACATTTGAACAGGATCTTAAACTGTAATGTCTGTAAAACAGAATTTCAGTTTTAACACCGGAACATTTAGTGATATAACGTTAGATCCTGTTGTGATCAAATATAATGATCAAATTTAGTATTTTTGCATATATCTGGTGTAATTCAATTCTTCCAGGAAATAATAATTTTTAAAAAAGAAATAAAAAATTGCCTTTTTAACAGTATCATGATATATCGTATCATGATCCTAGCACTGTGATTTGTATCGTATCGCCAGAGTCTTGCCGAACCCCAGCCCTAATCAGAATCAGCCTTATTTAAGGCCTGGTTCTGCAGCCGTGCAGCGCAGGATCATTGTCTACCTCACCACTCCATAACCAGGATTTCCACTCGTCACTCCACAGACTCTGACTGTCACCGCCCAGGTTTTGTGTTTGTCCTCACTGTCAGGGTAAGATTTGTTTGGGGGGATCAAACCCGTCTGGTTTTTACATCTCTACTTCTGCTAAATGAATTTCATCCTTGGGGGTGGGGGTGGGGGGCACACAACCAACCAATGTAAATAACAGGCAGGTTGTGACAGTTTTCTTCCACCTGTATCCTACATTACTGGCACTAACGTTCACCTGAACCAAACTGTTTCAAAATTTGCAAATGTCCCCATGCACTGGGGTGCCGTAAAGGGGGGGGGGTAAATGTGACAAATTCATGGGGCCCAACATTTTTGGGGGGCCATAGAGCAATGGAGGGGGTCCAGTGGATACAGGTTAGCAGTTGTGAAAATTTTGTGTAAGATCTGTTGTATAATAGAGGAATAGAACCTGGGAGTTGGACGTTGAAAGTATGAAAAGTTTCACTTTCATTTCATGCCAGCGTTAGGACCACACCCCCATGTTTATAACCCTGCTAACCATTATCTTGTTCTTGTTTTAATAAATCCGTTTCCCCCTTCAGCATCGTGCACATGAGTCCACTCATTCACCACCACCATGACATTTTCTTTGTCGTTTTCAAAAAAGTGCTCCATAATCCCTGACCCTAACATGGAGTCATTTCAGGAAATATGTGTCCACACAAAACCCCTGAAAACAATGTAGTACTGATGCCTGATGTCATTGTTGTTGTGTTGTTGTGCTTCTGGGGTGAAAGGTTAGAGAGGTGGGGCTATGACATCACTGTTTAGAAAAGTTGTGGTTTGGACATAAAACCGGTGTTTTTAAATGTGTCCACTCTGGGACCCAGTTTCAAAAAGTTGCAGTTTCAGTGACTGAAAATGCTGGTTTCGTGTGAATGAAAGGCCTATCCGATACAAAACTTTTGCGGATACGACTGAAGCCGTCTTTGTATGGACAGGGCCTAACTTTCCTAATGAAAAACCTGTTTGGTGATATTATTTTCCATTCTCCTTTTTTCTTTCTTTCCTTCTTTATTTATTTATTTTTTTAAGGCTAACTCCTTTTTGCACAGCATACTAGTGAAGATTTTATATCACAATAAAAGGGAACCTTCTCTTATTTCTCTGCTCAGTTTAGCTTCCATTTATTTTATCGCACCTTTCTTTCTTTTCTTCTATTCACACGCTGCTTTATATCATACACTATATTCACATGCACTTTTTTCTTTGAACCACACTGTACTCGGTGTGAGATCAATGATGCACTTTGCTCCCACTAGTGTTCTTTTGTCAGTCCTTCCCACTCGCAGTCTTCTTTTAAGCTTTGTGGATTTCTTGACCCCTCCCATATGACATCCCACTCTTACGGATCTGCCGCTGTCACCTTTGAGTCATGTCACCTTTAAAGATTTACAGATAGGAGCTTTTGGAACTGCTTTTTCACCAGTTTCTATCCCAACTTATTGGTTCTTTACTGCCTCAGTTTAGTAGGAAGATCACGACTGAAAAAACATCTGTGCTGCACTGCTGAGCTCTGCTTACTTCTTTGTATCCTGGTTAAATAATGTGACAGAAGTCGGCCTTGCTTGTTATGTGTTTTCTATAGATGCGTTGTGCAAAGGGAACATTAAATTCCCTGTATAACACAACACTGAAAGTTGCTCCAAAGACAAACCACAACTTTTTCAAGAGAATAAATGCTACTTTAATGTTTATAAAATAAGACACAGGTAAAAAAACAAAAACAAAAAAAAAAAACACAAATTAACCCTTTCATGCATGAATTATGAAAACCTCAGTTGAGATTTTTTTTTCCCCCAAGTGCTTTTATTCCTCTTTAGGCATGAAAAAAACAATGCAATTGTTTTTTTGTTTTTTTTTATGAACCTATTTTTCATGGAGTTACAAAAATGTCCACTCAGCTGGACACCGTGTGTTTAATTTTTGAGGCAAAAAAATAAGTGTATTTAAAACCCATCATCAGAAAGTGAAAACTATGAAATAAAACCATTTTTCATGCAGCTAATTTGATGTTTTCTAACATTTTGACATACTCTAATACTAGTTATTCCTCATTTCATGGAGATAATATGCAAAAAAAAAAAACAACAACTTTTTGATTATGACAGCTTTTAAATTACAGTCTAATAACAATTAGCTATTGATTTACGCTAAAACATATTTCTGCAGATCACGTTTATAAAAAACAGCAAAGTTACAATAATGGTATGAATTGCAGTGTATGTGATGGTGGTGTGTTGGATGATATGAAACTAAAACAACAAAATCCATGAATATGCAAGAGAACAGCTGGAGAATAGCTGTCCACTGTAGTGACCAGTGTGCATGAAAGGGTTAAATGAAAATTGCAGATTTTTTTTTCCTTCTGCTCCTGACTACTAACATACAACAGTGTTCCAACTTAAAAAAAAAGCTTTTTACAGCAATGATTTTTGCTTTTACAGAGTATTGCATTTTACATTCACGGCTAGTTTCAATGACATAAAGACTTGGTGGCGGTGAGCAACTAAAGCGGGGTACACACAAGGATGTTCTAAATCTGAAGAGATTTTTTATCTGGTACAGACCCCACACGAAGACAAAAAATCAGGCATTGTACAGTTTTGATTGTACTGTGTGTGGTGATTCTGTCCCACCACTGATCTAGAATCTAGTCCTCCAAGCCAGAAATCTAGTGTGATCAAACAAAAACGAGGAAGAAAAAACATCGCATGACTCATAAACAGAGTCCTGAATCAGGCTGGGTAACCCCCCCCCCCTCCCTCCCCAAAAAAAGGGTTGGGGGTTACCCACAAAAATATACGGGGATGGGTAAAAAAAAAAAAAAAAAAAAAAAAAGAGAATAATTTTTGCTGGTAAGGGCCTGGGTAAAATTAAACAAAATGCTGGTGGGTAACGGGCAAGGAAGTGAAAAAATAAAAATTTGCAGATGAAAATAATTTACAGGATATTTAATGATGATGATCATCGAATTTGATGGTGGTTGATCCATTATTTTGAAGTGAGCTTCACATCTGTTTACATCCAGCCACAGATGTCATTGAGCAGCACATATTAAAGATTTAATGATGGCGTGCGTTTTAGGCAAAAATTAAGTACTTAAAAGTGAGTTATGTGTAGAAAATGGGTTTAATAATGGGTCGGGTCAGGTTGTAAGTCTAACGTAAGTGGGTACAGGTGGGGGTGGGTTTGGAAAAGTGGACCCTTGCAGGATTCTGCTCGGGAGTCGTCGGCTTTCCCCACACATATTAAGATTTTTCGTCGTAAATACTGAACCAGTTTATTACACTGGTCAACAACATATTTATTGTTTAAGTTTTTTGAGCTGATTTAGGATCATTTTGGTGTGCTGAATCCAAAAACCACATATATTTTGCTCAATCAGGTCAACTTTCTGAACTATGCTACATATTGGCTTTTTAACATTTTTGCTTACATTTATGGGCATTTTCACATCATATGATACAAAATTCTTTCATATTTCTTGCAATAAATGAGTTCTGAAGATTTTACTTTTGCCAATTTATGATTGTTTTTTTTTTAATATTACAGGTGAATGAAATGGCTTCGACTAGAAGATCTTGCAAAAATAAGCCTGACGTATTCTGCTACATCTGCGGTGAATACACCATTGTACCTAACAGGAATCAAGTCACAAGTTTCATAAAGTGTGCTTACCAATCTTATTTTGGTATTAACTATTATATTTTGTGAGAAGATCAAATTTTTCAAAATGAAATCAGCAAAAAAACCTGACCTGATTGAGAAAAACAGATGTCATTTTTGGATTTAGCGGTGCAAAATGGTCCTAATTCAGTTGAAAAAACCTAGACAACTTGCAAAAAACATTTTTTGGAACCCAGTGTTATTTATGATTGTTGGCTCCGACCCATTTCAGAGCTGATTATCAGGTCAAATTCACTCTTAACACACCTCAGACCACAGGAGAATCTGATAGGATAATCTTATAAGACATAAAATAATCTGCCATTTGCCATCCTTGGTCGAGAAGGGGGAAAATTGGGACAAAAACAGCCCGATTATCTTTAAGTGTGTACCCCGCTTAAGCAACTAAAACTGAAAATTAAATTTAACAAACAAAAAAACACAAACAAAGGAGAGAATGCTGGAGGCAAGTTTTGAATAAAGACAAAAAAAAAATGACAAAAATTAAATGTGTTTATAATGTGGACCTATGATTTATAAAGATGGCAGAGTCTATTTTTACAGGCTTGTTATTTTCCTGCATAAATGTGTTTAACCCTTTCATGCACAGTGGTCACTCCAGTGGACAGTTCTTCTCCAGTTGTTCTCTTGTTTATTCAGGGTTTTGGTTGTTTTAGTTCCATATCAGCCGACACAGTGGACACTTATCCACCGTCCCATAATACACTGACATTCAGACCATTACTGTAACTTTGCTGTTCTTGATAAACCTGATCTGCAGTGACATGTTTTAGTGTACATCAATTGCTAATTGTTATTAGACTGTAATTGACACGTATTTTTTAAACTTTCTTTCTTTTTTTTTTTTTTTGCATATTATCTCCATGCAGTGAATAATAACTAGTATGAGAGTATGTTCAAATGTGAGAAAACATCTGATTAGCAGCTTTAAAAATGTTTTTATTGCATAGTTTAATATCGTTTTCTGATATTAGATTTTAAATACATGTTTCTTTGCTTCAAAAATTAAATACATGGTGTCCAGCTGAGTGGAAATTTTTGTAACTTTTTTTTTTTTAATTGATCGCATTGTTTTTTGGGTTTTTTTTTTATGTCTAAAGAGGAATAAAAACACTGCAGAAAAATATCTTGACTAAATTTCACATAATTAGTGCATGAAAGGGTTAATAGTTGCGCTGTCGTGCCTCCAGTTGCCCGTTTGTCTGGTTCTTTGTCTGCGCTGACCCACTTTCCTCATGGGGATCATTTAGATTTCATCTAATCTAAATTAAGCTAATAAAAACTTTCATTTAGGCTATGGGGTTTAGTAACTGCGTGGATACTCCATAGGCTGGGAATGCCTCCTCCAGCCTGGCACATGTGTAGTCTACTACTGCTGTGGAACTTTTGTGCAGCGTAAATGTGTAAAACGCCAAGAAATGCTGAGCTGCAGATACAGTAGCTTTAGTTTTATCTGCTTTGACAAACAGTCTGATGTCTCAGCGCTCTCCTGTTGTTGATTTCTAGTCTTATCCTGCAGCAGGTGAAGACAGAGCTGACTGCAAATCATTGTTTCTGTGATGTCTTCATAATTCAGCTCTTTCACAATTATGATTCACGAATGCCCAGAGCCTCACCAATACACAAGTGTTTTCTCTGTTCTGACATGCTTCGGTGAGTCATCATGAGCATGTAAGTTGGTCTTATTTGTTTGTTTTTTGACCTGTATGGTGCATGCCAACTCTGCAGACTGAATATCCAGCTCCACATCAAGGTCACTTTTTTTTTTTTTTTTCTTCATCTGTGACTTTGTATTCTCATCCCACGTTCTGTAATACCTACAATATTACTAACGTGCTCATGTCCCATTGTAAATTAATTTACAATAGCCAACCAAGGCTTATTTTTCAGCTTTCTTTGCACGTCATATCAGCTATAGAAACAAATTCTGTGCAATTATAGTATAGGTAATTTCAAACAATAGTACAGTAAAATGCAATAGGATACTGAGGAACAAAAATGCTGTTTTGCAGTAAAATGTGTGAATTCTGTAAGACTCCAAAGCCATGAATAGAAGCTCAGTCGGGATAAAAGACTATATCACTGCATCAAAAAATCTAAGGGTATGAATAAGAAGTTCCTCTATTGATTTCTGAGATGTGCTCAAAGGAGAAAGAGGTTGTATTAGCCTACCTGGAAATTAAAATATTATAGCACACAGAAGTATTTATGGTCAGTATGCCAGCTTTTAAATAAGGATTTTTTTTTTGGTCTGAAACAGGCAAGAATATGTTCACTGTGAACTGGGCCTGATGTTCTGGAGGGTAGGGTTGCACAATTTTGGCAAAAAAAAAAAAAAAAAAAAAAAATGTTTTTTTTCCTCTAAACACTCAATTTTCCATTTCGATTTATGGTTCGATAAATTTGAATCACAAAAATATTTGATTCCAAACTGGTGTTGCGTTTTCATTGCATCTGAGTGTATTATGTGGTCCATGCATGCACGCACGCACACATGACTGATGCCTGTCATTAGTCGCTTTTCCATTGACCCCCAAAATTGCGCAAATATAACTTGCGCATAAAAATTTACCTAATGGAAAAATGACAATTTTGCTAGAAGTCTCATTTTTCGATTAAAAGTTTTTGCGCTGGCAAGAGCTGGTTTTTCAGGTGTAGCGCAAATGGTATATCACACAAAACTGCAATAGAAAGACCTTTTTTTCGCAACAAGAGTCAGGTGAATTAAAAAAACGGATGTTGACGTACGTTATAACAAGTGAAGAAGAAGAAGAAGAAACATGTTGCGGTGTGTGCGGACACACTAGGAAACCCAATCATTTTTAATTTAATACGAGATAGAGGGGTAATATACAATAATAATGAACATATCTGTAAATCAACACCATATTTACTTTCATCGCCATGTTTATGGAATGATTCCCTGTGTAATTTCGCAATAATAAATAAACAAATCATCGCATTTGTGATTTAATGGAAAAACTGACATTACGCACTTCTGTTTTTTTCGACATTTAGTAAATATCGGTGAAGTTTTGCGCAGATGTCCAGTGGAAAAGCGACTAGTGAATGGAGTTATGTTTCATGTTCAATTATTAATATCTTTGCTGAGAAAGTCTGTTTTTCTTCAGTTTTCTCTGTTTCTGATTTAATAACCCTCAACTTTAATCTGAGCTTTTATGAACATCTACATGATCAGTAAATTCATTTAGATTTTCACAGAAAATTCAAAAAATACAAAATACCATTTATTACAATCAATGGTAATATAATATAGAATATATAAATAGCAGATTGATAGCTTTGAAAAGCAGTGGGAAGTAATTAAAACTGTTCGTGATATGACAGTGCTGGCAGGGTAATGGTGTAAAACAGATTCAATTTAACCAACCTCCTCAGCGATACAAAGGACTTTAAATACTAGACATTGGAGACGTTTATTCGATAGTGAAAACCAGGTGCATCAGAGCAGAACCTTACTGTCTGCACCTATTAGACTTCCTGGAGAGGGTCTCATTCGTTACTGCTGTGGCTCCACAGCGGGGTCCCTCAAGGTTCAGCCCCTCATTCCCACTGCACACCAAGTTCCTCGACTCATTCATCATGTGTGACCAAACCTCCCATCCCTGCCACACCATGCACAGATGCACTCCTCCGTCTCTCCTCCTCACTCCAGCTAAAGAAAATATCTCAACGTGCCTGACTCAGACCTCTGGGTCAATAACATTTGGATTTCTACTAACTGAGTGGCTCTTCTTTCCTGGGAAATGCAGTTCCCTTAACAAGATCTCTCCATCACAAGTGACAAAAACGAAATAAAAGTAACCTGAAACTGCAAAAAAAAAAAAAAAGCATGGTGTTATAGACCCTACATACAGCATTAGCCAATTGTCTTAAAAGGCTATTAACCTTGTCAAGAGGAGAGACTGACATGTTACATTGCTAGGAGTGCTGTTAAGATCTACACATACTCTATTAGGACACAAGTTCCCAGCTATGTGTATGTGGGTGTTCCTATGAAATTGGGTAGAGCCAATAATAAAAGAGAAATTTAGACATATTTGCCCCCAGGATGTACCTAATGATGACCTCAGATAAATGCAAAAAAAAATTATCCTCTTGCTCTGAGCCATCCCAAAATTATTGAATTTTTAATCAAATATTGGGGCCAAAAATAGGACCAAAATTTGGACATGAAAAGCTACCTAGGTGTCAGTGCATTTGATCTGGAAAACATGGCTGTAAAGGGTCTTATATAGCACTATAAATAAAGACACTGTGTTAAATGTGGTTTTTCTAACCCAGACATGTAGGTTTTTCATGAATCTCAGTCTCATTCCAGGTTTTGTATAACCCATTGTGTCCACTGGCGTTACATGCAGAACCTGCCCATTTAAACACAAATAAATCGCGAGTGATTTTGCAACAGTGGTCATTTTTGTGAAACACTCTGCCTTGCATAGTTAGTTCAATTCCCAAAATGTACCTGTGAGAGAATAAAGAGATATTTAAAAAAAAAAAAAAAAAATAGTAGCACATAATTTTCATGTCCTTTTGACTGTATTACATACAGATTTTTATATTAAATATAATGGAAAATGAGATAAAAATGTGCTTTATCTGAAAAATAGTTTCTCTTTTATCTCAGTAAACATTTATTTTTAAAATAGACCCAAAGTGCTTCCAAACTTGCTTCATAACACTAGTATGCTTTGAATTTTTCGCCCCCATGTCCTTTTTTTAGGGTCCAGTTTCATAGAAGCACCCATGTATATGTATGTACTGGAGTGAAAATGATACAACATGGAACGATCTGGAAAATTATCATTTTACTTTCAGGTTTTCCAACCAAACATGAGCTTAAATTCAGTAAAACCACATATTTGCCACTGCGTCCCCATTGACGTTAACTATTTTGATATAATAACATCAGCAACATACACGTATACAATGAAAACTGACATGAAAATGAATGTTGCTCAAATATTCTGTCCTTTCATGTGCTTTTCCTGCATGCTTTCGTGCTCAGACTGAGTGATCATAAACCACTTGCATGGACACTAAAAACCTGTGTAGGAAATTGATCAGGAATCAATAAGAGGATCGAGAGTGAATCAGAGTTGGAAGCAGAATCTATAATGGCATTGTTAGCAATAAAATCATTTCAATTCCCATCTGTACTCCGCTGTCTGAGTATTCCATTAATTACACTGGTCTGCAGCTACTGCATCAGTCTGCCTTCTGAGCCTAGGCCTCATTATTAGTATTAAAAAAAGAAAGAAAAAAAAAAAACAAAACATGCTCGTTATCGTTACTTTTGGTAATTTGGGACATTTTCACTCTGGTTTCCTCTCTCTGGTTTGAGCCAGTGGATGAGTCAGTGTGAATTCCTCTTGGTTTCATTTATTTAACCAACCACACACACACAGATGAATAAAAGGAAAAAAATAACAAAATCTGTGCAAACCAAAATAACCATCTACAGCCACTTAAAAATGGCTGATGCTCTCACTGGTTATATGAACAGGAATATTAAAGTAAACACAGAATGGATGATCTGAAGGACGTACTACGACAAGAACCTGCATTCTGACTTGATGAGGACTGTTGTGAGCTATAGAAACCCTTAACCTTAAATGGACTGGAGGTTCGTCAGATTCAGGTAGGTCATGTCTCTATGTGCACATATAGACCCAGACATATGCACTAAATGGGATGAAACAGTTACAATGTCCGTTATTTGAACACACCAATGATCGTAATAGATATTTTAGATAGGGCTGTGTGTGTTTATATGAATGTTTTCTGTTTTAGAAATGGTTTTTATGTCTCAAAATGTATGCTTAAACTGAGAAATTTTGAGTGAAGAAATAGTTAATCAACAACAGCATCTTGCCTAAATATTTCTCAGCTGGTAAGAATGTATTTCCATTGTATGAAGCAAATGTGAGTCCTTAAAACTACAGAATACTGTTTTATCCAGCATGATATTGATTCAAGTAACAGAAAATACAAAAAGATTGATGTTAAGTAAAAAAAATAAATAACTCTAAATACCTAAAAATACCTATACATGAGCACTATTGAGATTTAAGACAGGGGTGTCAAACATGCGGCCTGGGGGCCAAATCCGGCCCAACAAAGGGTCCAATCTGGCCCGTGGGATGAATTAGTGAAATGCAAAAATTACACTGAAGGTATTAACAATCAATGGTATTAAAATCATTTTAATTCAGGTTCTACATATAGACACATACAGCCCAGTTAGATTTCAGGTGGGTCAGAACCAGTAAAATATTATTATAATAACCTATAGATAAAGACAACCCCAAATTTTATTTGTTTTTTGGTGTAAAAAAGTAAAATTACATGAAAATGTTTACATTACCGAACTATACTTTTACAAAAAATGTGAATAATCTAAAAAAATATGAACAAACGGAAATGTCTTAAGAAAAGTAAATGCAATTTGACCAATATTCTGCCTGTTACTAAATGTTTTGTGTGATTCTAACGCACATGTGTAAATGATAAACTGATAAACCGAGGCAGAATATTGTTAAAATTGCATTTGTTTTTCTTCAGACAATTCAAGTTGTTCATGTTATTCAGATTTTTAAGGAAACTTTGTAGATGTAAACCTGATCATAATATAATTTTACTTTTTTCACTGTTATTTTATTGGTCTAGCCCACTGGAGATCAAATTGGGCTGAATGTGGAACTGAACTAAAATGAGTTTGACACCCCTGGCATAACTGAATGTCATTTTTTTCACGAAAAACAATTTGGAGTTGTCATTATTTATTGGCTATCATGCAATTATTTTACTGGTCCGGCCCACTTTGGATTAAATTGGGCTGAAAGTGGCCCCCTGGAAGAAAATGAGTTTGACACTCCTGATTTCAGAGGTTTTATGTAGTATTAATGTTCCTAACTCTGAACAGCAGGGGGAGTCTTGCATCAGAGCACAGTTAAAACTACAAAAACCACCAATGCATAAACACTATATATCCAGACTGTAGCCGATCACACACTGAATAAAGACTAAAGCTCATTGTTTGCAGACTTTTTTCAAACAAAAACTCATCGCTGATTATTTTGACAGTCCAAATAACACTGTGTCTTATAATCTTCCCATGCTGCATCAGCTGACAGTTTACATTATAGCTCTGTTAGCTTCGCTCTGTTTTCAGACAGAAAACAGCCACAATAAAACCACAAATCACCTCCGTTTTCTGTATGGTTTTTGTTGTCAATAGCTGCACTAAAGATCTTCACACATCACAGTTTAGTCTGAATTGTGGATCAACAACTTAGCAAAGATAACAACATCTCATAATAGGTTTACATCTTCATAAACGTCATAATCAAACTCACCCGTGGAGAAGAAACGCTGTGATTTCATCATCCAACTACACTGTTACCCCACCCCCAAAAGGGGAGGCAAGGGGTATTGTTCTTGATTCAGTTTGTTTGTGTGTTTGTTAACACTCTAGCAGCAAAACTATTGGTTGAATTCACACCAAATTGGGTTCATAGACTGCCAGTGACCCAGAATAGACGTCATTATGTTTTGGGAAAAGTAAGTAAAAGTTCTAATTTTTTATGAATTTTTTAAAATCTTTTTTTCTCCCATTTACTTATAATGGGAGAAATTTCAAATGTCTATAAAAACATCACTTTTGTTTCAATTTACTTCAAACTTACAGGGTGGGGAAGCAAAATTTACAATGAACATTTAGTTGTTTTTTCTCAGCAGGCACTATGTCAATTGTTTTGAAACCAAACATATATTGATGTCATAATCATACCTAACACTATTATCCATACCTTTTCAGAAACTTTTGCCCATATGAGTAATCAGGAAAGCAAACGTCAAAGAGTGTGTGATTTGCTGAATGCACTCGTCACACCAAAGGAGATTTCAAAAATAGTTGGAGTGTCCATAAAGACTGTTTATAATGGAAAGAAGAGAATGACTATGAGCAAAACTATTACCAGAAAGTCTGGAAGATACTATTAAAGAAGAATGGGAGAAGTTGTCACCCGAATATTTGAGGAACACTTGCGCAAGTTTCAGGAAGCGTGTGAAGGCAGGTATTGAGAAAGAAGGAGGACACATAGAATAAAAACATTTTCTATTATGTAAATTTTCTTGTGGCAAATAAATTCTCATGACTTTCAATAAACTAATTGGTCACACACTGTCTTTCAATCCCTGCCTCAAAATATTGTAAATTTTGCTTCCCCACCCTGTATATAGAGGTAATTGATATGCTGACATCAGCACACACATAGACATGAAATCAGCTGGATCGATGCCAAAATAAACTACAATACGTGCAAGGGGCGGAGTTTGTTGTCCATGGTACTACTTGTTTTCATTTACAGCTGTGTCCAGTGGTGACGTCAACAGTGATTCTATTTTTTTTATCACTTTCATTGGTTGTTGTTTCTTTGCAGTTCTCATCCCATCTTGTCACTATCTGTATCTGCTGGTCAGTATAATTATAATCACATCTCTGCAATCCAAGGTTATTATCGTTAACGAAAACGAACGAAATGACGAAAACTACAATTGAAAAACCATTTTCGTTAACTAAAATAAATAAAAACTAGAATTAAAAGAAAAAAACGATAACTAACTGAAACTGTATTGTGTGTTTACAAAACTAACTAAAAAGTATAAAAATTATGGATAAAATTCCCTTCGTTTTTGTCAGTGTTGATATGGGATAGAACGTGAAAATTTTGTCTAAGATCAGCGGTATAAGAGAGGTATAGAAGTTGGGAGGTCAACGGTGAAATTATGGAAAGTTTCATTTTCATTTTCACATAAGTGATGTTGTGTATGGATCGCACCCCCACCTACATTACCCCCTCCAACCTGCTATAGGGAATTTAAAAATGGTGCTGTCCATATGTTTGTGTCTGTGCTCAGTCAGAGCAGCCCTAACCCCACCCCCAAATAAAGTGTCCAGGGTAACTTCACTAATTTCTTTGAATAGGATGGCAAAGAAGATAAAAAAATATGAAAAAAACTGAAACTAATACGAAAATTAAACTAAACTAAACAAAAACTAAGCATTCAGAAAAAACGACAACTAATAAAAACTAGCAAACCTGCTCTAAAAACTAATTAAAACTAACTGAATTAGAGAAAAAAAAGTCAAAACTAAATAAAACTAAACTATAATGAAAAATCCAAAACTATTATAACCTTGCTGCAATCCAGTGCCAACAAACATTAGCATCTTTGGCATAACCTCAGACCTCTCTATCCTAAATACACTAAAGATCATTTTAGGTCTTTTTTTGGTTTGTTTTTTTTAGTGTGGAAATAGAATTACTACATATGGCCCCTTTAAAGCTGGAATTTGTGAGGATTTTCAAACCCTTGATGATGAAATAATCATTTTTTTACTGCCAACATTTTTTATTTTAATATTTATGCATAGAATTTATTGGTATTAGCTCAGTGACTGTGTTAACACCGGCTTGGGGTTTAATCAAACTGGAAAGAAAATGAGTCATATTGCACATAACCAATTTTTTTTTTTTTTTTTTTTTTTTTTACCTAATTTATTCACATATTTACCACAAACTCTAAAGTCACTGATAAATACCCATACCCCCAACTTGCCCCAGCAGGAAAAGGTCTCCGGTGTGACTTCTTCTGCTGTATATTATTACTCATATCTTCTGCACTGCACTGACTCTGGGCACTGGTGTTAGCATAAAAGGCAAAAGAGTGTAGCCCCCCAGGCCATGATTCAACGCTGCACATTCGGCTCGCTCTGGCCTACTACTGATCCTTGCATCAGCTCCACCATAGGTCACCCCCTGTCTCTGTGGGGATTTTTTTTTTTTTAATACAGTGAGACCCCCCCCACCCCCCCAACCACCCACCCATCTACTTACACAAACATGAATTTCTATGCTGTCTGGCTTGCCCCTCCTCAAACCCACACCCCTTCTATAACCCCCGAGCTATGAAAGTCAGGGGCAAATATTTCACATGTTCTTTCTCCCACAAATAATAACAGAGACTCTGTAAACTAATGAGAATAGTAAGAAAGCAATAATGTCAGGGTGGCAAGATGTATTTGGTTCACTTTCACTCTCACTGGATGCTCTGAATAAATCATGAAGCCTTCTCCTCTCTGCTCTGACTGAGTGACAATTTTTAATATCTCTGGCTCTTTGATGCTGAATCAATGCGCACCACGGCAGACTGTGAAACCACATACCACAAACATGCACATTACATTACCCAAACACTTAAGAGTCTGGCACAAACCATCTGTTTGCCACCACATGTGCAACACACTCCCACAGGAGTTAACTGTCTATGATTTTTACCAGATAGGAGGGGTAATACAGTGGCAACAACAGACAGCGGGAATGTTAGTAATAACTGCAGTCGCCGTGGGGAAGATAGTAAGTGGTTTAGATGGAAGAGACTAGCGCAAGACTGTAAAAAAAAACCTGATAAGAGTGCCTGGTTTTTGATTTAACTCAAATCTATAGTGAAAGTTTGTCTTTGCTTTACCCGGTTAAGTCGAGTCCAGTTAAGGTCAACAGAGACTTCCAGTGTGCATCTATGTTAAATATTAGTCTAATTTTTGGTGTGGATTTTGACATTTTATTAGTTCTGAGGATTCTCAGGTAGCTGTTGTAAGAGGCGTGTTCCTTTATGCCCATGCCATGTATGATAACACTGGGTGACAAAAAAATGTTTTTTGCAAGTTGTCTAGGTTCTTTCAACTGAATTAGGACCATTTTGCACCGCTAACTCCAAAAATGACATCTTTTTTTCTCAATCAGGTCAGGTTTTTTTTGCTAATTTGATTTTGAAAAATTTGATCTTCTTACAAAATTGATTACATTTTTGTGACTTTATCAGTTGATTTTTTATATAGTTCTCACCCAAAATAGGTTTTAAGAGAAAAAAAATCATTTTCTAACAGGATTCCTGTTAGGTACAATGGTGTATTCACCACAGATGTAGCAGAATACGTCAGGCTTATTTTTGCAAGATCTTCTAGTCGAAGCCATTTCATTCACCTGTAATATTAAAAAAACATTAATCATAAATTGGCAAAAGTAAAATCTTCAGAACTCGTTTATTGCAAGAAATATGAAAGAATTTTGTATCATATGATGTGAAAATGCCCATAAATGTAAGCAAAAATGTTAAAAAAAGCCAATATGTAGCATAGTTCAGAAAGTTGACCTGATTGAGCAAAATTAATGTGATTTTTGGATTCAACACACCAAAATTATCCTAAATCAGCTCAATAAACTTCAACAATAAATTTGTTGTTGACCAGTGTAATCAATATTCTGACTAATATAAGGAAGGAAAGTCACACCCTGTACAGTTAAAGGCTCATTTATGTTCGCTTACGTAAATAGGTTCGTCCATTTCTAATGTTGTCAAGCATCACTGTCTTCATACTTCCATGTGTCCAGTGCACTGGAATGAGCATTTGTCAATCAATCGCCACTCGTAATTAACATACTATCCAAATGCCACGAAGAGGAGTCCAATTTTTGAGAAGAAGAATAAAGTTTCACTTTCACTTCACGCCAGTGTTAGTTATGGACCACACCCCCATGTATATAAGTGCTGGCCCCGCCACTCTGACAAAAAAACATCTCCCCTCTGTGTTTTTTGACAAATCGCACACTGCGTATCTGTCTGCGTCTTTAACGTAGAGCATTAGGGTGGTCCAAAAAAATTTTGTTTAAGATTCTCTGGATTAGAACCCTGCATTTGGTTCCATATCTGGCCAAATTACTTTGGTCCAAATTTTATGCAAATTAATTAATATTTAGAGGCTGCACAAGACACGTGAAGATTGCTCTATATACTATAACATAACTAGCCAAATGAATAAGGCATATTAGAATAATTTGTAATTTTATTCTCAAAATCAAACTGCAACTCACATAAAAATGTTACTTACAAAGTCCAGCAACCACTGTTGCTTTATTGAAATTACAAAAAATGTTCCTGTGTTCTTTGACAACTTGGAGCAAGTACTGTTTGTGATCTTCATTTTTGGTTCGGCTTCAGTTGAAGTCTTGAATAAGCTTCACCCCTCTTTCAGCAACATCATTGACAACTTTTCTGGAATGCACAATTTGAGCAGCCTTCTGAAAGTCTTCATCATCAGCCCAGTCTTCTGGAGGAATTCTGAAGAATGTTTGTGGCAGATCCAAAGTTTCAAAGAAACACATGGTGCTGGTGGTGACAAAATCACTGATCTGCTTCCCTTCATAATCTGTTTGATTAAGGGCATCCCAACGCTTTAGTGGAACCTCTGAACCTTCATTTCCCATCATGTTGTGAACCATCAGCTGCTTCTGCTCTTGTGTCACACTGGAGTCCAAGAATGCCAGGCCAACCAATTCTTCACTCAAGTACCAAAGATGTCGGCCCAAAGCTGTTAAGGCTGCTTTCTTGACAACTCAATTTTCATACTGTGACAGCTTTTTAAGGAATGCCAAACCATTTGCAGGGGCTTTCGCTGGTGATGGGGCTTCAAACCATGCTCTGATGTAGAGGCTTTGTGCAACCTCTAAAACATCTCCTTTTTCTTCCAAATTTTTTTCCTAAATCATCTTTTGAATGCCAAAACCTAATGCAGGCTTCTAATTGAGGTTATCTGAAACTTTATTTTTTACCATGATTGTTGGACCACCCTAGTAGAGCATAAATGAGCTTTAACCCAACACCAGTCCCCGCTAACACAGGGTTATTATCATTAACGAAAACGAACAAAATGACGAAAACTAAAATTGAAAAAACATTTTCGTTAACTGAAATAAATAAAAATTCAAATTAAAAGGAAAAAAAAACGATAACTAACTGAAACTGTATTGTGTGCTTACAAAACTAACTAAAACATATAAAAATTATGGATAAAATTCCCTTAGTTTTTGTGTTTGTCAATGTTGATATAGGACAGAACATGTGAAAATTTTGTCTCAGATCAGCGGTATAACAGAGGTATAGAAGTCAGGAGGCCAACGGTGAAAGTATGGAAAGTTTCAGTTTCGTTTTCACGTAAGTGACGTTGTGTATGGATCACACCCCCACCCACCTTACCCCTTCCAACCTGCTATAGGGAATTTATCCATGGTACTGTACATATGTTTGTGTCTGTGCTCAGTCAGAGCCACTCTAACCGGACCCTCAAATAAAGTGTCCAGGGTAACCTCACTTATTTCTTTGAATAGGATGGAAGATAAAATATATGAAAAAACTGAAACTAATACTAAACTAAACTAAAACTAAGCATTCAGAAAAAAAACGACAACTAATAAAAACTAGCAAACCTGCTCTAAAAATGAATAAAAACTAACTGAATTAGAGACAAAAGAGTC